>NC_058417.1:10940321-11129487 GCF_002201575.2 Neomonachus schauinslandi | reverse complement strand
AAATAAATAAATAAATAAATAAATAAATAAATAAATAAATAAATAAAATTGATTGTGAACATACTAAAACCACTGACGTATGCACTTTAAGTGGGTAACTTATATGGTAAGTGAATGATCTCTCATGTATAAAGCTGTTATAAAAACACATAAATAAAAGATGCTTCTCAGTGTCTAGATATCTGAACGTGAAGAAAAAGGTCAGATCTCAATGGCCCCGCCAGTGCCCCTTTCCTCCAGAGCAGGCAGAACAGTGCTCTGCACTCTGTGGAAACCCAGAAATATCCCTATTTCCCTCCCCACAGCGGGCTTTTGTTTTTCTTTATTTTAGAGAGTGAGTGTGAGTGAGCAGGGGGAGAAGCAGAGGGAGAGGGAGAGAGAATCTGAAGCAGGCTCCACGCTCAGTGCCGAACCCTGACTCAGGGCTCGATCCCAAGACCCTGAGATCATGAGCTGAGCTGAAACCAAGAGTCGGACGCTTAACCGAGCCAGCCAGGCGCCTTCCACGGAGGACTTTTAGCCACTTTGTCAGCCACCACCTCTAAATCTGGCCCTCTTCTGCTAACTGCAAGGCTGTCCCGAGGAAGGTTTATTTAGGAACAGACCAGGCGATTTAAACAAGACTCCCCGCGCCTCACCTCGGTGTCACCGTCTTTCAGGGGCTGTAGCAGCATTTTATCATGCGACGACCACAGGGCAGCATCCTTGTGAGCCAGGTTGACTTGAGTCATCACTGCACTGGTTTCAATTTGCCTAAAAAATGGAAACACTCCCAGCATTAAATTTAGTTAAAGCTCATGGCAAACTGTTGGTTCTCCCAAGTTGCTGAAGGATGGACGTGCCTTACGGCCCTTCCCTCACAACCGCTGGGTAAACATGACGGTCTTCTATTGCAAAACCACCATGTCAGGAACTTCTGGTTCCTTCTGGAACTCTGGAGGTCAGCTCGTAATCCTGTTAGTGGAGAGAACTAACTCTCCGCCCTCCCTCTGAGGCTTGCCCCAGCCTAGAGATAGCCCCGTACCCCTCTTCCCTCTACCTTTCCTGGGTAGCTCCCCAACTAAACCAGGTGCCTCGAAGGCAAGAACTCAGTGTTACTTTTTTCTTTTTTTTTAATCCCACACAGAACCCCAGGCCAGATACATTTGCCAAATTGAACAAACCAACTGCTGACTTCAGTGTTATTCTTCCCATTTTTCAAGTAATGAAAATGAGGCTCAGAACAGAAAAAGTATCTCAGCCCAGGGCTGAACGGCAGGTTGGCCATGAAGGATGGGCTCAAAACCCCCAAACACACATTCTGAGTGCCCCACAGACGTCCTACTGTAGGAGCTATGAGTTAAGGCATGCGCTCTTTGCTTAAATAGAAACCCTCCGGTCAGATCTGCATGTCTGTCTTTTTCAACAGAAAACCGCACCCTGTTAAAATAGAGCTGAGCGGAAAATGCAAGCTTTGTAACCTAGGCTCCTGCAGAGAATGACAATTTGTGGGCAGTGGAATATCCACCAGTGAGAAAGTTTAAATATTGCCAGGAACCAACCTCCTCTAATCAGTAGTTGGCAGCTTTTCAGGACTTTTCCATCAATTTGCTCTGTTTTCATTTCAGGACACTCATTTGCCAGCTATTTATCAGGGACCTTCCCTGTGGCAGCCACAGGGTTGGTACTGGGCACACGGTGGTGACTGAAACAGACGGGAGCCCTGCCCAGCAGCGAGCAAAACAGGTGACTTCATGCAGCCAGATAAAACAAGGAAAGTGGCTAAAGAAAACAGCCCAGTATTCCCAAATCTCAGCGATCCATCCTCCTTAACCTCCGGTAGAGCTAGCAAGAAGAAACTGGGAAATTCCTCACTGAGGCTTTCAAAGCAGCCATTATTCTAACTCAAGCATAGAGGATTAGGAATAAGCCACGTTCTGCAAGCACTTCGGCTTCAATGTAATGCACGCTTCTGCAGCAACAGCAGGCCTACTTTGCCAAGGGCAGGCAGGCAGCCTCGAAGGTGGCTGGGCCATGTCCACGTTGCTGTCACAGGTGGAGAGAGCGAGATGGGAAGATGGTTTGGGCACTATGCCCAGAGCTTTTTTCCATGCTGATCCCTGCACTCAAGAAAGGCCAATATAACCCAAGGCTCTCTGCATCAGCCCACACACTTGCCCTCGACAGGTGGTAAACCCACCAAAAAAAAAAAAAAAAAAAAAAAAAAAAAAGCCAAAAAAGGGGCGCAAGCCCAAAAAAAAAAAAAAAAAAAAAAAAGCACAAGAGCCAAAACTGGCGCTCTGGTCCTAGAATTTCAAAGACCAAGCTTCTTTTAAATATTGATTACTCAGAAAGGATGTGAAGGTGGCAAGCAGCACAGAGAAGATATTGCTCAAACGCCAAATAACTAAAGTCCGTTTGGAGTCCTCCTCCTCCTCCAAGGCAGTCCAGATCTACAGGCATTGTGGGAAAGGCACTCCGTTGCACTCTGCCTCAGGACAAGGAACAAAGTCCCCACCTGCATCTCCACGCTCACTGGCTTCCCTTCCGCTCACTGGCTTCCCTTCCACAGAAGACCTGCGGCCTTGTGTCCTGGCTGCAAGCCTTTTCCTTAGGGAAAGATGCTAATTCTGAGTCAGTTACCTCTGAAGCCCCAGGGGAGAACTGCATGTGGGACCAGGACCTCCTGCTCTCACGGCCCACCCACGGGGAAGAACTTTCTACCCTGTATCCTATAACTACTAAGGATCAAGCCTTCTTCCCCGACATGGGGTACTTAATCCACACTCTTATTAAGCCCATATCCTCCTCCTCCTCCTTTTTTTTTTTTTAAAGAGTGTATTTATTTATTTCAGGCAGAGCAGTGGCAGAAGCAGGCTCCCGGCAGAGCAGGGAGCCCAATGCAGGACTGAGTCACCCAGGTGCCCCAAACCCATACCCTTCTTGAGTCCAGATGAAGCTTTTTGTTTTAACCGTGAAAAAGTTTCTATTCTTTATTCAAACAGAGAGTTCAGGGGCACCTGGGTGGCTCAGTCAGTTAAGCATCTGCCTTTGGCTCAGGGCCTGATCCCAGGGTCCTGGGATCGAGCCCCGCATTGGGCTCCCTGCTCAGTGGGAAGCCTGCTTCTCCCTCTCCCTCTCCTCTTCCCTCTGCTTGTTCTCTGTCTCAAATAAATAAATAAAATCTTAAAAAAAAAAAAAAAGGGCAGAGAGTTCAAGATTCTTTGTCTTGTTTCAATTAAGTCAATTATACCTACTATAGATACAATCTATTGTCTCTACTAAGTCAAATAGATCTATTATATCCCAGGGCAATCTGAATTACAGTAAGACGAAGACCTGGAATATAAATAGCTAATTTATGTGTCAACTTGACCAGATTTACGGATGACCAGGGAGCTGATAAAACAAGAAAGAGGGGGCGCCTGGGTGGCTCAGTCGGTTAAGCGTCTGCCTTCCGCTCAGGTCATGATCCCAGGGTCCTGGGACCGAGCCCCGCATCGGGCTCCCTGCTCATCGGGGAGCCTGCTTCTCCCTCTCCTACTCCCTCCTGCTTGTGTTCCCTCTCTTGCTGTGTCTCTGTCAAATAAATAAAATCTTAAAAAAAAAAAAAAAAACAAGAGATCCTGACACTGTGTACCTTTTTTTTTTTTTTTTAAAGATTTTATTTATTTCTTTGACAGAGAGAGACACAGCGAGAGAGGGAACACAAGCAGGGGGAGTGGGAGAGGGAGAAGCAGGCTTCCCGCTGAGCAGGAAGCCCGATGTGGGGCTCGATCCCAGGACCCTGGGATCATGACCTGAGCCGAAGGTAGACGCTTAACGACTGAGCCACCCAGGCGCCCCGACACTGTGTACCTTTTAAGAAGCACAGGGAAGATCATCATTTTTAGCTAATATATTTAGGGAAGACATACTTCACATCTTTTCCTGAGGTCTGGAGTTTGGCTGAAAAATAACATACCTTGAACTTTGTCCTCATTTTTTTTGAACTCTGATAAAATATACATAAGATTTACCATTTTAACCATTTTTAAATTAAAAATCATCTTTATTAAAAAAAATTTTTTTTTCCTATTTCACCCATCCACCTCCCCTCTGGCAACCACCAGTTTGTTCTGTATTTAAGAGTCTGTTTTTTAATTTTTTCTTTGCTTGTTCCTTTTGTTTCTTAAATTCCATATATAAGTGAAGCCACTATGGTATTTGTCATTCTCTGCCATTTTGACCATTTTTTAAGTGCAATTCAGTAGCATTAAATACATGCACATTGTTGTGCAACCATCACCACCGTCAGTCTCCAGAACTTTCTCATCACCCCAAACCGCAATTCTGGGCCCCCATTAAACACCTCTCCATTCTCTTCTCTCCAAGCTGGTGGTAACAACTACTCTACTTTCCATGAATCTGACTATGTCAGGTGCCTCAGTAAATGAAATCACACAACAGTCGCCCTTTTGTGTTTGGCTTATTTCACATAGCATGAGGTCTTCAAAGTTCATCCATGTTGTAGCACGTGTCCGAATTTCCCTCCCTTTTAAGTCTGGATAATATTCCACTGTATGTAGGCGCCACACAGTACTTTGGTTATCCATTTTTCCATCACTGACATTGGGTTGCTTCCACCTTTTCGCTACTGTCAGTAATGCTGCCATGAACATGAACAAATACCAAGTCCCTGCTTTCAAGCCTTCTGGGTATAGACCCAAAGAGGAATTGCTGGATCATACAGTAATTCTATATTTCGTTCAAAACAAGCTTTTGATATTTAAGAGATCTATACTCTACTGCTACTATTAGCCTACAGTAAATTCACTCATTCCTGCAACAAATATTTATTGAGCAACTCCTATGTCCCAGGCGCTGAGTGAGGAACAAGAATACATGGGTCGAAAGGACAGAGGCCCTGCTTTTATGAGGAGCAGACAAACAAAAAAGTAAGAAATTCACAAGATAATTTCAGGTGGTGGTGATTGCCCTGAGGACAATAAATGGGTGGAGGGCTTCTTTAGGCCAAGCCGTGAAAGGTGTCTAAGCTGAGATCTGAAGTGGGAAGGGGCCAAGCTTCTGAGATCTGGGGAAGAGCAAACACACCTTATCCTCCTAAATCACTCTTCACCTTATCACATTTAGTGCCAAGGCCCTAAAATGGAAAGAAGTTTGACTTGTTAAGGGCCAGAAATCAGGCCCGCATGGCTGAAGCTTGGGGAACAAAGCAGAGGCACAAAAGATGATACTTGGAAGGACCAAGGGTGAGAATAGGGATGGGAGAAGAGATTCTTCACCTTGACCGAACATACTTGACAAGTTTTAAACTGTGTTCTAGAAACCTTGGTCTTAAAGCCATTTCTCAATCCATCTGTGCAACCTGAAACTAACAACTAGAGAGACCCAACTGAGGGAGATCAAGGTTCCCGATGTCAAAAAGCAGGTTGGGGACACCTCCCAAGCTGGACCCCTCCAAACCTCCCATGTCCCAACAGTGTAAGACCACACCCAAGGAAACTGCTAAAGCCAGCCTGCTGGGTTCAAATCCTGGTCTCCACTTCCTAATGTGCAACCCCAGTTACTGACACCTCTGTTTCTCAGTCCCCTCATATAAAACCCAGAAGTGAAGATAGTTCTGAGCTGGCAGGGAGAGTTAAATGAGCCACCGGACATACACAGAGCACTCACAACAGTGCCAGGCACAGAGTAAGTACTCAAAAACTACCAGCTACTACTCTTATGAAAGAAACGGAGGGACCTTCGGGCCATCTTTGTTACCACTTTGTTACCACTCAGTAATCTGGGCTGAGGACACAGATTACTGTGTCCCTGAGGACACTGAGGACACTGCAGCCATTACTATCATTTTAGTGCCGGATATTTCTGTTGGGGAAATGTCATTCACGTGTGGCATCACCCTCAGCTCAACCCCAGGGAAACAGACCTGGTAAGTGAATTTACTTGCCAAGGTCATCAGCCTCCCCATGGCCCCAAATCTTCCCCGGGCCTTTGTCACACAGGTGGAACCAGCCAGAAGTCTCCTGAGGGAACGACCCTGTTGAATGCCATCTGTGTGTCCCACACACAGATTTTGTGTTCCCTAGTATACAGAGGAGGAAACCGGGGCTCAGAGAGCTAAGTGGTCTAAGGTCCTACAACAAGGAGCCAGAATCTGAACTCCGGTTTACCTTTAATTCCAAAGCCACGTTCCCATGACGCTGCGCTAAATAAAAGCACAAGTTGCCCACCTCCAGCGCATGTTCCCTCAAGTAAGAAATTTAAAATATGATTCCATAAGAACCTGGTGTTTCCAGTCCGGCAACTGCCTGACTAAAGGCACATGTTTTGTGCTGGCCTCATGTGATCAAGGGTCACTTAACTTCCAGGACCTCGAAGCATAGGGCACGGGGCCAAGAACCCCACACCCCACAGTGCAACGTTTGTCTCCTAGCACAGGGGGGTGACATATTGCAGACAACAGGCGGAGCTCCTCCCCCGCAGGGATCCGCTCGCACTCCGAAAGCAGCGCGACCATATATGCAATGCTTGAGAAGCTTCCGTTTGATTCCGGGCCCTGCCATTTTGCTCTCTGCAGGGTCGCGCCTAAATCGGCTCTTCTAGTCGAGCCGCACCTTCCTCGTCTGTAAAATGGGCTACGTGATAGCCCTCCACCTGCAGCACAGGGGATTCTGAAGCCAGGTGAAGGGTGCACTTAAATTGAACATGCTCTGCGAGAAACGTGCTCAGTGGGGAGCGGCTACCTTATCAGCTATAAGCATTCGCATCTGTGTCAAAGGCTGAGCCCACCACCCCTACTGCACCGACCGGTGACCAGGGACCGGGCATCGGGGCTCGCCGCCCTCTCGCCCCTCACCCCGGCCACTAACAAAGCGCCCCTCACCTTTTCCGGCTTCTCAGAGCTGCGAGGGAAGCGCGGCGACAAGGCGCACACCACAAAGAGAGCGCACACTCCGAGAGCGCCGGGGACACCAAGGTCCTGGTACCTGAAGCTGCCCACCGACCGGAACAGGGTCCCGCACACCAGCCCAGCGACCCCGAGGCCCCGCGCTGCCGCCGCGGCCAGAGTCCGAGACCTGCCGACCCGCGCCCGACTGTGTGCCCGCCACGTGATACCTGCCGCGCGAGTCCGGAACCCAGAACTTGGCGCTCGGCGGTTCGCGCTCCACTCGGTGCCGGGTGCTCGCTGCCCGGCCCCGCCCCCGGAGGTGCCCAATCAGAGGGGCAGCCCCGCCCCCCGTGGCGCAGGCGCTATTGGCTGCAGCGGAGCGGTGGGCGGGGCTGCCCCTCCCCGCCCGGCCGGGGAACAGCCGTAGTGCGCTGCTTACCTAGTCCTTGGCTGCGGGCGAGGGGCGGGGGCTTCCGGGGTGTCGGCAGAGGGCCTGTCCCAGTGAATTTGGGTAGGCCGCGGAAATAGGGGTGAATTTTGTTGCTTATATTTGACATTTGCATTGTCCTATTTACCGTTTACCGCAGTGATCATTTAAATAGGACAAACGTGGGTTCGAACTTTTGACACTGTTACTCTCTATGTATGGAGTCCTAGGCCAGTCAGTTTATGTGAGTTTCATATTTCTCAACTTTGAATTGGAGATAATTTTATCTGCCTGACAGGACTCCCGGGAGGATTAATAGACGTATCTGAAACACTTAACGTCGTACCTGACACATTATAAGGGCTCAATAAGTACTAGCCATTGTTAAGAATAATAAAAACCATGGGGCTGCACAGTATAGGGAAAGGAGCTGGCAAAGATTCTCTCTTTTTTTTTTTTAAGATTTTATTTATTTGTTTGAGAGAGAGAGAGGGCACAAGAGGGAAGAGCGGGAGAGGGAGAAGCAGACTCCCCGCGGAGCAGGGAGCCCGACGCGGGACTCGATCCCGGGACTCCAGGATCATGACCTGAGTCGAAGGCAGTCGCTTAACCAACTGAGCCACCCAGGCGCCCGCAAAGATTCTCTCTTTGGCTGAATTCTAGTCACGCTCTCCTGAATTCTTTTTCAACTAAGCCTTTTGGACTTCTGTGTTTGTCCAATTTTAGAAAGAATTCAGCTAAGTTGGTTTAACCAGAACCCACGACCCTCTGTATCTGGATTCCTTGTCCTCCACCATCCTTGGTGATGTCGGATCCCCCTGGCCTGGTCAGTTTATCCAGAATCCCCCTTACCCCTTAGTAATTGTTCACCCACTGACTCCCCCCCACCCCCTCCTTGGCTGTAGATTCCTAATTGCCCATGCTATATTCAGAGTTTAGTTCCGTCTCTCTCCCCCACTGCAATCGACCATCCAGCAAATTTGGTTTCTGGTAAGGACTCTCTTCTTGGCTTGTATATGGCTGCCTTCTCAGTATGTCCTCACGTGGACTTTCCTTAGTGTGTGTGTGCACAAGGAGAGAGAGCGAGCAAGATCTCTTCTTATAGGGACCCTCTTTTTTTTTTTTTTAAGATTTTATTTATTTATTTGGCAGAAAGACACAGCGAGAGAGGGAACACAAGCAGGGGAGTGGGAGAGGGAGAAGCAGGCTTCCCGCTGAGCAGGGAGCCTGATGTGGGGCTCGATCCCAGGACCCTGGGATCATGACCTGAGCCGAAGGCAGACGCTTAACGACTGAGCCACCCAGGCACCCCGGGACCCTCTTCTAATAGGGATGCTAATCTTACCAGATCAAGGCCCCACCCTTGTGTCTTCACTTAACCTTAATTACCTCCTAAAGACCCGATCTCCAAATACAGTCCAATTGGGGTTTAGACCTCCAACATAAGAATGGGAGGGGGGGGGCGGAGGATGACAAAATTCATTCCATAGCAATCAGAATGGCTAAAATCAAAAGATTACACTAATGCCAAATGCTGGAGAAGAACCTAAAAAACTGGATCTCTCATCCATCACCGGTAGAGATGTAAAATGGTACAGCCACTCTGGAAAACAGTTTGTCAGTGTCTTAACAAACTAAACCTACACTTTCCATATTGCCTAGCAATCATACTCCTGGACATTTACCCAGATAAACAAAAACTTTAGTCTACACGACCTATACATAAGCGTTCACAGCAGCTGTATTTGCAATACACCCAAACTGGAAACAACTCAAATGTCCTTCATTAGATGAATGGTTAAACCAACTGTTATCGGAACTTTTTCTTTTTCTTTTTTTTAAAGATTTTATTTATTTATTTGAGAGAGAGAATGAGATAGAGAGAGCATGAGAGGGGGGAGGGGCAGAGGGAGAAGCAGACTCCCCGCTGAGCAGGGAGCCCGATGCGGGACTCCATCCCAGGACTCCGGGATCCTGACCTGAGCGGAAGGCAGTTGCTTAACCGACTGAGCCACCCAGGCGCCCCAAGGGAACTTTTTATTTTTCTATTCCCTATTTACAGAAGTCAAGATTCTAAAACCAACAGGCAGATCCAAAATCGATCTGCCTTGTCCTTCAGAGGGTGAAATGATAACCTAAAAAGCAGCTTCAATAAGATGAAGAGGGTCAGAAGGAAGGAGATAACCAAGAGAAGAGCGAGACAAACAAGAGAGAAACACAAGAGTTGAATCAAAAGGGAACATTTCGGGCGCCTGGGTGGCTCAGTCGTTAAGCGTCTGCCTTCGGCTCAGGTCATGATCCCAGGATCCTGGGATGGAGTCCCACATCGGGCTCCCTGCTCGGCGGGAAGCCTGCTTCTCCCTCCCCCACTCCCCCTGCTTATGTTCCCTCTCTCGCTGTGTCTCTTTCTGTCAAATAAATAAATAAAATCTTAAAAAAAAAAAAAGGGAACATTTCAACTAACACAGGGGTCCCATCAGCCTCTGATTCTAAAGAAGGAGATGATCAAGAAGGCAAAAAGAAGAGGGGCGCCTGGGTGGCTCAGTCAGTTGGGCATCCGACTCTTGGTTTCAGCTCAGGTCATGATCTCATGGATCATGGGATCGAGCCCCACTTTGAGCTCGATGCTGAGCATGGAGCCTACTTAAAAAACAAAAAACAAAAAAAAACTGAACAAAAAAACTGAACACTAAACAACATATTATCTACTGTAATGAAAATAAATCTTTTGGGCTCAAAGCACTAATTCAGTGGCCAGAAAGAGAATACAAATAGAGCAAACAAGAGATGGAGATCTTGAGACAACTTCATTGACTGAATATTCAGATTCTAAATTGAAGACTTCATTGTCAATAGTATTATTCCTGTATTATAATTGTTGTAAAAATTTCCTGCAAAGTACATACTACATACTGAGGCAGGCCATCATCCTGTTAAAAGTTTTTTTTTTACCAAGCTTAAGATGAAGCTATGCATTTGAAAGTTGTAAGTTCAGAGGAAGATAGCAATTGTACATTATTTCACTTGGAAAAAATAAAAATTCATTTTGTCTGGAAGCTACGTGTTAAGCTGGAATAACTAATGTGCCCCTGGAGAATGGTGCAGTTTTGCCCGTCCCTTGACATTCTTTTGTTGTGTAATTCTTTAGAATCCTAATACTTGTTTTTTGTTTGTTTGTTTTGTTTTGTTTTTATTGGAAGAAAAAGAAACGTGTACTAGAATACCAGCCAGCAATAGAAAGTACTGAGCTGTTGATACACATAACAGTTTGGATGGATCTCTATAGTTATGGAAGATGTGGCCATGAGAGAAACTGAGTAAAGGGTACATAGGCCCTCTTTGTACTATCTTTGAAATTTCATGTGAATTACAATTATTTTGGAAAAAAAAAAAAAACTTCTAGGAAAAGTCTCAAGGAGATCAAACAGATCTACAAGTAACTTAACTATCTTCCAGAACAAAATCCAACACGTTTAAAAAAAAAAAAAAGACAGGGGCGCCTGGGTGGCTCAGTTGGTTAAGCGACTGCCTTCAGCTCAGGTCATGATCCTGGAGTCCCTGGATCGAGTCCCACATCGGGCTCCCTGCTCAGCAGGGAGTCTGCTTCTCCCTCTGACCCTCCCCCCTCTCATGCTCTCTATCTCATTCTCTCTCTCAAATAAATAAATAAAATCTTAAAAAAAAAAAAAAAAAGACAACAAAGTCTAGATACTCAGCAAATACCATCCACAGTGTCCTGTATCCAATCAAAAGTTAGGAGACATGCCAAGAAGCAGAAAAATGTGACCTATAACTAAGAGAAAACATCAATGAATAGAAACAGATGCGGAAATGATAGAGGTGTTGAAACTTGCAGATAAGAACATCAAAACAACTTTTAGAATTATGCTCAACCATTTAAAAACATACACGAATATAGTGAGAAGGGAAATCAGTGTAATCAAAAGCTTTAGAAAAATCAACAAAATTGGGGCACCTAGGTGGCTCAGTTGATTCAGCGTCCCACTCTTGATTTCAGCTCAGGTCATGGTCTCAGGGTCATGAGATCAAGCACCAAGTTGGCCCACTCGCACTCAGTGGGGAATCTGCTTGAGGATTCTCTCTCTCCCTCTGCTCTCCCCTGCCCCAAATAAATACATCTTTTAAAAAATCAACAAAATTGATAAGACTCTACCTAGAATAATCAAGAAAATAAGAGAGAAGACACAAATTACATGACTACATACCATAAAAACATTGAAAGAATAATAAGAGAATTAAAACAGACAAATTCCCTCAAAGACACACATTACCAACACTCACTTAAGAAGAAATAGAAATTATTGGGCGCCTGGGTGGCTCAGTCGGTTGAGCGACTGCCTTCGGCTCAGGTCATGATCCTGGAGTCCCGGAATCGAGTCCCACATCGGGCTCCCTGCTCGGCAGGGAGTCTGCTTCTCCCTCTGACC
The DNA here is from genome assembly GCF_002201575.2 of Neomonachus schauinslandi. NCBI lineage: Eukaryota > Metazoa > Chordata > Mammalia > Carnivora > Phocidae > Neomonachus > Neomonachus schauinslandi. The sequence continues at coordinate 11,117,738 of NC_058417.1, read as the reverse complement.
CTCCCCCCTCTCATGTGCTCTCTCTCTCTCTCATTCTCTCTCGCAAATAAATAAATAAAATCTTTAAAAAAAAAAGAAGAAATAGAAATTATGAATAATCTTATATCAAGTAAAGAATTTGAATTCATATTTTTAAAAAGTTCCCACAAATAAAACTCCAGGCCCGCATAGTTTTCCTACCTATCAAACATATAAGAAATAATGCAAATTCTATACAAAGTCTTTCAGAAAAATAGAGAAGTAGTAAACACCTTCCAACACACTTCATGAACCCAGCATTACTTATTACAAAAACTAGACAAAAATCGGGCGCCTGGGTGGCTCAGTTGGTTAAGCGACTGCCTTCGGCTCAGGTCATGATCCTGGAGTCCCTGGATCGAGTCCCACATCGGGCTCCCTGCTCGGCAGGGAGTCTGCTTCTCCCTCTCCCACTCCCCGTTTGTGTTCCCTCTCTCGCTGTGTCTTTCTCTGTCAAATAAATAAATAAAATCTTTAAAAAAAAAAAAAAAAAAAAAACTAGACAAAAATCATTAGAAGAAAACTACAGACCAATATACCTCGTGAACAGAGATATAAAAGTCCTTAACAAAATAACAAACCAAATTCAGCAAAATATAAGCATGATCATATATTTGATCAAGTGGAGTTTATCCCAGAAATGCGAAGTTTATTTCAACATTTGAATATCAATCAATGCAATTCACATATTAATAGAATAAAGGTGAAAAAATATGATCATCACAATAAATGCAGGAAAAGCATTGGTCAGATTTAGCACTGAAGTTTTTACTATTATCAATAAAGCTGCTATAAACATCAATGTGCAGGTTTTTGCATGACCATACATTTTCATTTCACTTATATAAAAACCTAGGAAAGACGGCTGGCTATTATGGTTAAGTATAACTTTATAGTAAACTGCTAACATGGTTTCCAAAGTAGCTGCATAAATTTGCACTCACATAAATAAGAACGAGAGTTATAGTTGTTTTGCATTCTCATCTGTACACTAGTTTCCTCCCCCTTATCCCCAGGGACTATGATCCAAGACCCAGTGGATGCCTGAAACCATGGATGGTACCAAACCCTATATATACTATGTTCTTTCCTAAACATACACACCTATGATAAAGGTTAATTTAAAAGTTTTTTTTTTTTTTAAGATTTTATGTATTTATTTGACAGAGGGAGAGATAGCGAGAGCAGAAACACAAGCAGGGGGAGTGGGAGAGGGAGAAGCAGGCTTCCTGCAGAGCAGGGAGCCCGATGGCGGGGCTCGATCCCAGGACCCTGGGATCATGACCTGAGCCAAAGGCAGATGCTTAACAACTGAGCCACCCAGGCACCCCGATAAAGGTTAATTTATAAATTAGGCACAGTAAGGGATTAACAACAATAACTAATAATAAAGGAGAACAATTATATTAATGGACTGTAATAAAAGTTATGTGAACGTGGTCTCTCTCTCAAAATATCTCATTGTACTGTAGTCACTCTTCTTGTGACTATGTGAGATGATAACATGCCTGTGTGATGAGATGAAGTAAGGTGGGTGACACAGGCATTGTGATGTAGTGCTAGGATGCTATACATCAGAAAGAGGATAGGATGCATAGGAAGGAGTATTATCTGCTTCTGGACTCTGGTTGACACTGGGTAACTAAAACCATGGAAAGCAAAATGGTAGATAAAGGTGGGATCTATTGGATTTGGTTTTGTCAGTGTTTTGGATTTTTTTTTTTTAAGAGAGAGAGCGTGCACCAGCAAGCGGGGGTTGGGGTGGGGGCATAGAGAGGCAGAGGGAGAGAGATAATCATAAACAGGCTCTATGCCCAGTGCGGAGCCCAACACGGGGCTCAATCTCAGAACCCTGAGATCATGACCTGAGCCTGATGAAATCAAGAGTTGGGATGCTTAACTGACTGAGCCACCCAGGTGCCTTTATTTCTTTTTCTTGTCTAATTGCACTGACTAGAACCACTAGTACAATGATGAACAGTAGTAGTGAGAGCAGATATCGTTTTCCTGTTCCTGATCTTAGGAGGATAGCATCTAGTCTTTAATCGTTAAGTATGATGTTAGCTGTGGGTTTTCCTTGGATGGTCCTACTCAGGTTGAGTAAGTTCCCTTTTCTTCCTAGTCTGTTGAGTGTTTTTATCATTAAAGAGTTTTGGATTTTGTCGAATGATTTCCCTGCATCTATTAAGATCACTATGTAGCATTTAAAAAATTATATGGTCTGTATAACACATTAATTTGTTTTTGAATGTTCAACCAACTTTGGATTCTGGGGATAAATCCCACTTAGTCACAGTATATAATTCTTTTCTATGTTGGTGGATTCAGTTTGCTAATAATTTTTAAGGATTTTTTTTTAAAGATTTTATTTATTTATTTGACAGAGAGAGACACAGCGGGAGAGGGAACACAAGCAGGGGGAGTGGGAGAGGGAGAAGCAGGCTTCCCACCGAGCAGGGAGCCTGAGGCGGGGCTCGATCCCAGGGTCCTGGGATCATCACCTGAGCCAAAGGCAGACACTTAATGACTGAGCCACCCAGGTGCCCCTAAGATATGTTGACTTCATATCAAATACTGAGAAAAGCACATTACCTCTCAGCTTTTCTTCCTTGAAATGCATAACCTTGATTGAATCTGGAGAAAACACCAGACAAACCCAAATTGAGGGGCATTTTACAAAATATCAGACTAGAACTCCACTAAATTGTCAAGGTTGTGAAAGACAAGGAAAGAAGTGAGGAACTGTCACAAACGGGAGAAGACTAAGGCTGTATGACATCTAAATGGGATACAGGATCCTGGATTGGAAACTGGAACAGGCAAAAATAAATCTTAGGAGAAATCCAAAAAGAATAGAATAGAATCCAAATAAAGCATGCAGTTTAATTAACAGTAATGTACCAATGTTAATTTCCTAGTTTTAATCATTGCATTGTGGATATGTAAGTTGTTATCATTAGTGGAAGCTAGGAGAATGGTATATGGAAACACTGTATTAATTTTTTTATTGTAGTGAAATACACAGAACATAAACACATCAACTATTTTAATCATTTTTAAACATATAATTCAGTGGCATTTAGTACATTTACTATGTTATGCAGTCATCACCAACTAGAGTTCCAGAACATATTTATCAACCTAAAAGAACTCTGTAATATTTTTTTAAAGATTTATTTATTTATTTAAGAGAGTGGGGGGGGGTGCAGAGGGAGAGAGAGACAGTCTTAAACAGACTCCATACTGAGCTTGGAGCCTGACGCAGGGCTCGGTCTCATGACCCTGAGATCATGACCTTGAGATCATGACCCTGAGATCACAACCTGAGCCAAAACCAAGAGCCAGATGCATAACTGACTGCGCCACCCAGGTGCCCCAGAACTCTGTAATATTTTTACAACTGTTCATAGAGCTAAAATTATTTCAAAATAAAAAGTTTAAAAATTCACCCATTTATGAGAAAAAGAAACTTTCAGCAAACTAGAAATAAGGAAATTTTCTCAGCCTGATAAAGGGTAGCTATGAAAAACAGATAGGTTAGGGGCGCCTGGGTGGCTCAGTCGTTAAGCGTCTGCCTTCGGCTCAGGTCATGATCCCACGGTCCTGGGATCAAGCCCCGCATCGGGCTCCCTGCTCAGCGGGAAGCCTGCTTCTCCCTCTCCCACTCCCCCTGCTTGTGTTCTCTCTCTCGTTGTCTCTCTCTCTGTCAAATAAATAAATAAAATCTTAAAAAAAAAAGAAAAACAGATAGGTAACATAACACTTAATGGTAAAAGACTGAATGCTTTTCCCCCAAGATAGGGAGAAAGGCAGGGGTCATACTCTCACCACTTTTATAAAACTAATACCATTTAAAACAGTGTCCAAAACCATGAAATACTTAGGGGTGAATTTAACCAAATATGTTTATTAAATGTACAATGAAAACTCTAAGGCATTGTTGGAAAAGTAAAAAAAGACTTAAATAAATGGAGAGATACACCAGCATACCATGCTCATGGACTGGAAGCTTCAATATTTTATGACAGCAATTCTCCTTAAATTGATGTGTAGGTTTAATGCAATCAGATAAAAATCCCAGCAGGCTTTTCTTATTTTTGCAGAAATTATAAGCTGATTTTTGAAATTTATACAGAAATGTAAAAGCCAAATCAACTTTGAAAAATAACAAAGTTACATTACCTGATTTCAAGACCTAGAATGGAGGTACAGAAATCAAGTCAGTGTGGTATTGGGATAAAGATAGATGTATAAGTGGGAAGCAAGTCCAGAAATAGAACCATGAAGATATGGTCAATTGATTTTCAACACAGGGGTCATTGTAATCCAATGAGGAAAGGATATTCTTTTCAAGAAATGGTGGTGAACAATTGAATATACACACGGGCAAAAATAAACTTTGACCCTGACCTCACACTATATAAAAACATTTACTTTAAATAGATTAGAGAACTACACATAAAGGCTAAAACTATAACAGTATCTAGGAAAAATGCATAGAAGAACACTTTCACAGTTTGGAATGGCAAAGATTTCTAAGTAACACAAGCATTGTGAACTACAAAAGAAAAAAGTGTTAACTTAGACTTTATCAAATTTTAAAATCTGCTTTTTGAAAGATCCCTTTAAGAAAATGAAATGATAAACCGGGGAATGGGAGAAAATATTTACAATACCTGTATTTGCCAAAGACTTGTATCTAGAAGATACAAAGTTCTTTCACAAATCAACAACAACAAAAAACAACCCACTTAGAAAATGGGCAAAAGATTTGGATAGACATTTCTCCAAAGAAGATATACCAATGGACAATAAGCACATGAGAAGATGCTCAACGTCATTAGTCATTTGAGAAATGAAAATTCAATCCACAATGGGATAAGAAACTCACAAACTGGGCGCCTGGGTGGCTCAGTTGGTTAAGCGACTGCCTTCGGCTCAGGTCATGATCCTGGAGTCCCCGGATGGAGTCCCTCATCGGGCTCCCTGCTCGGCAGGGAGTCTGCTTCTCCCTCTGACCCTCCCCCCTCTCATGTGCTCTCTCTCATTCTCTCTCTCAAATAAATAAATAAAATCTCTGGGGCGCCTGGGTGACTCAGTTGGTTAAGCGACTGCCTTCGGCTCAGGTCATGATCCTGGAGTCCCGGGATCGAGTCCCGCATCGGGCTCCCTGCTCGGCGGGGAGTCTGCTTCTCCCTCTGACCCTCCTCCCTCTCGTGCTCTCTGTCTCTCATTCTCTGTCTCAAATAAATAAATAAATAAATCTTTAAAAAAAAAGAAAAAGAAACTCACAAACTGGTTTCCAGTGTTGTGTACCATTTCAAATTCCCCTACATAACTTAGGAGAGTTCTAGTTGCTCCACATCCTCACCAACACTTGGTATGGTCACAGGGAACATAAAAAAAACTGGGATTTTTATAATGTAGGAATGCTGTCCATACTGAGTCCATTTTTGACCCACCATCTTGTCGTTGTTTGCTTAATGACCTCTTCAGGCCTCCTAATGATAGATGTGTAAACTCCATGCTCACATCCCAAGACCAGAATGTTTAGGGAGCCTGTTCTGGATTTCCGTGGGCTCATAACATGCTTTTCTCCTTCAGAGGCAAAGATGGCGTCAGGTCTGTTAAATATTAGTTGTCAGTCATGTATATGCGAACACTCCCCTATGCATCCCCCCTTCTTCTTCTTCTTCTTCTTTTTTTTTTTTTTAAGATTTTATTTATTTGACAGAGACCCAGAGAAGAGAGGGAACACAAGCAGGGGAGTGGGAGAGGGAGAAGCAGGCTTCCCGCCAAGCAGGGAGCCTGATGTGGGACTCGATCCCAGGACCCTGAGATCATGACCTGAGCCGAAGGCAGACGCTTAACGACTGAGCCACCCAGGCGCCCCTGCATCCCCCCTTCTAGAAAACCACTAGGTTAAAAACTGGGTTTTTGCTGAGACTGCCTGCACGGCTGTCTGGATAGCTGTCCCCCAGATCCTCCCTGTCAGAAAGTTACCCAAAATAAGGGCGCCTGGGTGGCTCAGTTGGTTGAGCGACTGCCTTCGGCTCAGGTCATGATCCTGGAGTCCCGGGATCGAGTCCCGCATCGGGCTCCCTGCTCGGCGGGGAGTCTGCTTCTCCCTCTGACCCTCCTCCCTCTCATGCTCTCTGTCTCTCATTCTCTCTGTCTCAAACAAATAAAAATAAAAAAAATCTTAAAAAAAAAAAAAGAAAGTGACCCAAAATAAAACTCTGTGTATTCTGTATGGAGACGGATGCTTTGTTTTTTCAGTCTCTACATGCCTTCTCAATTTGGGGACACTTTACATTCTTCCTGCTCTCGAACATATAATCCATGGGGGAAAAAAAGGAAGGGCAAGATGAGAAATGCTGTGTCAGTCAAAATCGATTAATGTTTTACCCAGCAAAAAACAAACAAAACCAAAAAACAACCCTATAACCCTTGGGGCCATCTTCTACACTGGACAGAAAATAAAAGCACCTCATCATAGTTTTGCAGAACTGTAAAATCCATTGGCTCCAAACCGTTGGCAAGTAAAGTTTCCTTTCCCCCAGAAAGTTGTCTGTCCTCAGTCAGGCTGGTTAGACAAACCTCTGCAAGACACTGAAAGCTCACAGAGTCATTCTCCAAGTTTTGGATCATTTCTCTTAATAATAACAATCTACTGATCGCCCTTCCTTGTCACTCGGGCCCTTGTCCCATCTGTCCTCTGAGGCAGAGTGATTTGTTTTCAAAATGCCAGGCAGCAGTGTTCCACCTGGCTCTGACACGGAAGTCGGACATTCATCGCTTCCGGCCCACACTGTGTAGCAGGAAGTTGTTTGGAGACTGACCCTGCCCCCAGCTCCAAATGGTCCACTTATTGACAGCACATGAGATAAGCTGATTCAGTCAGAATGGACCCAAGAGTTTTGAGAGATTGTTGGGGGACCAGAAGTTCTCTCTCTCCTTTTTCATTATGTGGTACATGGATGTGAGTTCTGGAACCTCTGCTTCTTGTTTTTCTGACCAATAAAGAACCAGCCTGAGGATGAAGCCAACCATGGAGGGGCATAGAGTTGAAAGAATGGTGTCAAAATAGAGTGAAGCCCAGACCAAGCCATTCTTGATCACTGGAATTGTCCAGTTACCCGAGCCAATCAATTCTCTTTATTATTATTATTATTATTTTTTAAAGATGTATTTATTTATCTGAGGGGGGGAAGAGCGGGGGTAGGGAGAAACAGAATCTCAAGCAGACTCCACACTGAGCATGGAGCTCTACTCGGGGCTTGATCTCACGACCCTGAGATCATAACCTGAGCCGAAACCAAGAGTGGGATGCTTAACCGACTGAGCCACCCAGGTGCCCCTCTCTTTCTTATTTAAAAAATTTTCTTTCTTTCTTTCTTTTTTTTTTTAAGATTTTATTCATTTATTTGAGAGAGAGAGAGCAGCAAGAGAGGGAACACAAGCAGGGGGAGTGGGAGAGGGAGAAGCAGGCTTCCAGCTGAGCAGGACCCTGGGATCATGACCTGAGCTGAAGGCAGACGCTTAACGACTGAGCCACCCAGGAGCCCCTCTTTGTTTTTTAAAGAACACATTTATACTGCTGATTATGTATCTGAAACTGTTCTAAACACTGTACATATATTAGCTCATTTAAACTTAGAACAACTTAAGGAGGTAGGCCTATTTTTTATTCACTATTTACATATGAGGAAACTGAAATAGAGAGATCGTAAGTAACTTAGCCAAGGTCAATAGCCAGTAAATGTGACAGCCGCATCCTGAACCTAGTAAGTTTGGCCATGGCGTTCTTGCTCTTAACCATGACAATGATCTGAGTGTAATACCCTGGTCTCCAGAGGCAGACCCCGAATTAGGCATCTGATACAGTAGTTTATTTGGGAGATGATGTTAAGAAACATCAGTAAGGGAGTGCCTGGGTGGCGCAGTCAGTGAAACGTCCAACTCTTGGTTTCTGCTCAGGTCGTGATCTCAGGGTCGTGAGATCCAGCCCTGCATCAGGCTCCGTGCTCAGCGTGCAGTCTGCTTGAGATTCTCTCTCCCTCTCCTTCTGCTCCTCCCACTCGCTCATGCTCTCTCTCAAATAAATAAATTGATCTTAAATTAAAAAAAAGAAACACATCAATAAGTACAGAAGAGGGCGCCTGGGTGGCTCAGTTGGTTAAGCGACTGCCTTCGGCTCAGGTCATGATCCCGGAGTCCCGGGATGGAGTCCCGCATCGGGCTCCCTGCTCGGCAGGGGGTCTGCTTCTCCCTCTGACCCTCCCCCCTCTCATGTGCTCTCTCTCATTCTCTCTCTCAAATAAATAAATAAAATCTTTGGGGCGCCTGGGTGGCTCAGTCGGTTGAGCGACTGCCTTCGGCTCAGGTCATGATCCCGGAGTCCCGGGATCGAGTCCCGCATCGGGCTCCCTGCTCGGCGGGGAGTCTGCTTCTCCCTCTGACCCTCCCCCCTCGCATGTGCTCTCTCTCTCTCATTCTCTCTGTCTCAAATAAATAAATAAAATCTTAAAAAAAAAATAAGTATAGAAGAGAAAATAGCCAACAAAGCCCATGGATCAAGTGAATTACTGCTGTAGGTGATTGGGTCTTAATCCTTCCGAAGAACTCTAGCACGGAACATGTACGCTCTGATCACCTATTCTTGCAGAGCAAACCACCCCAAACTTAATGCCCTACGGCAACAACTACAATTGATTGTTTTTTTTAAATTTTTTTTAAAGATTTTATTTATTTATTTGACACAGAGAGACACAGCGAGAGAGGGAACACAAGCAGGCGGAGTGGGAGAGGGAGAAGCAGGCTTCCCGCCGAGCGGGGAGCCCGATGCGGGGCTCGATCCCAGGACCCTGGGATCATGACCTGAGCCGAAGGCAGACGCTTAACCGACTGAGCCACCCAGGCGCCCCCAATTGATTGTTTATTGTATCCCCTGGTTCTGGTGGTTGCCTGGGCTCAGCTAGCAGGTTCTTGCTTGAGGTCTTTGGTGTGGCTACAGTCAGAAGAGGCTGGGGCTGCAGGCTTCTTCACTCACCTGTCTGATGGTCCTTGCTGGTTGAGCCGAGACCTCTGTGGGGGCATTCAGACAGAGCATGGACCCGTGGCCTCTGCATATTGCCTGGCCTTGCTCACAGCATGGTGACAGGGTTCTAAGAGTGAGCTTCCCACCAAGAGGGCCGGGCACCTTTTACAACCTAGCCTCGAAACTCACACAGCATCACTTCTGTTGCATTCCGTGCGTTAGAAGTGCATCACTAAAGTCAACCCAGACTCAGAGATTGTGGAATCAGATTCTACCTCTTGATAGGAGGAGGGTCAAAAGCCAGAACCTGTCCTGGAGTGCCTACCCCTACCTGAGAGAGAAATAAGCTCTTCTACGGTATGTTTTTCTCTTATGGGTAGTGGATTCCGTCCGTCTGGGGCAAGCTTTGGCTCCTCCTCTTTACTCACCTTGTCCCCATCCTTGCTGCCTAATGTGGCTTGCATTAGAATTTGTATAGATGCTGGAAGATTTTCTTTCCAAGTGCTTTCATCCCAGCAGCTCCAAACCATGAGCAGAAGATAAAAGACTAGCTTCTTGCTTTGAGAGGCCGGGGTGGGAGAAGTATAGCAAGAAGAAAATCAAGCTAAGAGCCACATGCATACCATAATTCCACTGAGACACTTAGGTATGTAATGTGGTGTTAACATTCGCTGAGGCCTGAGACTCCTCCAAGGCAGGAACTGGGACTGCTCAGTGGGATCCTTAGCACCTGACGCGGGGCCTGGCACACTCAGTACATACTGTAGGAGTGAAGGAATGGACAAATGACCCAAGCTATGTCAGTATGCGCAGAGAATTTTAAAATATTTTATTTGTAGGGGGCACCTGGCTGGCTCGGTAGAGCATGCAACTCTTGATCTCAGGATGGTGACTTCAAGGCCCACGTTGGGGGTAGAGTTTGCTTAAAATTAAGTAAATAAATAATTAAAAATAAAAATATTTTATTTTTAGGGGCGCCTGGGTGGCTCAGTCGTTGAGTGTCTGCCTTCGGCTCAGGTGATGATCTCAGGGTCCTGGGATGGAGCCCCGCGTCGGGCTCTCTGCTCCGCGGGAAGCCTGCTTCTCCCTCTGCCACTCCCCCTGCTTGTGTTCCCTCTCTCGCTGTGCCTCTCTCTGTCAAATAAATAAATAAATAAATCTTTAAAAAAAATATTTTATTTTTAAATAATTTCAAATTTACAGAAAATTTCCAAGAATCAGAATAATAGAACATATGTGTGCCTTTTCCTTTACACATAGGTCTCATATTGCTAACATTTTGTCCCATTAGCTTTAATATATAATAATATATCTACAATAAATAATATTATATATGCTAACATAATGACATATGATAACATAATAATCATTATTATAAATATTATATATAATTATATACTATAGCTTTAACATATAGCTATTATATATAATTATATATTAAAGCTATAATATATAATATATGTACTAATAATACTATATCATAATATAATATAATAATCATATGATTATATATTATGTATATCATGTATTATAGTTATATATAGTTTAATAATATAAACATATATAATTATATATAATAGATATTACTTATAATAGTATAATATATAGCTATAATATTATATTATATATATTATATATAATTTTATATATATATATGTGTATATATATAGTTGGCCCCTAACAATATGGGTTTGAACAGGATGGGTCCACTTACATAATTAAAAAAATTTTTTTAAATAAATACAGTACTATAAATGTATTTTCTCTTCCTTATGATTTTCTTTTTTTTGAGATTTTATTTATTTATTTGAGAGAGAGCATGAGTGAGAGATCATGAGCAGAGGGGAGGGGTAGAGGGAGAAGCAAACTCCCCACTGAGCAGGGAGCCTGACTTGGGACTCGATCCCAGGACCCTGAAATCATGACCTGAGCTGAAGGCAGACACTTAACTGATTGAGCCACCCAGGCACTCCCACAAAACAGAATCTGCTAGTGCAATTCTTATCTAGGTGGGGAGACAGTTTTGATGCTTGCTACTTCACTCTCTTTCCAAAATCCTCTCCTTTGTATTTGACTTTTGAAAATTTGATTTAAGTCTTTTTGTGGATCTTTTTGGATTTTTCATACTTGCAGTTCTTCGAGTTTTTGACTATGTAGATTCATGGTTTCACAAAATGTTGGAAGTGTTTGGCCTTAACTTTTTCAATTATTCTTTTGCCTCTTCCTTTCTCTTCCTGTCAGGGTTCTCATAATGCATATATTGATATATTTGATGATGTCCCACATATCCTTTAAGCTCTATTTTTCATCATTTTTTCTCTGTGCTCCTTAGATTGGATAATTTCAATTGTTCTATCTTTAAGTTTGTGGATTCTTTCTTTTGCCTGATCAAATCTGCTTCTGAATCCCGCTAGTGAATATTTTCTTTCAAGTATTATACTCTTTAGCTTGCCCCAGTACCTTAAGTAACTGACAGATTAGTCAAAACATACAAGTACAGTATTTGGAACAAAGCCCCTGGTCTAGCAAGTTACGACAGGAACATGGGCTGCCATCCCCGCAGCCAGAGAAATGGGTGATGGTTGGTGGGAAGGAAAAAAAAAACCCCACAATCTTTTATTTATTTATTTATTTATTTATTTATTTTATTTATAATTTTACCCATCCCCCCACCTGCATCCCCTCTAGTAACTATCAGTTTTTCTCTATAGTTAAGAGTCTGTTTCTTGGTTTGTCTCTTTTTTCCCCCCTTTTGCTCATTTGTTTTGTTTCTTAAATTCTGCCTATGAGTGAGATCATATGGTATTTACCTCTGACTGACTTCTTTCAAGTAGTGTAATTCTGTCTAGTTCATCCATATTGTTGTAAATGGCAAGATTTCATCTTTTCTTTTTTTAAATATTTTATTTATTTATTTGACAGAGAGATAGAGAGAGAGAACAAGTAGGCAGAGAGGCAGGCAGAGGGAGAGGGAGAAGCAGGCTCCCTGCTGAGCAGGGAGTCCAATGCGGGGCTCGATCCCAGGACCCTGGGATCATGACCCGAGCCAAAGGCAGCTGCTTGACTGACTGAGCCACCCAGGTGCACCAGGATTTCATCTTTTTTAAGGCTGGATAATATTCCATTGTATATATATATATCACATCTTCTTTATCCATTCATCTATTGATGGACACAATCCTTTCTTACTAAAAGTTAGTAATTTTTTTTTCCTTCACTTAGCACTTTCTGGTGGCTGTAAGTTCTTTTTTTTTTTTTTTATTTTTTTTTTTTAAAAATTTTTTTTTTTTTTTTAAAGATTTTATTTATTTATTTGAGACAGAGAGAATGAGAGACAGAGAGCATGAGAGGGAGGAGGGTCAGAGGGAGAAGCAGACTCCCCGCCGAGCAGGGAGCCCGATGCGGGACTCGATCCAGGGACTCCAGGATCATGACCTGAGCCGAAGGCAGTCGCTTAACCAACTGAGCCACCCAGGCGCCCTGGTGGCTGTAAGTTCTTGATTGGATTCCAGAGCTCCAGAAAAAGTTGACTCTGTCAGTTTTTGCTTAATGGTTGCTTCAGTGGAGGGACTGACCATTTGACTTCTTACACTTCCATTTTCTTTTGCTATTTTTCTCTCTTCCTCTGCTTTTTCAAGATTTTCTCCTCTTTCTTTCTTTCTTTCTTTCTTTCTTTCTTTCTTTCTTTCTTTCTTTCTTTCTTTTTCTTTTTCTTTTTTTAGAGAGAGAGAGTGCATGAGCGGGGGGAAGAAGGGCAAAGGGAGAGGGAAGAGAGAGAATCTTTTTTTTTTTATTCTTATGTTAATCCCCATACATTACATCATTAGTTTTAGATGAAGTGTTCCATGATTCATTGTTTGTGCATAACACCCAGTGCTCCATGCAGAATGTGCCCTCCTCAATACTCACCACCAGGCTAACCCATCCTCCCACCCCCCTCCCCTCTAGAACCCTGTTTGTTTTTCAGAGTCCATCGTCTCTCATGGTTCGTCTACCCCTCCGATTTCCCCCGCTTCATTCTTTCCCTCCCACTACCTTCTTCTTCTTCTTTTTTTTTCTTAACATATATTGCATTATTTGTTTGAGGTACAAATCTGAGATTCAACAGTCTTGCACAATTCACAGCGCTTACCAGAGCACATACCCTCCCCAGTGTCTATCACCCAGTCACCCCATCCCTCCCACCCCACCCCCCACTCCAGCAACCCTCAGTTTGTTTCCTGCAATTAAGAGTTCCTCATATCAGTGAGATCATATGATACATGTCTTTCTCTGTTTGACTTATTTCACTCAACATAATACCCTCCAGTTCCATCCACGTCGTTGCAAATGGCAAGATCTCATTCCTTTTGATGGCTGCATAATATTCCATTGTATATATATATACCACATCTTCTTTATCCATTCATCTGTCGATGGACATCTTGGCTCTTTCCACAGTTTGGCTATTGTGGACATTGCTGCTATAAACATCGGGGTGCACGTACCCTTTTGGATCCCTACTTTTGTATCTTTGGTGTAAATACCCAGTAGTGCAATTGCTGGATCATATGGTAGCTCTATTTTCAACTTTTTGAGGAACCTCCATACTGTTTTCCAGAGTGGCTGCACCAGCTTGCATTCCCACCAACAGTGTAGGAGGGTTCCCTTTTCTCCGCATCCCCGCCAACATCTGTCATTTCCTGACTTGTTAATTTTAGCCATTCTGACTGGTGTGAGGTGGTGTCTCATGGAGGTTTTGATTTGGATTTCCCTGATGCCGAGTGATGTTGAGCACTTTTTCATGTGTCTGTTGGCCATTTGGACGTCTTCTTTGGAAAAATGTCTGTTCATGTCTTCTGCCCATTTCTTGATTGGATTCTTTGTTCTTTGGGTGTTGAGTTTGATGAGTTCTTTATAGATTTTGGATACTAGCCCTTTATCTGATATGTCATTTGCGAATATCTTCTCCCATTCTGTCGGTTGTCTTTTGGTTTTGTTGACTGTTTGCTTTGCTTTGCAAAAGCTTCTTATCTTGATGAAGTCCTAATAGTTCATTTTTGCCCTTGCTTCCCTTGCCTTTGGCGATGTTTCTAGGAAGAAGTTGCTTCGGCTGAGGTCAAAGAGGTTGCTGCCTGTGTTCTCCTTTAGGATTTTGATGGACTCCTGTCTCACATTGAGGTCTTTCAACCACTTGGAATCTATTTTTGTGTGTGGTGTGAGGAAATGGTCCAGTTTCATTCTTCTGCATGTGGCTATCCAATTTTCCCAACACCATTTGTTGAAGAGACTGTCTTTGTTCCATTGGACATTCTTTCCTGCTTTGTCAAAGATGAGTTGACCATAGAGTTGAGGGTCCATTTCTGGGCTCTCTATTCTGTTCCATTGATCTATGTGTCTGTTTTTGTGCCAGTACCATGCTGTCCTGATGATGACAGCTTTGTAATAGAGCTGGAAGTCCGGAATTGTGATGCCGCCGGCTTTGCTTTTCTTTTTCAATATTCCTCTGGCTATGCAGGGTCTTTTCTGGTTCCATACGAATTTTAGGATTATTTGTTCCATTTCTTTGAAAAAAGTGGATGGTATTTTGATGGGGATTGCATTGAATGTGTAGATTGCTCTAGGTAGCATTGACATCTTCACAATATTTGTTCTTCCAATCCATGAGCATGGAACGTTTTTCCATTTCTTTGTGTCTTCCTCAATTTCTTTCATGAATATTTCATAGTTTTGTGAGTACATATCCTTTGTCTCTTTGGTTAGATTTACTCCTAGGTATCTTATGGTTTTGGGTGCAATTGTAAATGGGATCGACTCCTTAATTTCTCTTTCTTCTGTCTTGTTGTTGGTGTATAGGAATGCCACTGACTTCTGTGCATTGATTTTATATCCTGCCACTTGACTGAATTCCTGTATGAGTTCTAGCAGTTTTGGGGTGGAGTCTTTGGGGTTTTCCACATAAAGTATCATATCATCTGCAAAGAGTGAGAGTTTGACTTCTTCTTTGCCAATTTGGATGCCTTTGATTTCTTTTTGTTGTCTGATTGCTGTGGCTAGGACTTCCGATACTATGTTGAATAGCAGTGGTGATAGTGGACATCCCTGCCGCATTCCTGACCTTAGGGGGAAAGCTCTCAGTTTTTCCCCATTGAGAATGATATTCGCTGTAGGTTTTTCATAGATGGCTTTTATGATATTGAGGTATGTACCCTCTATGCCTATACTCTGAAGAGTTTTGATCAAGAAAGGATGCTGTACTTTGTCAAAAGCTTTTTCTGCATCTATTGAGAGGATCATATGATTCTTGTTCTTTCTTTTGTTAATGTATTGTATCACACTGATTGATTTGCGGATGTTGAACCAACCTTGCAGCCCAGGGATAAATCCCACTTGGTCGTGGTGAATAATCCTTTTAATGTACTGTTGGATCCTATTGGGTAGTATTTTGGTGAGAATGTTTGCATCCATGTTCATCAGGGATATTGGTCTGTAATTCTCCTTTTTGATGGGGTCTTTGTCTGGTTTTGGGATCAAGGTAATGCTGGCCTCATAAAGTGAGTTTGGAAGTTTTCCTTCCATTTCTATTTTTTTGGAACAGTTTCAGAAGAATAGGTATTAATTCTTCTTGAAATGTTTGCTAGAATTCCCCTGGGAAGCCATCTGGCCCTGGGCTTTTGTTTTTTTGGGAGATTTTTGATGACTGCTTCAATTTCCTTAGTGGTTATAGGTCTGTTCAGGTTTTCTATTTCTTCCTGGTTCAGTTTTGGTAGTTGATACATCTCTAGGAATGCATCCATTTCTTCCAGGTTATCTAATTTGCTGGCATAGAGTTGCTCATAATATGTTCTTATAATTCTTTGTATTTCTTTGGTGTTGGTTGTGATCTCTCCTCTTTCATTCATGATTTTGTTGATTTGGGTCATTTCTCTTCTCTTTTTGATAAGTCTGGCCAGGGGTTTATCAATCTTGTTAATTCTTTCAAAGAACCAGCTCCTAGTTTCGTTGATCTCTTCTACTGTTCTTTTAGTTTCTATTTCATTGATTTCTGCTCTGATCTTTATGATTTCTCTTCTCCTGCTGGGTTTGGGCTTTATTTGCTGTTCTTTCTCCAGCTCCTTTAGGTGTAGGGTTAGGTTGTGTACTTGAGACCTTTCTTGTTTCTTGAGAAAGGCTTGTATTGCTATATACTTTCCTCTTAGGACTGCCTTTGCTGCATCCCAAAGATTTTGAATAGTTGTGTTTTCATTTTCATTGGTTTCCATGTATTTTTTTAATTCTTCTTTAATTTCCTGGTTGACCCCTTCATTCTTCAGTAGGATGCTCTTTAGTCTCCATGTATTTGAGTTCTTTCCGACTTTCCTCTTGTGATTGAGTTCTAGTTTCAAAGCATTGTGGTCTGAAAATAGGCAGGGAATGATCCCAATCTTTTGGTACCGGTTGAGACCTGATTTATGACCTAGGATGTGATCTATTCTGGAGAATGTTCCATGGGCACTAGAGAAGAATGTGTATTCCGTTGCTTTGGGGTGGAATGTTCTGAATATGTCTGTGAAGTCCATTTGGTCCAGTGTGTCATTTAAAGTCCTTATTTCCTTGTTGATCTTTTCTTAGACGATCTGTCCATTTCAGTGAGGGGGGTGTTAAAGTCCCCCACTATTATTGTATTGTTGTCGATGTGTTTCTTTGCTTTTGTTATTAATTGCCTTATATAATTCGCTGCTCCCATGTTAGGGGCATAGATATTTACAATTGTTAGATCTTCTTGTTGGATAGATCCTTTAAGTAGGATATAATGTCCTTCCTCATCTCTTATTACAGTCTTTGGTTTAAAATCTAATTTGTCTGATATAAGGATTGCCACCCCAGCTTTCTTTTGATGTCCATTAGCATGGTAAATGGTTTTCCACCCCCTCACTTTCAATCTGGGGGTGTCTTTGGTTCTAAAATGAGTCTCTTGCAGACAGCATATCGATGGGTCTTGTTTTTTAATCCAGTCTGATAGCCTGTGTCTTTTGATTGGGGCATTTAGCCCATTTACATTCAGGGTAACTATTGAAAGATAGGAATTTAGTGCCATTGTATTGCCTGTAAGGTGACTGTTACCGTATATTGTCTGTGTTCCTTTCTGGTCTATGTTGCTTTTAGGGTCTCTCTTTGCTTAGAGGACCCCTTTCAAGATTTCTTGTAGGGCTGGTTTTGTGTTTGCAAATTCCTTTAGTTTTTGTTTGTCCTGGAAGCTTTTTATCTCTCTTTCAATTTTCAATGACAGCCTAGCTGGATAGAGTATTCTTGGCTGCATATTTTTCTCATTTAGTGCTCTGAATATATCCTGCCAGTCCTTTCTGGCCTGCCAGGTCTCTGTGGATAGGTCTGTTGCCAATCTAATGTTTCTACCATTGTAGGTTACATATCTCTTCTCCCGAGCTGCTTTCAGGATTTTCTCTTTGTCTATGAGACTCATAAGTTTTACTATTAGATGTCGGGGTGTTGACCTATTTTTATTGATTTTGAGAGGGGCTCTCTGTGCTTCCTGGATTTTGATGCCTGTTTCCTTCCCCAAATTAGGGAAGTTCTCTGCTATAATTTGCTCCATTATACCTTCTGCCCCTCTCTCTCTTTCTTCTTCTGGGATCCCAATTATTCTAATGTTGTTTCGTCTTATGGTATTGCTTATCTCTCGAATTCTGCCCTCGTGATCCAGTAGTTGTTTATCTCTCTTTTTCTCAGCTTCTTTATTTTCCATCATTTGGTCTTCTATATTACTGATTCTCTCTTCTGCCTCATTTATTCTAGCAGTTAGCGCCCCCATTTTTGATTGCACCTCATTAATAGCCTTTTTGAATTCTACTTGGTTGGATTTTAGTTCTTTTACTTCTCCAGAAAGCGTTTCTCTAATAACTTCCATATTTTTTTCAAGCCCAGCTAGTATCTTTAAAGTGATGATTCTGAACTCTAGATCTGACATCATACTAATGTCCGTATTGAGTAGGTCCCCGGCAGTCGGTACTACCTCTTGTTCTTTTTGTTGAGGTGATTTTTTCCATCTTGTCATTTTGTGCAGAGGAGAATAGATTAATGAGAGAACAAAATGCTAGCAGAGTAACAATGTCCCCAGAAAATATACTCTAAACAAATCAGAAAAGACCTGAAGCAGTGGAAAAAGAAATGGAAAGAGAGAAAAAAGAAAAAGAAAAAGATAAAGATAAAAACAAACAAAACAAAACAACAACAACAACAAAAAACCAGAATGTGATCAAATATGATCAGGCTGGTATATAGATCAGTGCCACACACTAGATTTGGGGTGTATTTTGGTCTTTTAGAAGAAAGTGCCTCCCAAAATTTTAAAGAAAGAAAAACTTATATATGTACAAAAATAAGGGTTGATATGATGAAGGGATGGAATATGACTGTAAAGATGGAAATTATAAAAAATTTTATAAAAGGGGCGCCTGGGTGGCTCAGTTGGTTGGGCAACCGCCTTCGGCTCAGGTCATGATCCTGGAGTCCCGGGATCGAGTCCTGCATCAGGCTCCCTGCTCGGCAGGGAGCCTGCTTCTCCCTCTGACCCTCCCCCCTCTCATGTACTCTCTCTCATTCTCGCTCTCTCAAATAAATAAATAAATCTTTAAAAAAAATTTTATAAAAGGAATTGATAAGAAGTTGTTTGAAAAAAGAAAGAAGAGGATTTAAAAAAAGAAAAAAGAAAAAAAGGGAGAGAATGTGATCAGGCAGGGGAATAGAAAACACCATATACTAGAGATTTAGGGTATATTTTAATCTGTTAGAAGAAACTATCTCAAAATTTTAAAGAGAGAACAACTTATATATATATGCCAAAAATACGGGTAATTACTATGAAGGGATAGAATATGACTCTAAAAATGAAAAATAAAAATGTTTTTTTAAAAAAAGGGATTGATAAGATGTTGGTTGAAAAAGGGAAAAAGAAAAATTAAAAAAAAAAAGAAAAAAAGACAGTTAAAAAAAAATTAACCTTGAAAGACTAAAGAATCATGGTAAAAAAGCCATGAATTCTATGTGCAGTATTCCCCTAGTGCTGGAGTTCTGCCGTTCTCATTGATCGGTAAACTTGGCCTTGGCTGGCTGTTCTCGCTGATCTTCTGGGGAGGGGCCTGTTGCCGCGGTTTCCAAATGTCTCTGCCGGAGGCGGAATTGCCCTGCCCTTGCCCAGTCCCGGCTAAGTAATCTGCTCAGGTTTGCTCTCCGGGGCTTTTGTTCCCTGCGAGCTTTCCGTACAGCTTTGGAGGCGGAGAGTGAAAATGGCGGCCTCCCAATCTCCACCCCGGAGGAGCCGAGAACTCGGGGCCCCGCTTCTCAGTGAGCCCCCAGAGAAAAGCCGTCAGTCACTCCCGTCTCCCCGGTCTCCAGCCGCACTCCGTGCTCACCCGGCCTGTGACCGCGCGTTTCTATCTCTGGCACCCGACCCCGGGTGGAGTCTCCAAACCCAGCAGATCCCTGCGGTGCACTCCCGTTCGGCTCCTCCCGGGGGAGGAAGGTGAGTCTCCCCGGATCTGCCGCTTGTTGGGTCCCTGCTGGAGGAGCAGGGGCCCGACTGTGCCGCAGATCACGGTTTATGGCAACCCCAAGCTGAGAGGCCGCGCCTGGGCTCCGCCTCTGCAGCCGGCTTCCCTGCTCCGATACCTGGGAGCTCTGCCACACTCAGACACCCCCGGTCTTTCTGTGACCCGTGGGTCCTGAGACCACACTGTCCCGGAGGGTTCCACCCCCCGCTTAGCCACGAGAGTGACGTCCCTCGGCGGAGCAGACTTTTAAAAGTTCCGATTTTGTGCTCCGTGGTTCTATCACTTGCCAGAAGCTGCTGACGGAGGCCCCTCCCCCGCCGTCTATCCTCCCGAATATCGCCTCGGATTCACTTCTCCGCACGTCCTACCTTCCAGAAAGTGGTCGCTTTTCTGATGAGAGAGTTGTTGCTCTTCTTTTCTTCGATCTCCTGTTGAGTTTGTAGGTGTTCAGAATGGTTTGATCCTTATCCAGCTGAATTCCTAAGAGGAGACGAAATCCAGGTCTCCTATTCCTCCGCCATCTTGCTCCGCTCATCGAAGAGAGAGAATCTTAAGCAGGCTCTATGTTCAGTACAGAGCTCACGACCCTGAGATCATGACCTGAGTCGAAATCAAGAGTGGTCACTTAACCGACCTAGCCACCCAGGTGCCCTTCAAGATTTTCTTTCTTGGGCGCCTGGGTGGCTCAGTTGGTTAAGCGACTGCCTTCGGCTCAGGTCATGATCCTGGAGTCCCAGGATCGAGTCCCGCATCGGGCTCCTTGCTCAGCAGGGAGTCTGCTTCTCCCATTGACCCTCCCCCCTCTCATGCTCTCTCTCTCTTTATCTCATTCTCTCTCAAATAAATAAATAAAATCTTAAAAAAAAAAAAAGATTTTCTTTCTTATTAGTCAGTTGTTTTGTTTCAAATTACTTCTTACCATGGATAGTGCTATTAAAACATCTGCAGAGAAATCACATGTTTTCTCTTTGTGAATGGATTTCCTTGGAATTTATTCCCAGATGGGGAAATTCGGGCCAAAGAAAATAACAGTTGTACAGCTCTGGTTTAAATATTACCAATCACTCTAGAAAGATTGGCTTGACTTAACCATCACACACACACACACACACACACACACACACACACACTCCTCCAATCTTTGTTTTTCTCTTCAATCTGTCAACAACTTTGTTATTTTTATTTTTATTTATTTTTTTTTAAAGATTTTATTTATTTATTTGAGAGACAGAGAATGAGAGAGAACACATGAGAGGGGATAGGGTCAGAGGGCAAAGCAGACTCCCTGCCGAGCAGGGAGCCCGATGCGGGACTCGATCCCGGGACTCCAGGATCATGACCTGAGCCGAAGGCAGTCGCTTAACCGACTGAGCCACCCAGGCACCCCCCTCTCCCTAGAATCTTGATACCTGTTTGCTGTTAAGAACTTCACAATTCTTTAGTTATTATTATTATTTTTTTTAAAGATTTTATTTATTTATTTGAGAGAGAGAGTGAGAGAGAGAAAGAGCACAAGAGGGGGGAGCGGGAGAGGGAGAAGCAGACCCCCCGCCGAGCAGGGAGCCCGACGCGGGACTCGATCCCGGGACTCCAGGATCATGACCTGAGCCGAAGGCAGTCGCTCAACCGACTGAGCCACCCAGGCGCCCCAAAGATTTTATTTATTTATTTGCGAGAGAGAGAATGAGAGACAGAGAGCACGAGAGGGAGGAGGGTCAGAGGGAGAAGCAGACCCCCCGCCGAGCAGGGAGCCCGACCCGGGACTCGATCCCGGGACTCCAGGACCATGACCTGAGCCGAAGGCAGTCGCTCAACCGACTGAGCCACCCAGGCGCCCCAAAGATTTTATTTATTTATTTGAGAGAGAGAATGAGATAGAGAGCACGAGAGGGAGGAGGGTCAGAGGGAGAAGCAGACTCCCTGCCGAGCAGGGAGCCCGACCCGGGACTCGATCCCGGGACTCCGGGGCCATGACCTGAGCCTAAGGCAGTCGCTCAACCGACTGCGCCACCCAGGCGCCCTATTTTTATTTTTTAAATACCTATCTTTACTGAGTATCTAATACATGCCAAATGCTTTGTCTGGCATTTCTTAATGCATCTTCTTTTTTTCTTTTTAAGATAAGAGGGTTTTGGTTTTTTTTAAAGATTTTATTTATTTATTGAGAGAGAGAAAGAGAGTGCGAGTGGGGGGAGGAGCAGAGGGAGAGAGAATCTCAAGCAGACTCCAAGCTGAGCACAGCCCAATGCGGGGCTCCATCCCACGACCCTGAGATCATGACCTGGGCTGAAGCCAGGAGATAGACACTTAACTTACTGGGCCACCCAAGTGCTCCACTTAATGCGTCTTCTCAAAGTGAGTCTTTGCATTTACTAATGAAGAAGCTTGGCAAGTTCCAGTCATTTGAGGTTACACAGATGAGGGTTGACTGGCCAGAACATTCCTACAGTTTCTATGAGCCCTGCGGGTCCCATATTCTCTCATGACCTGTATCACCTCAGGAATGAAGAAACTATACAGATCCAAATTAAAACCCAGAGGGCAGAGTCTTGGATGATGGTGGTGGTGATGGTGATATCGTATTTCAAAATCTCCAAATTCCTACATAAAAACAGTTGAACCAGGAGAGCACAGCAAAATCTCACTGACTAGATCCACAACAAAACCAGCTGACAAGGACTCAAACTACCATGAAGTTGCAAACACTCAGGGTGCAGTGTGTGTCTATGAGCCCTTCCCGGGGTGTCTGTCAAAACCTTTTGGGAGGATTAAAACGGCCCCAAATCTTTTAAAAATCCCTCTCATTGAGGGTTATGTTATCTTCCCTTGAATTAGAATGGGCTCTGTGGTTGCTTTCTTTAAAAAAAAAAAAGATTTTATTTATTTATTTGACAGCGAGAGAGGGAACACAAGCAGGGGGAGTGGGAGAGGGAGAAGCAGGCTTCCCTCTGAGCAGGAAGCCCCATGTGGGGCTCAATCCCAGGACCCCAGGATCATGACCTGAGCCGAAGGCAGACGCTTAACAACTGAGCCACCCAGGCCCCCCTCTGTGGCTGCTTTGATTACTAAAATACCAAGAAATGATAATGTGCCAATTTCTGGGCTCAGGCCTTTAAGAACCTTGCGGCCTCCACTTCCTGTCCCCGCCTTCCTGGGGAGAGCTAGCTGCCAATGTTAGAGTCAGACTACTCTAAGGAAGCCCATGCTAGCTACGCGGAAAGGCCGCCTGGAGAGAGGTCAAGGCCTGACCAGCCCCAGTCGGTTTTAGCCATCCTGGTCCATGTGAGCCAAGGCCAGTAGCCTTTGGAAAATTCCAGCCCCAGCCACGAACACCTGTGTGAAGCTACTCTGGATGTTTGCTGTTTTTTTCTGTCACTTGCCCTGAGTATGTTCCTACTGCTACACACAGGAGGGTGGGTTTTTTTTTTTTTTTTTTTTTTAAACCCACATATCATAAGACTCACTATTTTAATGTATACAGTTCAGCGGTTTTTAGTATATTCACAAGGTTATGCCACCCTCACCACCATCCAATTTCGGAACGTTTTCTTCACTCCCAAAAGGAGTTAGTAGTCACACGCCATCCCTCTCTCCCCCATTCTCTACACCCCCTGCCTTTCGCAACATTTTTTTTTTTTCCAGATTTTATTTATTTGAGAGAGAGACAGAGAGAGAGCATGAGCAGGGGAAGGGGCAGAGGGAGGAGAGGGAGAAGCAGACTCCCTGCTGAGCAAGGAGTCTGCTGACGTGGGGCTCTATCCCAGGACCCCGAGATCATGACCTGAGCTGAAGGCAGATGCTTAACTGACTGAGCCACCCAGGTGCCCCTCAAGGCTAATGTTCATTTCAGTACATAGTTTACCAAACCTTTGCTGCTGTATTATAACTCCATTCTTCTCTTCCGTTCTGCTGCGATTGTCCCCAAATAAATATACCTTGTGTGCCCATCCACATAGATTTAAAAGTCTTGCTTTATGTAGTTGTCTTTTAAGTTTGTTTATTTACTTTTTACTAATCTCAACACCCAACGTGGGGCTCGAACTCATGACCCTGAGATCAAGAGTCCCACGCTTTTCTGACTGAGCTAGCTGGGCACCCCAGTGTAGTTTTCTTTTAAATCTATATGAAAAGAAGAGGAGTTACAAACCAAAACTGCGATCTCACTAGCTTCTGTATTTACCTATGTCATAACCAGGATTTGGAACAATGCAGAGAGAGGAGTGGAGAATGACGGGGGCAGGGGAGGGGAGGGCATGGCAAACAGAATAGCTTTCATGATGATTTGGGGGTAGCCCACTTGATGCTAAGCTCGGAATGGTTGCCCATGGTTGCAGAAACACCTTCCTACCCTGGACTGAATAAGGAAGGTTGTTTCCCTGGTGACTGCTGGCTGGCAGGAAGTCATTCCAAGGAAGAAGCTGACACATGAGGAAGGGCAGAGCAGATAGAGCAGCAGAGCCTGATCAAACCACTCCTGAAACTCATGTCACTGGAGCCCATAAGTCCCTTCTCTTGTTAGGATTTCTCTTGCCTGAGCCTGACCATACCCTGAGTGCACCTTCTTCTTTCCCCTTCTTCTCATATCTCCAAGCCTTTGCATTTGGCCTCTCTCCACTTCGAATGCCCTTCCCTCATGCCCACCTGGTGCAAACCTAGTTATCCTTCAATATTCCTTCTCTGTGAAGCTTCCCCTGAGTTCCCAGGTAGGGTTGGCTCATCCTCAGTGCAACTAGAGGTCCCAGGGCACACTGCTATTTTGTATACACTGGGCTGTCATGATTAGTTCTTGGTCTGTGTCCATCACTGGACTGAGGACTCCTATGACAAAGGACTGACTCCAGTTTTTCTCTTGACCCCCAACCTCCAGCACAGAGCTCAGTATATACTCCTGCAGTTGATTTATCCATGTTGCTAAATGTAGCAGGAGCTCATTCATCTTCATTGCTATGTAAGATCCCATGACATCATGCCATAGTTTGTCCATTCTCCTTTACCAACTGATCATTGAGGACATTTCCATCTTTTTTGCTATAACAAATAATGGTGCCCAGAACACTCCTTTACGTGCCTCCTTTTCTTTTTACTAGGATTTTGTTTCACTGCTAAGTGATAGGGACGTGAATAACGGTGCCGTAGCAGTATGGACAATGGCCTCTGGAAGATACCAAGTCTTAATCCCTGGAACCTGTAAATATTCCCTTATTTGGAAAAAGGGTCTTCATAGATGTGATGAAGCTAAGGATCTTGAGATAAGATTTTACTGGATTATCTGGGTGGACCCTAAATGCAGTTGTATATATCCTCGATGGAGAAGGCAGAGGGAGAGTTGATGCACACACAGAGAAGGCAGTGTGTAGATGGAGGCAGAGATTGGAGTGATCTAGCCACAATCCCAGTAGCCACCAGAGGCTGGAAGAGGCAAGGAGCAAATTCTCCTCTAAGGTTTCTGGAGGTGGGGGCTCCTTGGTGGCTCAGTGGGTTAAAGCCTCTGACTCTTGGTTTCTGCTCAAGTCATGATCTCAGGGTCTTGATCCCAGGACTTCGGGATCATAACCTGAGCCGAAGGCAGACGTTTAACCCAGGCGGCCCCTGAAATGTTTAAGTAAAAAAAAAAAAAATTTTTTTTTAGTGTATAAAAATCACCATGCATTATTTGTATATTTTTAAAAATGTTTGAAATAAAAAAGAGAGGGAAGCTGGGATACAGTAACTTACTGTGTCCAGGGCCGTGCCCTCTGTGGGGGGCTTGTCTGGAAGCACCCATGGGGGGCTGATTCTAGGAGAAGACAGACTGAACACCCAGGAAGCCATTGGGAGCAGGGGCTATGGTCTAACAGACGTCATGGAACAGCCCCGTCCCAACCCATGATAATGGCTGTCATACCAGAGCCAGCAACAGGCTCCGAAGCAGGCAGAAGGGCAGTCACTTTCCAGAAAACTCCTGTCGAGTGCTATATTGGATTGAATAATGTTCCCTCCCCCTCCACACACACACACACACACGTGCGCAGAATTCATGTCCACCTGGAACCTCAGAATATGACTCTATTTGGAAATGGTGTGTCTTCGCAGGTATTCTTAGTGAAGATGAAGTCATACTGGGGTAGTGTGAGCCCTAAATTCAACATGATTGGAGGAGAAGAGACACAAAACACAAACACGAATGTGCCCCGTGAGGACCAGGCAGAGATTGGAGAGATGTAGTGCAAGCCAAGGATCAGGATGGACTGCCAGCAATCATCAGAAGTCCGAAGAGGCAAGGGAGGATCCTGCTTTGGAGGCTTCGTAGGGAGGGGGACCCTGCCCACACTTTGACTTCCGACTTCGAGTCTCCAGAACCGTGAAAGAATA
The DNA here is from genome assembly GCF_002201575.2 of Neomonachus schauinslandi. Classification (NCBI taxonomy): domain Eukaryota; kingdom Metazoa; phylum Chordata; class Mammalia; order Carnivora; family Phocidae; genus Neomonachus; species Neomonachus schauinslandi. Next base: position 11,091,803 of record NC_058417.1, on the reverse strand, counting down.
AATTTCTGCTGTTGTAGGCCCTCCAGTTTATAGCATTTTGTCATGGCAGCCCATGAAGCGAATACAAGCACCTACTATGTGCTAGACACTGTGTCAAACCCTGGAGACACAGTGAAAAAGTGGGCCAAGACCCTTGTCCTTAAGAGCTCTCAGTCCGGTGGGGGAGGGAGACGTGTGCTGGAGTCCAGGAAGTTCTGGGTATAAAGGGCAGAGACCCCTAATCAAGCCCCTGGTTGAAAAGTTCTCCAAGCAAGGCCCGGAAATCTGAGCTCTTCTTTGGAGGGACATTTTCCCCCAGGTGGTGGCCAAGCCGATTCTCCTTCCCTTCATTCCCCCTGTGGGCAATTAAAGCTTCGGAAACCCTCAACCCTTTCTGGGTCACCACACATACCATGCTGCTCTGTGTCTCCCCTGACCCACAGTCTGTCTCTCTCTTGGCTGCAAGGACGAGGTGTTACCGATTGTTTTTTTAAAAGATTTTATTTATTTACCTGAGAGAGAGAGAGTGTGAGCAGGAGGGAGAGGGAGAGAATCTGAAGCAGACTCCACACTGAGTGCAGAGTCCGGCGCCTGGCTTGATCTCGACACTCCGAGATCATGACCTGAGATAAAACCAAGAGTCAGATGCCCAACCAACTGAGCCACCCAAGCACCCCTTTCTGATTTTTAAAATCACTGATATTGCTTAGCAAAGTGCCTGGCACCAAGGAAGTCCCTAAAGGCTATTGAAAACAATGAAGGGGCGCCTGGGTGGCTCAGTCATTAAGCGTCTGCCTTCAGCTCAGGTCGTGATCCCAGGGTCCTGGGCTCGGGCCCCGCATCGGGCTCCCTGCTCGGCCGGGAGCCTGCTTCTCCCTCTCCCACTCCCCCTGCTTGTGTTCCCTCTCTCGCTGTGTCTCTCTCTGTCAAATAAATAAATAAAATCTTAAAAAAAAAAAAAAAAAGAAAAGAAAACAATGAAGTTAAAACCCAAGCGAAAATGGGCCTGAGAGATCTTTCTGGAGTGATGGAAATTTTCTATAATCGGTTCATGGTGGTGGTTGCACAACTCCATAAATTTACTAAAAATTGTTGAATTGGACACATAAAAACAGGTGAATTTTACAGTATGTAAACTATACCTAATAAAGCTGTTAAAAAAAGAAAAAAGCTGGGGCGCCTGGGTGGCTCAGTTGGTTAGGCGACTGCCTTCGGCTCGGGTCATGGTCCCGGGGTCCTGGGATCGAGCCCCGCGTCGGGCTCCCTGCTCGGCCGGAAGCCTGCTTCTCCCTCTCCCACTCCCCCTGTGTGTGTTCCCCCTCACACTGTCTCTCTCTCTCTCTGTCAATTAAATACATAAATAAAATCTTTAAAAAAGAAAAAAGCCTAGGGATGCCTGGCTGGCTCAGTTGGAGGCACATGCGACTCCTGATCTTGGGGTTGTGAGTTCGAGCCCCATGTTTGGTGTAAAGATTACTAAAATAACTAACTAATGTAGAGACTACTAAAACAAACAAACAAACAAACTTAAAAAAAAAAAAAAAAGCCTAACCTATTTGAATGGCTAAAATGGAAGAGACAGAAAACACCCAGTGCGATCAGAATCCTGTTGCACCACCACTGGGAGTATAAATCAGCTCAACTAGGTTGGAAGCAGCCTGGCAGGAGCTGCTTATGCTAAACCAATATATATAACCTATGGCCCACCAATCTCATTCACAGGCATACACCCAACAAAAATATATATAATCTCCACCAAAAGATAAGTGTGAAAGATTCATAACAGAGCTATTCATAATGGCTCCAAACCGGAAATCACCCAAATGCCCATCCACAACAGAAGGGAACTACAGAACCAGAATGAGCTGTGCTCATTCAAAAATACAACTACAGGGGCGCCTGGGTGGCTCAGTCAGTGGCGCACGCAACTCTTGAGCTCGGGCTTGTGACTTCAAGCCTCACCTTGGGGGTAGCGTTTACTTTAATAATAATACAATTACCCACGACAGCATGGATAAAGCTCACAAACGAATGTTGAGGGAAAAGGCCAGACCCAGGGGGCGCCTGGGTGGCTCAGTCGTTAAGCGTTTGCCTTTGGCTCAGGTCATGATCACAGGGTCCTGGGATCGAGCCCCCCATGGGGCTCCCTGCTCAGCGGGGAGTCTGAATTTCTCCCAGCTCATGCTCTCTCTCTCTCAAATAAATAAATACAATCTTAAAAAAAAAAAAAAAAAGGCCAGACCCAAAGGAGCACATACTGTATGATTCCATGACTATAAATGACAAAACAAGAAAGATTAATCTAGGGCTCTGTGAATGAGGACAGTGGTGATCTTCCGGGGGGGGGGGGGGGGGGGGAGAGTGGGTGGAAGAGGGCATCTATATTCTGTCTCTTGAGATGAATGAATGCTGGTTACACAGGTTTGTTCAGTTTGTGAGAATTCATTGAACGGAACCCTTAAGATGCACTTTTCTGTATATATTTTATACTTCCCTAAAAAGTAAACAACATAAACCCAGACTGGTTTCTCATCTCTCCATCTCCATCTCGTGGTCATTTTGTGAACTACTACACCCAGCCCGTGCGGGGTCCTGACAGGGGCTGGGCTGAGCGTGAGGAGGGCAGGTTAATCAATACTTCCCGGAGGAAAAAACAAAACAAAACAAAAATCCAACCAACCAGCCAAGCCCTTACAGCGTCCAAAAAAAAAAAAAAAATCACTGTGGGGATCCAAAGGTTGAAAAAGCTCTCAGAGTCCTCTGAAGTGGATTGGAACCAGGTCACCAAACAAGTCACCTCCCTCTCTGCTCTCATCCCTGACGCGGCGGCTAATCTTCCAGAATCCAGCCGCTCCCAGCTCCCGCCCCTTTCCCAGGGCTCTCCGCCCACGGGGACTCCACCCCTTATCCAGGTGTGGAGTGTGTGACGCAGGGTAGGCCAATCAGGGCTAATATTCCCTGGCTTAAGTGATTGGCTCGGGCTGGGGTGGGGGGGTGGGAGTGTGACTCAGCCTGTCCAATCAGAGTGAGCCGGGACTTTTTGCTGACCACGCTGGGGCCAAGGCTGCGGAGTGCTTTTCTGGAAGGAGGCAGGTCCGGAAGTTGTTCACCACCGTCTAATGACCTGTCTACCGGCGGAAGCAACACTGACGATGAAAAGCCAGTGATGGGAGAGCGATGGGGGCGTGGCCTCATCCTCTGGTCTTTGGCACAAAACTTGGCTGAAGTGAAATCTAGGACTGTTTGGTTATGTGGAAAAATTTCCTTTTTTTTTTGGTTTTTGGTTTTTTGTTTAAGGCAATTTGTGTGTGTGTGTGTGTGTGTGTGTTGTTGTTTTGTGTGCCTTGCCACAGAAGGAAGCCAACAGAGTCCGAAGGCATGTGCTTCCAGAAGAATTAGCACTTGCATTGGAGGGAGGGAGGGATCCTAGGCTCCAATCATCAGTCAGGCGCTCGGGGACTGCGTGAAACCGGAGAGATCTGTGCTGGGACGTGAGAACCGGAAGGTTTGAACAGGCAGAGTTGACTAGTAAACCACACAGGAAATAAAAGCAAGGGGTGAATTCCTCTGTTTTAGATTTTATTTTTTCGACTGCTTGTACAGAAAATTGTCAACCACAGCAGCGTTGGAAGAATAGTTCGGTAAACATTTTCTCATTTCCTAGATTCAACAGTTGTTCGCATTTGGTCCTATTCAACTTTTTTTTTTCTTTTTCTTTTTTTTTAATCAAAGCACTTCAAAAGAAGTTGCAGAGAGCGAAAGCCCTCAGGGCTGAACTTGGACTCCCTCCTCTAGCCTCATGAATGAATTTTTTTTTTTAATTTTTTTTAAAGATTTTATTTATTTGACAGAGAGAGGCACAGCAAGAGAGGGAACACAAGCAGGGGGAGTGGGAGAGAGAGAAGCAGGCTCCTCGCTGAGCAGGGAGCCCGATGCGGGGCTCGATCCCAGCATCCTGGGATCATGACCTGAGCCGAAGGCAGACGCTTAACGACTGAGCCACGCAGGCGCCCCTCATGAATGGATTTTCAATGTGCATTTAGATGGGGTTCTTGCAGGACCTGTCCTGTGCTGTTAAACGGACCCAAGAATGCCCCTCGATTGCTGTACTTGGCCTCTAGCGTTTTTCCTGGTATAACTTATAATTTATGGACTATAGCTTTACTGAAGAATGGGAATCTTTACAGTGCAACTCACCTAGCAGGGGACCCCAGAGCCAGTGGCTTCCCTATGTTGAAATTGCCTGCAGCTAGAACATGCCCCCCATGCAGAAATTAGAGAAGAAAAGCCATATGGAAGTTCTTCATGAAGCTGCTGCTGTGTTTCCTGCTCCATATCCTTTCTAAGAAAATGAGGGGCTGGGTGAGCCATTGCGTGTCGTGAGTTCGATTGTCAGTCCTAACCTGAGACCCACTCCTGTGGTCTTGGGCTAACTTTTCACCTCTAAATACTTAAGCACGCACCCCTTAAAAACAAGAATATCCTACATAACCCAAGGATACTACCACGTGCAAGAAAGTTTAATTTTGGTATCTGTGCTGCTAAAGCAAGCACAAGAACATTTAGAGTTCTATAATACTGTTTCACATCAAATCCCTTTTCAAGTTTCCTCAACTGTCCCCCAAATATTCTTTAGAGCTGGTGTTTAAACATTAGGATCAATGGAGGGTTGTTGGCAAAAGTTCTCTCCTTGATCAAACTTGACCAAACTCTTCTGAGCCTAACTTGGCCCTGTCCTTGGGCACATCCTCTAAGAGTTTTAGCAAGAATCCTGCTAAATCATTTTAGCCAGAATCTCCCACCCTGGATATCTGAGGAAATTCCTCATCCCCCATCATCGCTCAAGTGATGTCTGATCACCCTGGCCTGCCTTTAGCCAGAATCCCCCCTTAGCCTTGATATTTCCTCTTTTTTTTTTTTAAGATTTTTTATTTATTTATTTGAGAGAGAGAGAATGAGAGACAGCATGAGAGGGAGGAGGGTCAGAGGGAGAAGCAGACTCCCTGCCGAGCAGGGAGCCCGATGCGGGACTCGATCCAGGGACTCCAGGATCATGACCTGAGCCGAAGGCAGTCACTTAACCAACTGAGCCACCCAGGCGCCCCGCCTGATATTTCCTCTTAATAATTTTCCATCCATTGACCTGCCCATGCTGCTCCTTGGCTGTGAATTCTGATTTTTCCTTGTGTTCAGAGTTGAGCCCAGTCCTGTACTGAGAGGTCTCTTTTTCCCTTGTTAAAAAGAAAACCCAGGCCCCAAATGGCATCACTTGGGCCAGGCCAACTCACCAAACTGGGGCTTACTACCTAACCTAATTGCAGTTTCAACCTTCCCCAGAAATGTAAGGATGTGTCTTCACCTGTCAATCACAAATTTTCTGATAAGGACCAGTGAGGTCACAAGGGCTCTCTCCATCCCCCAAAGGAAGATGGGGTAATCCACCTAATAAGACCCCCTGCCCCTTCACCTTATCTTGCCTGGAACATTCCTTTCTTTTGCTAATAACTTTCTTGCCCCACCCTCCTTGCTATAAAAACCTTTCATTCTGTGGAACTCCTCCTCAGAGCTCCCCTCTATTGCTAGATGGGATGCTGCCCCGTTTATGAATCCTTTAACAAACCCAATTAGATCTTCAAATGTACTCAGCCGAATTTTATTTCGAACACCCTAGTGCAATAGTTCCCGAGTAAAACCTGTTTTTATACTTTAACTACTGGCAGGCTCTGGTTTTCTCTGGCATTTTGAGATTGGGAGATTTTTATGGGCCAAGACTCAAAGCAGTGTAAGTCACGTCTGCTCACATTTCGTGTCCAGAACACAGTTACACGGCCCCACTGCAAGGCAACTGGGAAATGTAATTTACCTGCGTGCCCACGGGGACACTTTTATTATTAAAAACTGGGCATTATTTTTACGGTAGGAAGAGGTTGTCACAGTGGTGAATGTTGATGGCTATTGCTGGTCACTTCCCTGGTACCCACTGCTCCCCTCCTAACATGATCTCAATTTTTATACCCCAAAGGGAAATTGATGTGGGCTCTCAGTACAGCTGGGAGAGGGGACAGTGAGTTCAGATCAGATCTCCTAGGTTGGAAGTTGGAGCCATTGAAATTTCCTTTACAAATAAATGACACGGTAAAAATGATTTTTCAGAAAGGAACTAATCAAGGTAAATCACGCATAAAATGCCTTATGAGGGGCGCCTGGGTGGCTCAGTCGCTAAGGGGCTGCCTTCGGCTCAGGTCATGATCCCAGGGTCCTGGGATCGAGCCCCGCATCGGGCTCCCTGCTCAGCGGAAAGCCTGCTTCTCCCTCTCCCTCTGCCTGCCACTCTGCCTACTTGTGCTGTCTCTCTATCTCTCTGTCAAATAAATAAATAAGATCTTAAAAAAAAAAATGCCTTATGAATCTGAGACTGGGTACCTTCAGCCTACAAACGGCCTGCGCCCACGGAGGTTTTGTGACTTCCACCCCTCAAGCCCAGCTGAGTCAGAGTCAGATGACCTTCTACACTGGCTTGAGGGGCCGGGATGTAAATCAGAGATGACCACACCTGCATCCGCTTTAGGAACATGGAGGAAGAGATTAAAGGGGGGAGGAGGGGAAAGGGTCTTCTGATGCTCTGCCACTTTCTGGCTCTGTGACCTTGGCAAGTGACGTTTCCTCCTTCTCTCCAGTGCACAGTTGCGTGAGACCTAATGGACAAGACCACCGTTCTGGGTGGGGTCTGCTTTACAGATGGTTGCCCCAGGTTTCCCTCTCAAAGGAAAGTGGTGGAGGATGGCATTATTCGCAGCCACTTGCTGGAGCACTCTCTTCCCCTGCTCCAAACACCAGGCTTGGCCCCATGACTTCCTCTGGCCAATGGGTGTGTTAAAGAGAGAATGACTCATTCTGACACCCATTAAAGAATGGTAAGGCAGGCTTTATTCGAGAGGGTCAATCGGGGTAAGTGCCGGGACCACTGTGGTGGGGTTTTGCAGTCGGGGAGAAAACCTGGGCTCAACTCGAAACACAACACAGAAAAGTGGCCATTTATAACCAAGGAGTAGGGTGGGGGCCAGTGGATGAAAAATTACCGAAAGGAAATGTCAAGTGGGATTCTGGCCAAAGGAGATTTTGGCAGAAGGCGGGCCAGGGTGATGAGACACCACCAGGGGGACAGCGGAGGGTGAGGATCTCCATTAGGTATGGAGGGTGATCGCATATGGAGGATGGGGGATTCTGGCTAAACGGACTTAGCAACGTTCTTACTTCAACTGGACAACGCAAATATGAGCACAGAAGTCCAAAAGTTGAGGCCTAGTTGAAAAAGAACTTAGAGGAGCCTGAGTAGAGTTCAGCCAAGGAGAGACTCTTTGTCTGACATGAGCAAAAATGACACATGTCATTTCCCAGCAGGAGCTGTTCCGGTTAATGCATAATTAGCAACAGATGTCTTTTTTTCTCTCTGCTGGGAGATGGACAGTGGCCCAAAAAGGGGTTGTTCCTTCAGGCTGGGGCATCAAATGTGGACCACGTGGGTTAGAGCTGCCAGAGGACCCACAATGGACACGTAGTGTTAGAAAGAATTCTTTGGGGGCGCCAGGGTGGCTCAGTCGGTTAAGCGTCTGCCTTTGGCTCAGGTCATGACCCCAGGGTCCTGGGATTGAGCCTGGTGTTGGGCTCCCTGCTCAGCGGGGAGTCTGCTTCTTCCTCTCCTTCTGCCCCTCCCCCTTCCCCTGCTCGTGCTTTCTCGTGCTCTCTCAAATAAATAAATAAAATCTTAAAAAAAAAAGAACAGATTCTTTGCTGTTATAACCAACAGTCATCTGGGGCCCATTTGTTACTGCAGCAAAACCCAGCCCAGCCTGATCCACAGAGACCTCCTTATTGCCATTCACAGTGGTGCCTCCTCAGACAGGACAGGCCTTCTGCTGGTAGCTCTGACCAGCTTCCTGAGGCCGAGATGAAAGCTGTTTCCTGGCAGCCTCTGCCCTGGCCCCAGTTCGGGCCTCAGTGAGGAACAAGGCCCAGCTGCTCCCTCCCATGGGACAGGCCTGCAATGATTTATAGGCAGAGAGGTGTCTCCAGGGTCCATGTCCGGACACTTCAGAAAGAGCTTCCACTTTATTTTGCAAGCTTTTTGGGCACCAAGCCCAGGACTGAGGACTATTTCAAGGGCCTTCATTTATATTTGAGACCTAATTTTTTTTTATTACATCCAAAAAATGTTTTAAACCCCTGCAAAGCCAGTATTAATCAGTATTTAATTAAAGGCCCACACAATGTAACATTAGACTCCATCTCCTCATCACTGAATCTAATGTTCATACATTTTTCAGGACAGCAAAACATGTGGCTTAGATTTCCTCACTTTGTAAAAATTTCCCATAAAGTAAGATGAACGCTAATTGCTTAGATATCACAGATATTCAGGAGTTGAGTGAATCCCTTGCGGCCAAAAGACTTCAGAAACGAAATCATATAAAATCCTTCCAAGTTTTATTTTATGGCAAAGACTTCCGTATTTTCTGCCATATGTGGGCACATTTTTATATATTTGATGGAGGATGTGGAGTGAGCATACAAAGACAAAGCCTTGGAAGAAGGTCTTTTTTTAAAAAATTTTTTTATTGTTATGTTAATCACCATACATTACTTCATTAGTTTTTGATGTAGTGTTCCATGATTCATTGTTTGTGCATACCACCCAGTGCTCCATGCCGAACGTGCCCTCTTAATACCCATCACCAGGCTAACCCATCCTCCCACACCCCTCCCCTCTAGAACCCTCAGTTTGTTTTTCAGAGTCCATCGTCTCTCATGGTTCGTCTACCCCTCCGATTTCCCCCCCTTCATTCTGGAAGAAGGTCTTAATGCTGTTAGTGGTCCTTTGCAGGACATGACTTGGGGCCCCTTCCCGTCTGTGATAGAGATGGCTAGTAGCTCACCAACATCCACTCTTCTCCTTCATCCTCAGAGCTCCCAGACAGTGGTTCTCAAACTATGGCTGTTGGACAGCATCGACATCCCATGGGAACTTGGGATGAATGTCATATATGGTGATATATTATCATTTATATATTTACAAAATTTATATTCTATATTTATTTACGAAGGTCTCACTTGTATAGTATCATTTCCTGGGTGCTAAAGCAGGCACTTGACAACCACTTAGCATGCAGGGGCTTACCTACCTCTTGGTCATCTCGTAAGGCAGGTGTTTCATCATTCTCTGCTGAGGCCCAGCTCTCTAACTGGGCCTGGCACGTGGTGGGTACTCAATCAATATTTGTTGAGTGAATGAATGGAGCTGAAGGTCAGCTAGCAAGGTGGCCAGGGAGCTACAGGCGGTTTGATATGGACAAGTAATTTTATTTTATTTTATTTTTTAAATGTTTTATTTATTTATTCATGAGAGTCAGAGAGAGAGAGAGAGAGAGAGGCAGAGGCAGAGGGAGAAGTAGGCTCCCCGCCTAGCAGGGAGTCCGATGCGGGACTCGATCCCAGGACCCTGGGATCATGACCTGAGCCGAAGGCAGACGCTTAACCATCTGAGCCACCCAGGCGCCCTGGACAAGTAATTTTAAAAGCCCAGGAAACATTGACCATCCACTGGGCCAATTAAAAAAAAAAAAAGGACCGTGCTTGGTGTGGGTGGGGATGAGGAAAAAAAATGGACACTCTTCATGTTTTTGGCAAGAATATAAGTTAATACAAAATTTCTTGGGGACAAAATTTGAAAAGTGCATATCCTTTGATCAACAAGCTTACCTGGAGAAATTTAACGTGAAAAAATACTTGGGCAAAAGTGCAAAGACAGGTTGCGTAGATTAGTAAAAAGTGCTCAGAATTAGAGGTGGTTTAAAAACATCATGGTCCATCCATATTACCGTAGTTCATAGTAAGTGTGGCTAATAGAAAGTGGTTGGCAACTCTGTGCCAGATAATAAGTCACTTGGTCATCACGACAACCTACTGAGGTTGACGTTGTGATCATTCCCCTCCTATAGCTGAGGAAGCAGGGACAGAAAGGTAAAGGTCACACGGCCAGTGAGTAGGGGAGAAGGAATTTGGACAGAGGTCATCTTGTTCCCAAGTCTATGCTGTTTAGTCCACGGTACACATGACGATGACCTTGACTTAAGTTCATTAACATGAACTGTCTGCAATCAATTGGTAAGTGGAAAAGGGAGGTTAAAAAAATATCAGGAGTGGGGTGCCTGGGTGGCGTAGTCAGTTAAGCGACAGACTCTTGATTTTGGCTCGGGTCGTGGTCTCATGGGTGGTGGGATCAAGCCCCGTGTTGGGCTCCGTGCTCAGCAGGGAGTCTGCTTGAAGATTCTCTCCCTCTGCTCCTCTCCCCCCCTCAAATAAATAAATAAATCTTTAAAAAAACATATCAGGAGTGAGCATCTCTCCCTGGTAAGATAATGGCAAACACCTTTTTACTTTCTTCTCTTTGTGTGTTTGAATTTTTTTACATGTAAATATTAATAATCACGAAAACTATGAAGCTTTTTTCATTTTTTTGAGGGGGGATATAGAAAAAGAAAATCCAAAGGATAAGGGAAAGGGCTCGATGATGGAAGCTTCCAAGGTCCCCTTGACTACTGACCAGGCCACTGGTCTCTGTTGCCTCCCACAGTCAGACCAGCTGCCATCCTCCTCCACTTGGAGAGGAAACAAAGCCATTTATTCCTGATGGCCAGAGATGCGAGGGTGGGCCAGCTTCCCCTGGTGGCCTCTTACTCCTGGACTCCACGGAAAGGTCATTCCCTACCCTGAATCCCCATATAGCTGCTAATCTGAGTACCCATTTTTCAGGTGAGGAAACTGAAGCTCAGGGCGGTGCCCTCACTGCTCTGTCTGAGGTCATTTCTGCAGTGAGGAGGCAGGATGCAGACTCTGGTCCTAGTGACTGACAGTCAAGTCCCTGAATTTTCATTTTAACATTTATTTGAAGGAGAAGTCTGTGTTTTCTGCTCTACCACCCTTCTGACAAACTTCTAAAAATCTATAGCAAAGATTCTCTTCCTTTAAAAAGAAAAGGTTGGAGGGGAATGTCTTAGGCTTGGTGTCTTGATTCATATTTTATATGCAAAAGTTTGACCCTTGAATGTGGTCAATGAAGTGATGCAGGCAGGTTGATCACTTCCATAATATATAAAGACTTGTAAACCTCCAAGTGTGCAAGGGATTCTCAAGCTTAGCAATAGACTAACCCAAAACTGCATTCAAGTGAAACTGACCACAGTCTTTAAATTCTGGTTCTGCTCCTTTCTTGCTAATTACCCATTGCTGTGTAACAAGACATCTCCAACCTCAGTGACCTAATCCAAAAATGTATTATTATCTCTCAATGTTCTGTGGTTTGACTGGGCTCAGATGGGTGATTCTCACTTGGGGTCTCTCCTACAGTTGCTGTCAGGTGGTGACTGGGGCTGCGGTCACTGCTGGGTCATCGGGGCAGGATGTCCACCACAGCTTCCCCCCATGGCCTAAACCCCAAGGATAATGATAATGGGAGATAAGACATCAGCCCCAGGGATTTCAAAAGAGTCTTTGGAAAACGGAAGGCAGATGGACAAGTGGTATTTGATATAAAAGAGCAAAGGAAACCAGAAGATAAGTGCCTGCAATGAGGGGAAACTGATGAGAAACTAACCATTTCACTGGAATCCTGGAAGCAGTGCTATATCGGAGCAAGCCGTACTGGCTCAGGAGAGCCGATCTGTATAATTTCCAGAACGTTCTCTTTGTGTGGTGCGAGTATTATATAATTCTGTGCTATTGCCCACCTCCTTTCCACCAGGGGAGTAAATCTGAGGTCACCCATTTTACAGACATTTCTTGAGTACCATACTTGTGTCAGACACTGTTTTGAGTACTGGGAAGTAGTGGTCAGCAAAAGAGACAAAGGGCCTGCCCAAACGGGACTTACAGTCTATGGGACCTGGGGTGGAGATATTTATGAAATAATCATCCAAGTAAAAACAATTAGCAATAATTAGCAATCATGATAAGCTTAATGAAGAAAAAGTACATGAAGTAGATGGGGGGTGTTTAGGGAAGGCTTGAAGAAGACAGCTGAGCTGAGATGCAGTTTCAGTAGGAGTGGATGGAGGAAAGGACTGCAGGAGGAAGAGCATTCCGGGAGGCAGGAACAGCACGTGCAAAGGCCCTGTAGTTCATAGATAGAGGACCAGGCTGGTGAGAAAGAACAACAAGTAAGCTGGGGGAGAACCCGCAGGCCCCTGCAAATGAATGATTGAAACCCAGTCCGCAATGACTTAAGAGGGTGGAGGGCGAGAAATTTATTGGCTCCCATCATTGAAAAGTCCAGGGAACTCCTGACTTCAGATTCAGCCAAACTCAACGGGGCTCGTCTATATCCCTCCCCCTTTCTTCTTCTCTGAGCATTTCTTCTGTCGGTTCCCCTCCAGGTATCCTGACAGATAGCAAGAGAGGAAGCCTCTAGCCTCAGTCCCCCCAGGAGGCTGGAGATTGTGTCTCCTGGGCTCCCGTTGGCTCAGCGGCCTATCCTTAGAGCCAATCAGCAAGCAGAGAGAGAGAGATGAGCTGTCCTGATTGGTCAGATCCATTCATAGGGCAACAGGTGGCGTGAAGGGTGGATCCCACGCTGCTGGCCAAGGCAGGCAGGTGGGGTTGGACGAGGGTTAGATCACAGTGCAGAAGTGAAGAAAGCCCAGCAGAGTTCCGTTTGGAGAGGATTCAGTTTTGTGCCGTGGATGTATCAGTGGGCTCATGGGCCTCGCTCTTTGCAGAAGTATGTCCCTGTACAGTTGTCAGGCAAAGGAGATGTCTTAAATGACTCCATTTCATGAAGTATCACCCAATTTATAACTCATAAATTGAGATGCTTGTATTCCGCAATTGTAAAATAAGAGGTTGGCTGCTTCTAGCTAGCTGCCCAACTTTTGATGAATGATTTCGTGCCTGATGCTTGTGAAAAATCCAAAGCAGAGTTGGAGATACAGTGCGGTATACGGGTCAGCTTAGTGCAGAGTTTGGTGCCGGGCATCCTGGATTGCAATTCTTGTCCACTTAGTCATTTGTCAAGTCATTCAGCGTCGGTGTTTCAGTTCCCACAGCTGTTAAAATGCCTACTTCATTGTCTTGTGAGGATTAAATAAATTACGGTTAATATATGTTAAGCACTTAAGAGGACTTGGTCTGACACATGATAAATGCTACATACGTGGTCGCTATTATTATGCTATATATATAAAATAAAGGCTAAACACACTTAAATTATAAGGAATTCAGGAAACGGATACCAAAAGCACCAATTCCTTTATAACAAAAGAAGAAAGGAAATAATTACAATAACAACGGAGCATTTACTACTTGCCAGAAACTGAGCTAAAAAGCTCTGCATGTGCTCTCATTTAATCCTCACAACCCCATGACATGGATGCTACTATCATTTCCATTTTTCAGATGAGGAAATCGAGGCTCGGAGGGGTGAAGTGACTTTGCCCAAGGTTACAGGCCAGTAAAGACTCGAACCCAGACGTCTGTGATTCCACACGCTCGCTCTCATTCACAGCCACCTGGGGGATAGCCACGTCCAAGGGGCCCAATGAGGCTCAGCCCCGCCCATCTCCGCCCCTCGTGCCGGCCTGGCCCCACCCCTCTAGCCCGGCCCTTCGGCCTCGCTCCTCCGCCCGGGTGGGCCACGCCCACGGCCCCAAGCCAGGTGCCTCCGCAATCCCGGCTCCCGGCCCCGCCCTCTGCCCCGCCCACAGGCCTCGCAGTCGCCGCGGACGCCGTCCTTGCGCATGGAGTCGCCATTTTGCTCCTAGAGAAGCCGTCTGGAGAGCCGGCGCTTTCTTCCTTCGGCAGCCGAGGCTGCGGCGGGGCCGGGGCTGGGGTCGGGGCCAGGTAGGCGGGCGGGAGCCAGCGACGAGTGGCGGCGCGGACCGGCGGGCTCCGGCACTGCGGGGCGCAGGTGCAAGGGGCGGGGAGCCCCGCGGCGCCGGCTCGCGGACGGGTCGCGCGGTCCCGGGGCGGCGGCGGCTGGGGGGGTACAGCGGGGCGACCCCGGCCTCGCGCCCGCAGCCGCCCCCTTCCTCCCTCCCTCCTTTCCCGTCCGGAGTCCGCAGGGCTCGGGCCCCGCGCGCGGGCCCCGGGGTTACCCCGCTCCAGGCGCCGTTGGGAGTCGAGCCCTAATTATGGGACCTGCGGCCGGGCGGCTCAGAAAACAAGCCTCCAGCCCAGCCATCTCCGGCCCCTAATCTGACACGGCCCGTGATGTTAAGTTGACTGGCCTTGCTCGTCGCAGACATTTGTTACCCTATAGCCGGTTTTTAATTTTTAATTTTAATTTTTTTTTTATTCCGCCCAGAACTCACCCAGGAGGGAGGACCTTGATGTAATGTTTAGGTCTTATTTTACTATAAAATGTTTTCCCCCAGTATATTACATTGATGATAAGGATTTTTCCCCCTTTATTTTGATACTGGCGCAGTTTAGGTTGTTTAGCTTTTACAAAGAATAAGGAAATGCGGAATGGGGATTTGGGGCATGAGGAAGTGTGATTTCTAATGTTAAAAAGATTTAAATGCGCAAATAAAAATAATTCAGTCACATTATTGAACTCCACTAAGTCATACCCTTATTCCTGTCCGTATTCCTATCCTGACCTGGTCTGTACCATTATCACCCAGTTTTGATTAGAGGAAATGAAATTCTGCTCTTACTTAACCGAAGGACTTCTGCATAGTCCCGGGGATTTACCGTTTTTATTGTGTTGAATATATATTCAGAATTTTACTTAATTACCCCATTATGGATCCTTTCCACATGTCCAGTGTTGCTCTTAAAAAAATCTTGCAGTGACCATCATTGAGCATATATGGCTTTTTCTTTCTTCCCCTTGGTATAAATTCCCAAAAGGGGAAATACTGAATCAAAGTTTTGTGCTGTGTTCTTTCTTTAACACTTGATATCAGTTGTTTCCTAAACAAGCATGTTTGCTGTAGACATTTTTCAAAATCTGGATGTTTGTCCGATCCTGCTCGCTGTAGTGCCAAATTCAGCAGGGGAGTCCAGTCATTTTCTGTGCTGTTGAGAGACAAGCTGTGCATACAACTGTCTGTGCTCCAAGTCAGACTGAAACTGAGCTAATGTCTGCTGCTTGGAGGCCATGCAGGCTTGAGCACATTTCTTCATCTCAAAGCCTCATTTCCCCATGTGTAAAATGGGTCCTCATCTGGTGCCTGCTTTATTGAGTTGTCATAAGAATTCAAAGCACTCAGAAAATGATGTTTGCTGTAAGAAAACGTGCTGATGGAGAGATGGGCAACGTGCCTGGGATCACAGAAGCATAGAGGATTAATTCAGCTTAGGCTTTTGCCCTACTAATTCTCTTCAGCACTGATATAAAAAGCATTTTTTTTTTTTGAGTGAGGGACATCACTAATAAAAATAATCATTCTTTGCACTTTATGATGCCTTCTAGTTCCATTTGTTAATCATTGCACCTCAACCAGGTCAGACTTTACTCAACAAATGTTTGTTGTTTGACAAATATCATTGAGCTTCTTCGACGTGCCAGGTACTAGGCTCTGGTCGTACAGCAGAGGACATAATGGTGAGAAAAAAATCTCTGCTGTCCTGGACCTTAAATTCTGGTGGAGGAAGCTGATTTTACTAAGCATCTATTTCTCTTGTCAGGAAGGGAGAGGCACAGGCCTGGCCAAGGGACCTACCCAAGGACTGGTAGCTAGGGACTGTGGAAGACAGACCCAAGACTGCACCCTCCTACTCCAGCATCTTTAGATAGGAGGTGTTGGTACAGTGGGCTCTTTGGAGGGAAAGCATCACGCTGTAATGCGAGCCTTCCTCATCCAAAATATGGAGAAGTGGTTTTGAAATGACTGCTGGCAACAGCCAAAGCAAGTGGTCTTTCAGTGTGGATTCATTCATGAGACCTAATAGGTTGTCAAATCTCATTCAAAGAGGAGTAGGATTTGCTTTTTGAGAGGGGCCGAGAGTCTCTGAAAAGGGTGTGTTTTCATACGTGGTATAAATAATTCTCACACATTTACATTCTAGAGTAAATTTAGGATAAATGTAAAAGCAACTGTAGTTTGTGGGTTCCATTTCACACTGAAGCTTTGTGCTAATGAGCCTCCTGCCAGCCCCATCCTGGTGATTATGTTTCTGAGGATAATCTTTTAAAACTCACTTTTCTTGAAGCTTGGTAAAGAGCACAACTTCCATTTCCAGTAGGGAAAAGGAGAACCAAAGCTAGCAACAGCCCTTAGGTTTGAACATCTTGTAGAATGAATGGTCACAGAACATGACTGTATCGATAACCATTTCCACATGGACTCCCCTTCCGGTGCCATCTCTGAGGGTAGTCTCAGGTTAGGTTTCAGTTACAGAAACCTGGTACCTGAAGACGGGGACTTAAGAGGCCACAGTCAGTGGTGAAGGGCATTTAAACTATGACCAGTAAGGAAAGGCTCCAGGAAGTAGCTTGGAGAAGAGAATACACAGAGCTAAGAGAGCCATCTAGAGATAGGTGGAGCACTGCCCTGCGGTGAAGGAATTTGATGTTTGCTGTAAATTATCAAGGGAAGGACAAGGACCAGGGGTGGCGACTGCAGGGAGAGGAAGTTTAGCATGTTCTAAAAAGTTTGGAATGGATGGGCCCTCAGGATGTGGTCGTCAGTCTCTGGAGCTCTTCAAGTGCCTGGAGTGGTTTCTTGGAGTCCTGTAGATGGGCCGATTGACCTCTAAGAGCTCTTTCTGCCCTCACATGCTTTCCTTCTGAGTGTTCCAAGCCCTCTCAAGAACACTGTGGTACTTTAGGAATCTTATTTGAAGTTTGTGGGATATAAAAAGAGGGCCACCCTCTGTGTATTACTGTACTTGTTCAGGAGAAAACCAAAATATTAACAGTTGATTCCTATGTAGCTTCCATTTACCAAGCAGATCCTCTATGTGGGACACTTTGTTAAGTGCTGTACAGAAATTAATTTTACAGTGACCCTGTAGGGGCCATATTCATGTATTGTATGGATGAGGGAACTGAGGCTAAGAGAGATTAATTTATGCAGGGCCTCGCAGGGAACTAAGTAGGAGACAAGATGCACACATGAGTTTGACTCCAAAGCCTATACTTACAACTACAGGAAAATGAGTTTCCTCTTCCAGACGTGTGCCCTGTGTTCCTGAACACACATATATTGGTTGAGAGACAGTGTTGGAAGATACTTAAGATCTCTTACAACTTCGAGTATTGCAAATGTTCTTTCATATATACCAGCCATTCTGCCCCACACTATGCCATAAAGCAGGGGTCAGCCGACTTTCTGTAGAGGATCAGATGATCAGCTCTTTTTCGGCTTTATGGCCGGCACTCAACTCTATCATTGTAGCCATAGACAGTTTGTAGGCGGTGAGCGTGGCTGTGTTCCAATACAGTTTTATGTACAGAAATAGCATTAGGAGGGACCTGGTTTGGCCCGTGGACTGTAGTTGGCTAATCCCTGCTCCCGAGCCACCTTCCATGGTAGGCACCACCAGTCCTCCTTGGTCTCCTTAGGGCTTTGGCCATTTGTGCCTGCGTTTCTGTTTGTAATTCACAGGCTGTAGGTAAATTTCATGGCCCTGCTCCACATTTCCCTTAAGAGGCACTCTGTGGGGAAAGGGGCTTTCCTAGCCTGCTGGTGCTGCCGTGCCTGTAAATTGCACCATCCCCAGGCCCCAGTGGTTCTCTTGCAGTTACTGCAGAGAGATGCACACATGCACTAGGAGGCCTGTTTAGGATGGTGACCCGCTAAATGAGGCAACTCAAGTACCATGGAATATTTGCAGCAGTTAAAAAGGACCAGATGGGCATATATTTTGTAACCCTGGGTTGTCAGAATGTATCGTTTAACAAAAAGGATGATAGATACATTTGTACGATGATTTTTTTAATGTTAGAAATGTATTTTTGTCCTATCTTTTTATGAGGGGAGGGCCACGAGTGAATGCGTAAAGGTCTGATGGTGTCTGTATCAAACTAATAAGAACTGTCCATTCTGGGAGGGTGGGTGGGAAGGGGCCTGGTGACTTTAGCTTAAACAGTCCTGGTTCCGATTTTTCCAAGGAGAATGCGTTTGTGTGTTACTCTTATAATTAAAATGGAAAAACAGCAAAAAAGAGCCTCTCGCTTCATCTCTTTTCGTAATCTCCACCGGCCTTCCCTGGTGCCATCCCAAGTAAAGCTGCAACTGAGGAAGTACAGTGTGCTTGCTGGGAACGTGCCCCCATGCCCCCGTGGCCTTCGAGATTGTTGCTGGGGCACCTAAGTCCTGCACCTTCCTTGGGTGATAAGGACACAGCCCAGAGAAGGGAAGGTGGGAGGGCACGTGAATGTGGGATGACCACCTCACCTCTGATGACTTTGAGGCCGGGGGGTTTTCTGTCTATGCCCTGCTGCCTTTCAGTTGGGCGGTCTGCTCACTTCCCCTCAGGGTTATTTTCTGGTCGGCCTTTTCTTGCAGTTCAGGAAAATGCAGGTGGCAAGGTCCGCCTTAGATGTGGCTCAGGGCATTAGGCAGCTGACAGGCCAGGGGAGGGCTTTGGGGTAAATAGTTATTATAGGAAAATATAATGGTCATAGATGGGTTATTTATTCATTATTTAAGGGTCCATCGGTCCTTGTCCTTGCTAATGGCTCTGCCATTTTTCTGTGTGTTAATCCAGGAGGACTTTTGTTGTCAGAGAATAAAAGGAGGTTGTCCATAATTGACTTTAAGCAGCAAAACAGTAAAACACTGAGCTCTTCAGCTCCACCTTTCTTGTAAGTTTATCATTTATTCCCAGTGGTCATGAAAACTAACTAAATCATATAACATATTTCCATAAATTCGGAACCCTAAAATCCAAACGAACTTTTTATTTGTCCATACATAGATGTAACATAAGAGACTCCATGATGGTGAACACTAATCTCCTTCAGCTTAAGTCATTTGCTATTTAAAAAAAATGAAAGTTCATTCAGGTGAATTTAATATTCTCTGGCAGTTGCTAATATACTTTTAATCCTCCTAGGCTCTGAGAATTGGAAAACCAAGAAGGTTTTGATGTTTTGTGTGGCGCCACCTGAATTAGAAACCAAGATGAACATAACCAAAGGAGGTCTGGTGTTGTTTTCAGCCAATTCTAATTCATCGTGTATGGAGCTCTCAAAGAAGATTGCCGAGTGAGTTATAATCGTACCATTAAGATCCATATTCATTATGTGATGTTTTAAATTTGATGATTGCAAGAGCACTGATTGTTCACCTCGAGAGCAGATATTTTGTAGTTAATCTGCGTGTCATCTATATATTAAGGGCTAACCTTTTTGTTAAATATTTTATTTATTTATTTGACAGAGAGCACAAGCAGGGGAAGTGGCAGGCAGAGGGAGAAGCAGGCTTCCTGCTGAGCAGGGAGCCCGATGCGGGGCTTGATCCCAGGACCCTGGGATCATGACCTGAGCTGAACGCAGCCGCCCAACTGACTGAGCCACCCAGGCGCCCCAAGGGCTAACCTTTTTGTCAAACTGTCGTAACCCCCTACATGTTTGTTAAACAGACATTTATTGAGTCCTCATGAGTGCCGGGGATTGTGTTCGGTGCCACCTGTGTATAGAATTACTTGACTATAAAGAACAGTGGAGTGTATTCTCTATGAAAATAGTTTATCTAGATTACAGTCCAGTATAGTCTTAGTTATTTATTAAATAAAATTTTGCCAGAAACCAATATTGCACTGTATGTTAACTAACAAAATTTACATTAAAAAAAAACAATAAAGATTGAACACCCTCCTGGGTGGGTACTAGGCCTTGATCCTAGATGTTGGGGATTAACGGTGAACAAATCAGTCAGGATCCTTCCTTTTTATATTTAGTTGTGGAGCCAGGCAAGAAGGAAGTCAACAAAACAAAATTTCTGGGGGTGATAGTGTGAAGAAAACAGTGTGAAAGAAACAGTTTGGGCAGTTTGTTCTGCTTTAGCTTGGGGGCTTGGGTGCCTTTTAAACCTAGGGGATGGTATGTGACTTGAGAAACCCTCCAGGCAGAGGGGACAGAAGGTGCAAAGGCCCTGAGGTGTGCAGCAGGAGGTGTTGGTATAGACCAGGGGCACAGCTGGAGGACAGAGGGCACAGGGAAATGGTCGGTGAGGCAGGCTGAGCAGGACTCCGGAGGCCTTCTTGGGGTCGGCGTGGGGTGGCCGTGGGGGGTTAGGTAACGGAGTGACAGGACAGTAGCATATCCACTTTCAATTTTATAATAAGAGTGCCTCTATTTTATTTTGCTTTATCTTCTTTTTATGAATTTCTGAAGCATCCTCAAATTGTAAAGATGTTGGATGGATTATGTCTGTATTATCTTTTCAACCTTCTCCCCCCCCTTTCTCTTCTCTAGGCGGCTGGGGGTGGAGATGGGCAAAGTGCAGGTTTACCAGGAACCTAACAGAGGTGAGCTATCTTGGACATGTGTTACATTGATCTTTTTGTGGAATGTGGCATGCTGGCTCAGTCCCTCATCCTCCACTCTTGAAACAGTTGGACCCAGTGGCCGGTTAGTTCTGCACGAAGTCGGGTGGGCAAGGTGGTGAGAGTGGTGCTTTAGCTCTTACTGATACCAAGTGGATATAGAGTGTGTGGGGCTTGAACTCCAGCTCTCAGACTTCATCCAGTAAAAACCGCAGAGATGCATGCAACTAGTCCACTGAATGGAAATTCAGCAGTTGTCTGAGTTTATGTCCCCTTGGGCAGAACGAGAAAACCCCATGTGGCCACAGTATTAATTGGTTGTTACTCCTTTTTTTTTTTTTTTTTTTTAAGATTTATTTATTTTAGAGAGAGAGAGTGCACAAGTGGGAAAGGAAGAGGGAGAGGGAGAGAGAATCTCAAACAGACCCCGTGCTGAGCTCGGACCTTTCTAAACTGCAGATGATTTAATCTGCCACTAAAGGGGATTGCATGATATCCTTTGTGTAGTCTGGAAGAGAGGGTAAGGGAGAACTGGTAGCAGAAGGCACACGAGGAGGTTGGTCCATCCTTCGCGTTCATGAATGAAGGCAGAGAAAATACTTGGTGTCTATTGGGAAGGAAGGCAGGAACTGACATTTGTGGATTTCTCGCTGTTAGCAGATACTGAAGAACTGCGCTCAGGGGTGATAATAGGTACGAAGTCCCCAAAGTAGCAGAGTCAGGATTCAAACCCAGATCTCCCCGACTCTAAAGCTCATTTTCTTTCCTTGGTACCTCATTCCTTCGTAAACACGTATTCTGTTTTTTCCAACATTTTGAATGAAAATGTTCAGACCTGTAAAAAAGTTGAGAGAATAGTGCAGTGAATATCCATATGTATGTCTGCTACTTGGATTCAATAGGTGTGATTTTGCAATATAGATATGTATGTGTGGAACCTTTTGAAAGTAAGTAGCAGGCATCAAGCCCTGAATGCTTGACCATGCTTCTCAAGAATAACCACGTTCTCCTGCATGAGTACACTATTGTTGTCACACTTAAAGAAATTAACGACTGTTTTCTAATTATCTAATATCTAGTCTGTATTCAAATTTCCCTAGTTGTTCTGGAGAGGCTTTTATAGCTGGGTTTTTGTTTTTTGTTTTTTTCAAACCAGGATTCTTGGCTCAAGCAATATGTTTTTTTTTATCTCTTTAGTTTCTCCTAATCTAGAACAGTTCTTTCTTCGCATGACATTGACTTTGAAAAATGTCCCATTCTGCATTTGTCTAATTGTGGCTGATCACACATTTTTTGAGAGTAGGGATGTTGGACCTTATTTATGTTTACTCTCACAGCATTATTATAACATTGCCTAATAAGTTATTTTTTTTTAAAAAGATTTTATTTTTTTATTTGTCAGAGAGAGAGAGAGAGAGAGCGCACATGAGAGCACAAGCAGGGGGAGTGGCAGGCAGAGGGAAAAGCAGGCTCCCTGGGATCCTGACCTGAGCCGAAGGCAGACACTTAACCGACTGAGCCACCCAGGCGTCCTGCCTAATAAGTTCTTAATTGTGCTGGTTTTATGAATGAGTATGTGCTCAGCGTGGTACAGCACTCACTCCTTACATGAGAGAAGTAAGAAGGGTAGATTTACTTGTTCCAAGTCAGAAACGGAATTCTTTTTGAAGCACGTAACGTAACCTGACATGTTAAAAAGTGTGGTTAGGGGTGCCTGGATGGTTCATTCGTTTGACTGTCTGACTCTTGATTTTGGCTCAGGTCATGATGTCAGGGTCATGAGATCGAGCCCTATGTCAGGCTCTGTGCTGGACGTGGAGCGTGCTTGAGATCCTCTCTCTCCCTGTCCCTCTGTCCCTCCCCTCCCTCTCTCCCCATCTCTAAAAAAAATAAAAAGTGTGATTAATGCCAGTGTGTTCATTATCCTTAACAGCACCTAAAACCTCATGAGTTTCTTTAACAGTTCCAGTTTCCATATTTTATAACATTGGGGATGAAACAGATTTTTTGTGTATTTTAAAAAACATAAATTATATGTCTTTTTCATCCCTCCCCCGCCTTTTTTTTCCTTTTCCTGCCAGAAACAAGAGTACAGATTCAAGAATCCGTGAGGGGAAAGGATGTTTTCATCATCCAGACTGTCTCAAAGTGAGTCCTTATCCAACAGACGCAGTGTCGCTCTCTGGGTTTTTCTTTCTGGGCACGAGTGTTTAGAATAATAAGAGCTGACTGGACAGGAAGAGTTATGAGCATTTGAAAATTGGTTATGTCTTATTCTACTAATTTTTCTGACATAACTGTGGACTTTTACGTGTTCTTTCGTGTTCTTGAAGGGTGGAAGTAACCAAGTCTTGGAGTAGAGGTTCTTAATGAGAATAGAACCCATTACATTGCCTCTCAATAGCCAGAATTTGATAAAACTCAGAGGGAAGCTGTGCTAGTTCTCCAAAAAAGGCGGGAGGAGAGGTGTTTACTTACTTGGGGTTCTTAAAGCTTTGACTGCAGGCAATTTAAAAAATGATCACCAGTTCTTATTTTGTTGTGTAGATTAAATGAGCAGAGAAGATAAAAGAATAATGTATTGAAGGAATATGTATTCCTGTGTGGTGTGACGTTTGACAAACGTATGTTCTGGAAATTGTCAAGGCTGCAGCCGTGTGAGCTTGGTGAGGAGTCAGTGCAGTGAGGTGTCATGTACGATCAAGGACCACGCTGTCCACAGATGCCCCCACATGCCTCTGTATATGAAAGTGCTTCACTCGGTTTTTAATAATGTCTGGAAGTCAGTTTGTACAGGGCATCATTTTTTGGCTTAGAGATTCTAAATTTTGCTGCATGTCGGATCTGTGTTTATACGTATAACAAATACCAAGGAGGGGGAAGAAGAGCCACGTTTCAGGAGAATTTAGACATGGAACACAGATACTTTCACTTACATTTTGAACATCTGTCCTGGTCTTTGGTTCATGGAGATGAAATCTCGTAGCCACCTGGCTCTTTAGGAAAGACGAGTTGAAGGGGACCTGTCGTTGCATCCCAAGCCTTCCCAGGAGCGTGTGTGACTTGACAGAGGGAGGGGGTGGCTGGCCTTTGCTGAGGTTCCCTTGTTTCATTTCCTCTGTGCCACTTAGCATCCTCGGCAGAGGATGCTCCTGGGCTAGGAGGCACCGAGTTCTTGCGGCCCCTGCCACCGCTGTCCTCTTTCCCCCACCAGCTGAAGGGCCGGGGTGCTAGTGGGGAGCTCCCCTGTGCCCACACCTGCCCTCTACCTTCCGGCACTGGGGTGGGGAAAGTGCAGAGCATAGAACGACTTACAATTTACGTTGCTTCTGGCTCCTGAGTGTCTGCGGTACTTTTATCTCCTTACAGACACATGTGAATCCATTTGGATAAATGCACAGAAGTCGCTTGCCTTACACAAGGGGATAAGTGGGCCTTGAAGGCCAAATTGGACTTAGGATTGAGGGCTTCAACAGCGTGGCTCATGTCATCCTGCCTGTTTCCAGGTCCTTCCATCCCTTTTCTTTCTTTTTGTTTTTTGTTTTTTTATTTTTTTAAAGATTTTATTTATTTGAGAGAGAGAGAATGAGAGAGAGAGAGCATGAGAGGGAGGAGGGTCAGAGGGAGAAGCAGACTCCCTGCCGAGCAGGGAGCCCGATGCGGGGCTCGATCCAGGGACTCCAGGATCATGACCTGAGCCGAAAGCAGTCGCTTAACCAACTGAGCCACCCAGGCAGCCTGTTTTTTGTTTTTTTAAAGGTTTTTTTATTTATTCATTTGAGACACAGAGAGAGAGAGAGAGAGAAAGCATGAGCAGGGAGAGAGGCAGAGGCAGAGGGAGAAGCAGGCTCCTCACTGAGCCAGGAGCCCGGTGTGGGGCTCGATCCCAGGACCCTGGGATCATGACCTGAGCCGAAGGCAGACGCTTAACCGACTGAGCCACCCAGGCGCCCCTGTCCCTTTTCTTTCTTTTTGGTTTATTTCAACACTTATCATTCTGCCCCGCCTCTTGTTGGTTTCTTATTCCCATAGCTAAAACTGTCTGCATGTCTCATTTTGCATTGTCCTGAACCGTGACCTTGTGTGAACTCAGGGATTCTTAGTCTTGCCAGGTTGCCGGAGAGCCTGGCCATCGGGGTCTTTATGAAATAGTTAACGTTGAGATTTGATGTTGTCAGATACATCTTATCTTTCACTTTAGGACACTAAAAATGTTGCTGGACAGGAGTTGAGAAGAGAAGCTTGGCCTGGGGCTGTGACCTGGAGTCTCCTCCAGCTCCTAGAAAGCTGTGAAACTAGATGAGAAGCCCAAGGGCTAAGGGGAGGCCAAAGGGAGCGCACATGAATGAGTGTTGGGCAGGAAGGTGGGGAGGAGGGGAACCAGCCAAAGAAGCCAAGTAGGGCGGAACAGGAGAACAGCGAGGAAGTTCTAGGAGCCGGGTGGGTCAAGCAGGATGCGCAGCCGTGGGAGCTGCTGCCTGCAGCTCAGGTGAGAGGAGCAGGAGAATTGTCCTTGGATCTAGGCGCATGGAGGTCATGGATGACCTGGATTGGCACGTGTTTGGGAGAGAGCGAGATGGTGAGCGTAGACAGCTCTCTTGAGATGTACACACAGGGGAGCAAAGAAATAGGGCAGTGGGAAGAGTGGCCACCAGTCGTTTTTAATGGAAGAACAATGCTTCTAAGCCGATGGGTACAAGCCAGGGGAGGGTACCAAGCTAATGGCGGACACAAGAGAGGGAGAATGGCTGGAGCCCTATCTTCCAGTAGCCTGGGGGTGGGAGTGGGGGGGCGGGGGCTGGTTAGGGCGTCATCGGGAGGGCTAATTGCAGAGTAACTTTGGTGTGGAATGTCTGTCTCTGATGGCGGAGGACAGGCCGACTTGTGGGGTGCGGCTGCACATGGCGGTGGGAGCCCGTAGAACCTCTCCCTTCTGACTGGGTTCTTCTTTCAGGGAAAAAGGAACTAGGGTCATCGGCGTGAGGGAATGTTCATGCCTTTTCTGTGTCTCGAGCCATAGGTCCCGGTAGGGGCGCGAGGAGCACACTGCTGCCACTTTGTGGGGACAGGGAGATATTAATCATGTGTCTTACGTTCTTGGGATGCAGGGACGTGAACACCACCATCATGGAGCTCCTGATCATGGTGTACGCATGTAAGACCTCTTGTGCCAAAAGCATTATCGGCGTGATACCCTACTTTCCTTACAGCAAACAGTGCAAGATGAGAAAAAGAGGCTCCATTGTTTCTAAATTGCTGGCTTCGATGATGTGCAAAGCTGGTGAGAACAGCAGATACTTGACATTTATTGGGCCTGGGCGTTTGATTTTTACCTTAGACATTGTAACCCCTTGTCTTAACTAAATTAGAACGCTAAGCAGAAAAAAGACCTTTTTTTTTTTTAAGATTTTATTTATTTATTTTACACAGAGAGAGAGACAACTAGAGAGGGAACACAAGCGGGGGGGCGGGAGAGGGAGAATGAGGCTCCTGGCTGAGCAGGGAGCCCGATGCGGGGCTCGATCCCAGGACCCTGGGATCATGACCTGAGCCGAAGGCAGACGCTTAACGACTGAGCCGCCCAGGCGCCCCGAAAAAGGACCATTTTTTTTTTCTTTCTTTTTTTTTTTTTTGGTTAAAGATTTATTTATTTATTTGAGAGAGAGCACATGAGAGGGGGGAGGGTCAGAAGGAGAAGCAGACTCCCCGCCGAGCAGGGAGCCCGATGCGGGACTCGATCCAGGGACTCCAGGATCATGACCTGAGCCGAAGGCAGTCGCTTAACCGACTGAGCCACCCAGGCGCCCGAAAAAGGACCATTTTTAAAGACAGCTAATTTATAATGAGAAAGCAGTGCAGAGAATTCTCTCCTGTTCCCAACTCCCTAAAACACAAAGTTAAGGAGAACAACTTATTTTTTAAACAAAGGTCTTTGTTTAAAAAATTACATTGAAATGACAAGTTAAAATTGCATTGAAGTCTTTTTTGAAGGGGAAAAAGACATTTTTGGAACCAAGCACTCTAACACGGCAACAACTTTTAGTCTCGTCCAGGATGGATTGGCATATTTTGCAAACCATATGTGTTATTTTGTGTTGTGTATTTTCAGGTCACATCCTAAGTGTCTCCCCCTTGTTTCTATAACCTTCAGAAGCGTTACTGTGTGTGTGTGTGTGTGTGTGTGTATGGGACTCTAGAGTCCACGTATCCCAGAGCACTGGCACAGAGAGGAAAGGACAAGACAGCCCCCATATTACTGCATTTGAACACAGACACTTACTGTGGAATAAAGTTTCTACTGTAGCGTTCCAAAGCAGGCAAAAAAAAAAAAGAAAGAAAGAAAACCCACACGCCCAAATTTGATGGAAGCCGAACCCCAGCAACCTCAACAGTATATAACCTGTTGAAAAGTCTTCAGAGTTTTAAAAGCTGGCTGAAGGGAGCAGGCTAGCTCACCGAACCTTCCAGAAAGATTCTGCTCTTCTTCTCTCCTGGCCTTCATCCTGGCTGGGCCACCAGGTTGACTTTCCTGCTCTTTTGGGCAGGTTTTGCTTTTTTAAAACTTTTCCAGTTATGAGAGACATTTCTTCATTACTATTATCTTTGCTATTTTAAGACTATAAATTGATGTGAAAATCATGTATCTTGGTGTAAGAAAATCACTCAGTCTTCCGCTTTCGAGTAGGGAAAAGCCCATTCATCTCCCAAGTGTCTCTTCTACTCACACACAGATGTCACTTCTGACACTTCTAGTCACCAAGTGTGTAGGGGGTTTTCCCTACACTTAGCAATTTTCCATGAGAATACCAGCTAGGTATCCTGTAGTTTAAATTCTGGAGATAGTGTCAGATCCCCTAAGGGCTCAGTCCCACGAGACAGCCCCTCCCCCATGCCAACTGCAAGACTGAGTTGTCACCTGTGTGTCTACCAATCTGCTGTAAATCAGAGGTTCCCAGGACCCACTCCTCGGATTCGATTAATTTGCCAGAGCAGCTCACAGAACTCAGGAGAACTGTTCACTTACTGGTTGCCACTTTATCGTAAAAGCATACGATAAAGAATACCAGCAAACATCCAGATGGAAGAGATAAGGGAGTACAGGATGTGGGGAGGGCTGCGGAGCCTGTGACCTCTCACCATGCACCAGTCTCCCAGCATCTCCACCTGTTCACCTCCAACCTCGCAGCTCCCTGAAGCCTCTGCTTCCTCAATCAATATTAACTCCATTTCCAGCCCCTCTCCCTTCTCTGGAGAATGGGAGGTGAGGGCTGAAAATTCCAAACTTCTAATTACGCCTTGGTCTTTCTTGGTCTCCCCCTCCAAGAGCCCACCGGAGTCACCTCATCAGAATAAAAGGTGCTCTTAGTGCTCTTATCACTTAGGAATTCACAAGGGTTCTAGGAGCCCTGTGTCAGGAACCAGGGGGCAGAGACCACTATAGGTATTTTCTGTTCTCTCACAGTCTCATTGAACTAAAAAATCTGAGAAATAAAGATACTGAGTCTTTTTGATGAGAGAGCAATTTTTTAATAGCTATTATATATTGTATCATATTTTATATATGCTTAGTTCATACCCTGTGACTGGTTATTCATGTGTTGGTGTCTGCTTTGTTTCCAAAGGTCTAACTCATCTCATTACTATGGATTTACACCAGAAGGAAATTCAGGGCTTCTTCAATATTCCTGTTGATAATTTAAGAGCTTCTCCCTTCTTACTGCAGTATATTCAAGAAGAGGTAAGCTAGCTCAAACTTCAGCATTTTAACATTCTGTTTAAGGTTGAAAAGATACATTTCCATTTCCTTGGGCCGTCTGTAAAGGATTAAAACTTGGTGTATTCTGCTTAAAGTACTATTTCCTGGGGTGCCTGGGTGGCTCAGTTGGGAGAAACATCTGACTCTTCATCTCAGGATCATGAGTTCCAGCACTGTGTTGGGCTCCACGGAGCCTCACATGGAACCGACTTAAAAAATAGTAATAAAATAATAAAGTAGGGGTGCCTGGGTGGCTCAGTCAGTTAAGTGTCTGCCTTCGGCTCAGGTCATGATCTCAGGGTCCTGGGATCGAGTCCCCTGTCAGGCTTCCTGCTCAGCAGGGAGTCTGCTTCTCCTTCTCGCTCTCCCTCTGTTCTCGCTCTCTCAAATAAATAAAATCTTAAAAAAATAATAAAATACTATTTACTTTAATAAATGTAATTCAGTGTATTTTAAAATTCTTAATCTATAATTTATTTCTTTTGCTAAGCTCTTAAAATTTCTGTGTTTTCTTTGGGGCCTTAGGTACCTAGAATTGGACTAGTTGTGATCATGACACATAACTCTCACCCTTGGTCCATGCGTGGACCTGGCCCTCGTTTGCGTATCCATTGCTCTGCCTCTCTCTCTGTCCACCCATCTGTAGTGGTCAGCATCCGTGATCCCACCACCCAGCAAGAAAACTGGATGCATCATAACTGACATCCACTCACTGGTCCTTTTCCGTCACATCCCCCCCCGCTTCCTCCCGCCTGAGGGAGCCACTGTCCTGAATCTTGTTTTGTCCTTCTCTTAATTTCTTTGTATATGGTCTTATCTCATACGTACATCCACATAGAGATACTATTCAAAGACAAAAACACAAAATACATATTTTTTTAACTTTATAAAAAATGAATCAAATCGTGTTATTTTGGGGGGAATTTTTCGCTTGATGTGACATTAGTAAGCTTCCTCTATGTCGTGTGTCACAGTGCATCCATTTGACTACCGAGAGATACCGTGCAGCTCTATCACAGTTAATCCATAAGGTTTTTGCTGTTGTGGTAGAGCTCCCGTGAGCGCTCTTGTCTGCATGTCCCGTGGTGCATCAGCAGACGTATATTGCTGCCATATACCTAGTGGAGCGTTGCTAGGTGGCATGGCATGTGTGTTTAATTTTTCCCAAAGCAGTTATGCCAACTTACATTCCCAGCATCAGGGCAACAAGGTAGTCTGTGGATCCATCTTGTTTCAATACTTACATTACCAGAATTTACGATTTTTGCCAGTTGAATGGCTATGGTGTGGTGTCTTGGTGTCACTTCAATGGATAGAT
The DNA here is from genome assembly GCF_002201575.2 of Neomonachus schauinslandi. Lineage (NCBI taxonomy): Eukaryota > Metazoa > Chordata > Mammalia > Carnivora > Phocidae > Neomonachus > Neomonachus schauinslandi. The sequence goes on along the minus strand of NC_058417.1, from coordinate 11,062,257 downwards.
CTCTGATGACATAAGAAGTTGAGCATCTCTCCATATATTTCCCGTTCTGTGAAAAGGCCCTTAATGCACTCTTGTTTGTTCTTCACTGATTTTGTGTGTGCTTCTTTCTGAGCTACAGGCATTCTGGTTTTTATCCTGGATTCTGGCCATTTGTTAGTATTGGTTTCATATAGATCTCTCCTTTTGTAACCTGTAGCTTTCCTTAGGGAGACCAGATAAGCAGGCATATTCAGTTTTTTTTTTTTTTTTCATTGAGGTGAAATCCACGTATCATAAAAATTAGCCAGTTTAAGACAGTTTGGTGGCATGTAGTCATGCAGTGTTGTACAACTGTCACCTCTGTCCAGAGCTTTGTCGTCACTCCAGAAGAACATCCTGTACTCGTTAAGTAATCATTCCCCATTCCTGCCTCCCTCAATTCCCTGGCAGCCACTCGTGCTTTCTGACTCTGGATTTGCCTGCGCTGGACAGTTCATATACAGGGGATCCATACGATACGGAGCCTTTTGTGTTTGGCTTCATTCACTTAGTGTAATGCTTTTGAGGTTCATCAACGTGGTGGCATGTACCAGGACCTCATTCCTTTTGATAGCCGAATATTATTCCATTATATGTATATACCACTATTTATCCATTCCTGTGTTGATGAACCTTTGGGTCATTTCCATCTTCTGACTGTTGTGAATACTGTGCTATGCACATTCATGTACAAGTTTCTAAATGGACATAGGCTCTTATGGTGGACATATCTTTCATTTCTTAGATACATACTTAGGATTGGAATTACTTGATTATATGGTAATTCTGCATTTAACATTTTGAGGAACTGCCAAACAGTTTTCCAGGGTGGCTACAGCACTTACATTGTAATTAGGAGTGTATAAGATTTTCAGTTTCTTCACAATCACATCCTTACTGACATTTATTTTTTGATTATAGCCATTCTAGTGGTTATAAAGTGGTACCCCATTGTGGTTTTGATTTGTATTCTCCTGATGACTAATGATGTTGAGCATCTTTTCATATGTTTATTGGCCATTTGTATGTCTTCTTTGTGGTTTTTTAAAAATTTTTATTTATTTAAGTAATCTCTGCATCCAGTGTGGGGCTCAAATTCACGACTCCGAGATCAAGAGCCACACGCTCTATAAACAGAGGCAGCCAGGTGCTCTTGTATATCTTCTATGGATAAATGTCTGTTCAGATCCTTTGCCCATTTTTTAATTGGGCTGTTTATCTTTTTATTGAGTTGTAGGAGTTCTTTATATATATACTGGATACTAGTCTTACCAGATACGTGACTTGCAAATATTTCCATAACTACCATTCTGTAGTTTGTCTTTTCACTGTCTTGATACTGTCCTTTGATGCACAAAAGGTTTTAACTTTGAAGAAGTCCAGTTTATGTTTTTTTTTTTCTTTTGTTACTCATGCTTTTGCTCTAAGAAAACATCATCAAATCCAGAGTCATTAAGATTTACCTCTGTGAGGGCGCCTGGGTGGCTCAGTTGGTTAAGCAACTGCCTTCAGCTCAGGTCATGGTCCCAGGGTCCTGGGATTGAGTCCCTCATCGGGCTCCCTGCTCTGCGGGTAGCCTGCTTCTCCCTCTCCCACTCCCCCTGCTTGTGTTCCCTCTCTCGCTGTGTCTCTCTCTGTCAAATAAATAAAATCTTAAAAAAAAAAAAAAAAGATTTACCTCTGTGTTTTCTTCTGAGAGTCTTACACTTTTAGCTCTTATATTTAGGTTGACCCATTTGGAGTTAATTTTTGTATATGGTGTGAGATAGGGGTCTAACTTTGTTCTTTAGCATGTGATATCTAGTGGTTCCAGCACCATTTGTTGAAAAAACTTTTTCCCCAATGAATGGCCTTTTCAAAAAAAAAAAAAAAAAAAAATTTGGCCATAGACATTTGTGTTTATTTCCGGTCCCTCAGTTCCATTCCATTGGCCTACGTGTCTATCCTCCAACAGTTAGCCATGGCCCTCAGTAGTGAAAATGAATTTAAGTATTTTTGAAAGACAAAACTATGGTCTGTTTTCTTTAAAGTTACACACAAGAAACGTACAAACTCTAAAAAGTTCAGGAAACAATATAGAGTAGAATTTACCTGAGCATGATTCCCAGTTGAGAGAGAGAGAGAAAGGATGGGAGAGCAACAACAGGTGTGTTGATGGGGCAGGAAAATGGGGTCCAGCCAGAGAGAAGCACAAGAGGATGAGACTTGGGTATGTGGGGGAGCATGGTCCAGATAAGAACTAGTCACGTGAAGGAACCTATAGTTTTGGAAGACATGGAGGAGTCAGCGTAGACTTTTATAGACTGATGTTTACATCTTGTGAGTTTTTAGGACGTATCCACTCAAGGTACCAGGCGTGTTGTGTGTTGACGTGTAAGACGTACCCATTGGCCTGCTGAGTCCAGGCTGTGGCTCCCTGGTGCTGGTCCAGAGGCCAGGCTCCGGGCTCCTTGAGCTGCCCTAGCCATGGCCCCTTGGTGTGGGCTTCTGCCTCTCTACAAGGCTGCCTTCCACTTGAAAGATCCCATTTTAGGCTTCATTGTTGGAAAGGATTGAACTCTCAGGGTTGAACTCTCTCTTACACCATTCGCGGTTCAGCAAACAAGGAAAATGGTTCTTTGTTTTTGATGGCAAGCTAATAGGGATAATGCCAAACGTTGTAGTTTTAAGATTCTGTCCTTCATTCACAAACATAAATTAAGACAGGCTATCAAAACTGAAATATTATACGGGAGCTCACTGTTTGAAAGGACTTTTGTTCACTTTGCCTTTTAGAGTGTACTTGTTTTAGTAGACCATATCGCCTGAATCGAAGATGCCATCAGTTAAGGTTTATGTTATTTCGATCATCAGGAAAGAAGAAAACACTGTGGATTATAGTATGACACAGTGCCTTCGTGTCACTTAGTGATTCTGTTCTGCAAGATTGATGCTGACATCTTCTGATTTGACAGCTTACACTCTGTTTCTCTTGAGTCGTCCCTGGAATTTATGTGCTTTCTGCCAGAGTTGGAAGGAATGTCCAGATAATTGGATGCTCACTGCCTTGCAGTTTTGGTGCTCTCTCCTGGGAGTTTGGCAGTTTCTCCTGCCCACAGTTGCACTGTGGTGCGTGTGTCTGGGTATTGATTAAATACAGTGCATGTTTTTAAAAAATGACTAAATATTACAGTGACAATCCTAGAAATCATTGGTCTGCACCAGGATTTTTTTTTTTAAGATTTTATTTATTTGAGAGAGAGAGCACACGAGCCGGGGAGCGGGGGGTGGGTGGGTGGGAAGGGGCAGAGGGAGAGGGAGAAGCTGACTCCCTGCTGAGCAGGGAGCCTGCCTCGGGGCTCGATCCCATGACCCATGAGATCAGGACCCCCAAAACCAAGAGTCGAACGCTCAACCAACAGAGCCACCCAGGCGCCCCTATCTACACCAGGATTTTTTAAGGAAATGATGAAGAGGGTACTACAAGTATATTTCTATGGTGTATGTAGAGATCCTATCCCATTACTTTTTTAAATAGGAGCTTCTAGAGTTATCTTGTTTCTTATTCTTGAGTTGCTTTTGTTTTTTTTTTCCTCTGTGTTATTCTTAGTGTCTTTGTATCGAGCCACTGTCATCACAGAAATGAGATATGGCGGGGACTGAGAAACTAGGGACAAGGGTAGGGGGTGTATAACAAGGGATCATGGGGTGTAGGGCGGTTTGATTCTCCGTGGTTCCATGGTAGCCCTGATGATGTTTTCCCTTAATGGTTTGGGGGACAATTACTAGAGTTTGGAAGCTGGACTTACATGACATGTGGTGTGTTTTCCCCTCCCCTCGATAGTAAGAGTAATCTTCTAACAAGTGAAAAATGAAACTTGACATTGACTGTGGAAGTGTAGGGACACGTGCATGTGTGTCTATAGTAATTCTGACAATAGTGGTAAAGCCCTGGCTTCCCTGGGCCCCAGCCTGGTCCTGGGCCCTTCTGCAGGGGTAACCCTTATTACCAGCTTGCTTTGTGTCCTGTGTCCGCTCAGACCTTTCTGTTTTTCCTCCTTGGCTACACAGTTATAGATGTTGATTTGTGGGTGCTTTTTTTTTTTAAAGTAAGCTCTATCCCCAATGTCGGGCTCGAAGTTATGACCCCGAGATCAAGAGTCACATGCTCTACCCACTGAGCCAGCCAGATGCCCCTGATTTGTGGCTGCTTTTTTGAAAAAACAGTTGCCATATTGTTTGCCTTGTTCTGCAACTTCTTTTCTCTGCTGTGCTGGTATGTGGAGGTCTTTCCATGCTAAGATATGTAGGTTTATTGCTTTGGTTATAATTGCTACGTAATCGTCTTCAGTTTAGATCAGTGATGTCCAGTAGAACTTTCTGTGATCATGAAAATGTTCTAGCGGCTGTCCAGTATGGTAGCTGCTTGTCGCATGTGGCTAGTGTGACTGGAAAGCCGAATCATCTTCAAGTTTAATTAATTTAAGTTTATTTATTTTTATTTGTTTATTTATTTTAAAGATTTTTTTTTATTTGACAGAGAGGGACACAGCGAGAGAGGGAACACAAGCAGAGGGAGCGAGAGAGGGAGAAGCAGGCTTCCCGCGGAGCAGGGAGCCCGATGCGGGGCTCGATCCCAGGACCCTGGGATCATGACCTAAGCCGAAGGCAGACGCTTAACGACTGAGCCACCCAGGCGCCCCAATTTGAGTTTAAATAGCTGCGTGTTTAAATGTTTAAAGCACAAGTTTAAATGAGCCACTGTTTTTTCCAACCATTTTCTTCTTGATTAGATATTAGGTTGTTTTAATTTTTCATTCATTTTTTTTTTTTTTTAAGATTTTATTTATTTGAGAGAGAGAACATGCAAGTGGGGAGCGGGGGGGGGGCAGAACGAGAGGGAGAAGCAGGCTCCCACCTGGGGCTTGATCCCAGGACCTCAGGATCATGACCTGAGCCGAAGGCAGACACTTAACCAACTGAGCCACCCAGGCGCCCCATAATTTTTCACTCTTTTAAGTGAAATACTTTATTTTAAAAATTTATCATAAGGAGCACCTGGCTGGCTCAATAGGTAGAGCATGCAACTCTTGATCTCGGGTTGTGAGTTTGAGCCCCATATTGGGTGTGGAGATTACTTTAAAAAAAAATTATTGTAAGTGAAACTGCATTGAAAATTCTTGTACTTGCCTTTCTGATTACTTATGTGTTTTTCTGAAAAAATATTAGGAGGTGCAATGAATTGCTTGATTGAAAAGTATCTGTTTTTAGTACTTTAATAGATATTGCAAAAATTGCAATTTTCTGAAAATCTAATATTTTAATAGATATGAAAATTGCAGTTCTCTGAAAGGGGTGTATCAGCATATACTCCCACTCAACAGTACATAGGATGGTATCTGTTTCCCTTTGCTCTTCATTTTGCAAATTGAATGAGCAAAACAATCCTGTGTTATTTGAATTCTTTCCTTTCTCGATTTCTAGTGTGATTGAGCATCTAGTGTGTGTTTTTTGGGGGCGGGCAGGAATTTCCCCCATCTAAAGTGGTGTTTCATTTTTCTGCCATGGTTCTGAAATTTCAGCATGATGTGTCTGGGGTAGATCTTGTTTCCATTCATCTTTGTAGATACTCCCTTTCATTCTCTGGACGTTTTTTCCCCCTATAATTTGAGTGTCTCATCCCTTCTGTTTTCTCATCCTTTCCTTTGGGAACTGTTAGATGTTGAAAATTTTGGATCTAGCCTCTGTTGTTTAGCTTTTTTTCCCCAAGTTTTGCATCCTTACATACAGCATTGTGGGAAAATCCCTCGGCTTCATTTCCCAGGCTTGTTCTTCATCTGTGTCTATTCTGCTGCTCCATCAGCCAGCTGCTGAGTTTCTTAATGGGACTGTAATGATTCCCACCTTCTCGATTTCTTTCTGGTTCTTTTTCTTAACAAGTTGTTGTTCAGGTGTACAATTTCCTGTTTTAGTTCCTGAGGAGAAAATAGACCTGTTGTCTTTCTTTCTTTTCTTTGCTTTTCTTACCTTTTCTTTTCTTGTAAACTTTACGCCCAACATGGGGCTCAAACTCAGGACCCTGAGATCAAGAGTCGTATACTCTACCGACTGAGCCAGCCAGGTTCCCCCAAAATGGACCTGTTTTTATTAGAGTCCTTTCTTTTCTTTCTTTTATTTTAAGATTTATTTAGTTATTTTAGAGAGAGAGAGCGTGGTGGGGAGAGGCAAAGAGAGAGGGAAACTCAAGCAGACTCCGTACTCAGTGCAGAGCCGATGTGGGGCTCGATCTCACGGCCCTGAGATCACAACCTGACCTGAAACCAGGAGCTGGACACTCAGCTGACTGCACCACCCAGGCGCCCCAAAGAGTCCTTTCTTCTAAAGCCTCCTTTTATTTGCTTTAGTAACTGTTTCCTTCGTTGTTACTTCTCTTGGCTTGGTTTGGTGCTGTTTGATGATATTTGGTGAGACAAGTACATAAAAACAGTTTAGAAAGACTTCCGGCAAAAATAAGAAAAGGGCCTAAGTGAGAATATTTTTTGCTACTTTACTCCCTAGCACTGGATGAGTTAGGCTCTCCTGTAAAGACATCCAGTCCATGTAGTTATGCTGGATACATCTGTATTAGAGCTGTCTTCAAGTTAATCAGTTTTTTGTTCATTCACTGAGTATTATTTAGTGCTTCCCACATACTAGGCATTGTACGAGGTGCTAAAGATTATTAATGCTTATATGGAAAATCATTGTTTAGCATAATTGTGAGATAAAAAGCAATTAGGATATATTGAAGGATATATCATATAATTTAGTGAAGTGTTTAATTGTCAAGAACATAATCTGGAAATATGGCCGGGATGAAGTCAGAAACAATTCACTGCACAGCTTAAAAAGAGTTCCGTCTTCTAAACTCTTAGAAGTTGCTAATGGGTATCTTCAATTACGATCATCACTAGCACAAATCAAATGTTCAATAGTAAAAGACTCCAAAGTAGACTGATATTTTAGTTATTTTCTTTTTTTAAATTTTATTTTATTATGTTATTTTAGTCACCATACATTACATCATTAGTTTTTGATACAGTGTTCCATGATTCATTGTTTGCCTATAACACCCAGTGCTCCATGCAGTATGTGCCCTCCTTAATACCCAGCACCAGGCTAACCCATCCCCCCACCCCCCTCCCCTCTAGAACCCTCAGTTTGTTTCTCAGAGTCCATAGTCTCTCATGGTTCATCTCCCCTCCAATTTCCCTCCCTTCATTTTTCCCTTCCTACTATCTTCTTCTTTTTTTTTTTAACATATAATGTATTATTTGTTTCAGAGGTACAGGTCTGTGATTCATCAGTCTTACACAATTCACAACGCTCACCACAGCACATACCCTCCCCAATGTCTATCACCCAGCCACCCCATACCTCCCACCCCCCTCCACTCCAGCATCCCTCAGTTTGTTTCCTGAGATTAAGAATTCCTCGTATCAGTGAGATCATATGATACTTGTCTTTCTCTGATTGACCTATTTCGCTTAGCATAATACCCTCTAGTTCCATCCACGTCATTGCGAATGGCAAGATTTTGGTTTTTTTGATGGCTGCATAATATTCCTGTGTGTGTGTGTATCACATCTTCTTTATCCATTCATCTGTTGATGGACATCTTGGCTCTTTCCATAGTTTGGCTATTGTGGACATTGCTGCTATAAACATTGGGGTGCACGTACCCCTTCAGGTCACTACATTTTTATCTCTGGGGTAAATACCCAGTAGTGCAATTGCTGGGTCGCAGGGTAGCTCTACTTTCAACTTTTTGAGGAACCTCCATACTGTTTTCCAGTGTGGCTGCACCAGGTTGCATTCCCACCAACAGTGTAGGAGGGTTCCCCTTTCTTCACATGCCCGCCAACATCTGTCATTTCCTGACTTGTTAATTTTAGCCATTCTGATTGGTGTGAGGTGGTATCTCATTGAGGTTTTGATTTGGATTTCCCTGATGCCAAGTGATGTTGAACACTTTTTCTTTTAAATTTTTTATTGTTATGTTAATCACCATACATTACATCATTAGTTTTAGATGTAGTGTTCCATGATTCATTGTTTGTGCATAACACCCAGTGCTCCATGCAGAACGTGCCCTCCTCAATACCCATCACCAGGCTTAACCCATCCTCCCACCCCCCTCCCCTCTAGAACCCTCAGTTTGTTTTTCAGAGTCCATCGTCTCTCATGGTTGAACACTTTTTCATGTGTCTGTTGGCCATTTGGACGTCTTCTTTGGAAAAATGTCTGTTCATGTCTTCTGCCCATTTCTTGATTGGATTATTTGTTCTTTGGGTGTTGAGTTTGATAAGTTCTTTTTTTTTTTTTTTTTAAAGATTTTATTTATTTATTGATGAGAGATAGAGAGAGAGGCAGAGGCAGAGGCAGAGGGAGAAGCAGGCTCCCCGTGGAGCAGGGAGCCCGATGCGGGACTCGATCCCAGGACCTTGGGATCATGACCTGAGCCGAAGGCAGACGCTTAACCGACTGAGCCACCCAGGCGTCCTGATAAGTTCTTTATAGATTTTGGATACTAGCCCTTTATTTGATATGTCATTTGCAAATATCTTCTCCCATTCTGTCGGTTGTCTTTTGGTTTTGTTGACTGTTTCCTTTGCTGTGCAAAAGCTTTTTATCTTGATGAAGTCTCAGTAGTTCATTTTTGCCCTTGCTTCCCTTGCCTTTGGCGATGTTTCTAGGAAGAAGTTGCTGCGGCTGAGGTCGAAGAGGTTGCTCCCTGTCTTTTCCTTTAGGATTTTGATGGACTCCTGTCTCACATTGAGGTCTTTCATCCATTTGGAGTCTATTTTTGTGTGTGGTGTAAGGAAATGGTCCAGTTTCATTCTTCTGCATGTGGCTGTCCAATTTTCCCAATACCATTTGTTGAAGAGACTGTCTTTTTTCCATTGGACATTCTTTCCTGCTTTGTTGAAGATTAGTTGACCATAGAGTTGAGGGTCCATTTCTGGGCTCTCTGTTCTGTTCCATTGATCTATGTGTCTGTTTTTGTGCCAGTACCATACTGTCTTGATGATGACAGCTTTGATGATGATAGAGCTGGAAGTCCGGAATTGTGATGCCGCCGGCTTTGCTTTTCTTTTTCAACATTCCTCTGGCTATGCGGGGTCTTTTCTGGTTCCATACAAATTTTAGGATTATTTGTTCCATTTCTTTGAAAAAAGTGGATGGTATTTTGATGGGGATTGCATTGAATGTGTAGATTGCTCTAGGTAGCATTGACATCTTCACAGTATTTGTTCTTCCAATCCATGAGCATGGAACGTTTTTCCATTTCTTTGTGTCTTCCTCAATTTCTTTCATGAGTATTTTATAGTTTTCTGAGTACAGATCCTTTGTCTCTTTGGTTAGATTTATTCCTAGGTATCTTATGGTTTTGGGTGCAATTGTAAATGGGATCGACTCCTTAATTTCTCTTTCTTCTGTCTTGTTGTTGGTGTATAGGAATGCCACTGACTTCTGTGCATTGATTTTATATCCTGCCACTTGACTGAATTCCTGTATGAGTTCTAGCAGTTTTGGGGTGGAGTCTCTTGGGTTTTCCACATAAAGTATCATATCATCTGCAAAGAGTGAGAATTTGACTCCTTCTTTGCCAATTTGGATGCCTTTTATTTCTTTTTGTTGTCTGATTGCTGCGGCTAGGACTTCCAATACTATGTTGAATAGCAGTGGTGATAGTGGACATCCCTGCCGCGTTCCTGACCTTAGGGGGAAAGCTCTCAGTTTTTCCCCATTGAGAAAGATATTCGCTGTGGGTTTTTCATAGATGGCTTTTATGATATTGAGGTATGTACCCAAATCCCTACACTCTGAAGAGTTTTAATCAAGAAAGGATGCTGTACTTTGTCAAATGCTTTTTCTGCTTCTTTTGAGAGGATCATTTTTGCCCTTTTTCTTTCTTTTATTAACGTATTGTATTACATTGATTGATTTGCGGATGCTGAACCAACCTTGCAGCCCAGGAATAAATCCCCCTTGGTCGTGGTGAATAATCCTTTTAATGTCCTGTTGGATCCTATTGGCTAGTATTTTGGTGAGAATTTCTGCATCCAGGTTCATCAGGGAAATTTTATTTTCTTAAGGGTTCTTCATATCTTTATAAAACCCCACTGTCATGATTATCCTTTAACAAATTGGTTTCTTCAATATGCCATGACTGAGACCTGGGAATCCTTTGTATGGACGGCACTGATTTGGAATTGGACAGTTACCTTGGATTCATGTTGGATGGGTATCATCCTGGCCCTGGGAAGTTGCATGCAATGGGGATTCATGAGAGGACTTCCTGTTGACCTGATAAAAATGTCTTTATGTCCCACTATCAGTATTCGCCAACACATGGATATGAGCTAATCAGCAATTCACCCTACTTTTTTTTGTCTTCAGTCTGTGAGGTTCTTACCTTGATAATACTTTTTCCTAGGTAGGGGTTTTTTCATTTTCCAAAGGGAAAATTTACTTTGAACTTTTTCTCTTTTTGGAAAACTTTGAAGTGACCAGATGACATCTTTGAGTCTTGGAATGTTCCTTTTTATCGATTTCTGTCAGGTTTTGGTGTGAATAGCCTCATGGAGACATGGGAGTAATCCCTGACCTCTTGTCTGTCACAGATCCCGGATTACAGGAATGCGGTGATCGTGGCCAAATCTCCAGCCTCGGCCAAGAGGTAGGCGGGAGCTCACCACTAATCCTCGGGTCCACATGGAGAATCATCTCCCCGATCGAATCCTGGACGCTCTGGATTCTACTTCAGTGGATCCCACTGGTGTCCCTTGTTTTTATTCTATGGGCTGATAGTTTAAAGATTGTCTGCTGACTCCATTTTAAAAATGATGATATATTTTCCTCTTTTTTTTTCCAATCCCAATCTGTGCCCACCAGTCAAAGACATGCAGGTATCGGGAAGCCTGACCTAATGCTTCTCTCATTTCCAGATTGGCAGCCACTGGTGGACTTTCACATCCAAGGTGTTTAAAATCCATGGTGTTTACAGTACCAGTAAATATACTTTTAGTTGTTTATTGCCTTTTATTACAAGAACTCAGTAATTTATTAACAGAATTGTATCCAGCCGAGAGGCCACTTCTTGGTATGTGTTAAAAAGTGACATTTTACAAAACAAAAACACCTGGAGGCAGTGCTGAGAGTTACATGTAAGCTGGAGTAGCTGATAAATCAGTAATACAATATTTAAAGTGGTTTAGGGTTGAGAGGATTTTATATACCCATGTTTTCTGGAGAAGCCACTTTGTGGGAAAGGGAGAGAACAAAAGCAAATGTAGGAAGAAAGGAAAAAAGCTCCCCCACCTTTTCTTCTTTTTTTAGATAGGGAGAGATTATTAGGGGGAAGGGAGAGAGAGAATATTAAGCAGGGTCCACGCCCAGCGCAGAGCCCAGTGTGGGGCTCAGTCTCACAACCCTGCAATCATGACCTGAGCCGAAATCAAGAGTCAGATGCGGGGCGCCTGGGTGGCTCAGTCGGCTAAGCGGCTGCCTTCGGCTCAGGTCATGATCCCAGGATCCTGGGATCAAACCCCGCATCGGGCTCCCCGCTCAGCGGGAAGCCTGCTTCTCCCTCTCCCTCTGCCTGCCACTCTGGCCTACTTGTGCTGTCTCTCTATCTCTCTGTCAAATAAATAAATAAAATCTTTAAAAAAAAAAAGTCAGATGCTTAACTGACTGAGCCACCCAGGCGCCCCTAAAAATGCTCTTTTAAAATTATGTCCCGCGATTGAATGCCTTTGCTCACTGGATCCCTGTGAAGCCCTGCAGAATATAAGAAAACATAGGTACCTCCATCCTGGGTCCTGCAGGCTGATGATATTGAAGGATGAGGGAGAGCTTGCAGACAGTAAGCCAGTGATTTAAAAGGCATTACAAGCAGTTTTCCATTATAAATTACGAAGGACATTAGGATATTAAATAAATTAGGCTGGCACTTGTGATAAAAACATAAAGTCGCCGTGTCCGGTGCAGCCAAGGCTGTGCCCACACCACACTTCCTTCGAGAAGCTCTATCAGCAGAGTCTTGTATCGTCCATTTGAGGAAGTCATAGTAAACCATGACTCGTTTTGGAGTATAAACCTGTCAAACACTTTTCTGGGCATTGCGCTGGATCGATTTTAATGTAGTAATTTGTTTTTCTCTAATATATAGGCTTTTAGTTGTTGTTAAGGTGAAAATCATGTAAGGTATAATTAATCATTTTAAAGTATACAGTTCGTTGGCAGTTAGGGCCTTCACAATGTTGTGCAGGCACCACCCCTCTCAGGTTTCAAAGCTTTCTCATCACTCCAGAGGAACACCCCATGCCCATTAAGAAATCACTCTCCATGCCTGCCGTTCCCCCTGCTTGGGCTCTCTCTCTCTCTCTGACAAATAAATAAAATCTTAAAAAAAACACACACAGGTAAAAGACAACATACAGAATGGGGTAAAATATTTGCCCCTTCTCTCCCCAGCCCCTGGCAACCACGAATCTGCTTTCTGTCTCTGTGGATTTGCCTATCCTGGACATTTTGTATAAATGGAATGATACAGTACGTGGCCTTTTGAGTATGGTTTCTTTCACGTAGCCTCCTGTTTTCCAGGTTCATCCATGTCGTAGCGTGTATCAGTGAGTCATTTCTTTTTACAGCTGAATAATCCCCACTGTGTGGATAAACCACACTGTTTATCCGTTCATGTATTGAAGGACATTTGGGTTGTTCCCACATTTTGGCTGTTATGAAGACTACTGCTGTGAACATTTGTGTACACGTTGCTGTGTCGATGTATGTTTTCATTTCTCGTGGATGTGTACCACGGATCGAAAGTGCTAGGTATATGGTAATTCTATGCTAACGTTTTTGAGGGACCGCTGAACTACAGTGGCTACACCATTTCACATTCTCACCAGGAATGTTCAAGGGTTCCAGACTTTCCACATCCTTACCAACACTTATTTTCTGTTTTATTATTATTATTATTATTTTAAGATTTTGTTTATTTGACAAAGAGAGACACAGCAAGAGAGGGAACACAAGCAGGGGGAGGGGGAGAGGGAGAAGCAGGCTTCCCGCCGAGCAGAGAGCCTGATGTGGGGCTCGATCCCAGGACCCTGGGATCATGACCTGAGCCGAAGGCAGATGCTTAACGACTGAGCCACCCAGGAGCCCCTATTATTATAATTATTATGGCCATCCCAGTGGGTGTGAAGTAGTCTCTCACTGTGTGCTTTTTTTTTTTAAGATTTTATTTATTTTTGTGAGAGAGAGAGAGGAGTTCTTTATATATTCTGGATACTGGGTCCGTTTCAGATAGAGGATTTGCAAATATTTTACCCCATTCTGTATGTTGTCTTTTACCTGTGTGTGTGTTTTTTTAAGATTTTATTTATTTGTCAGAGAGAGAGAGAGAGCACAAGCAGGGGGAACGGCAGGCAGAGGGAGAAGCAGACTCCCCTCTGAGCAGGGAGCCCGATGCGGGGCTCGTTCCCAGGACCCTGGGATCATGACCTGAGCTGAAGGCAGACGCTTAACCGACTGAGCTACCCAGGCGTCCCTCTTTTACCTGTCTTGATAATGTCCTTCGACACACAAAAGTTTTTAATTTTTATGAAGTCTGGGTTAGCTGTGTTGTTACTGCTTTTGCTTCTGGCATCATATATAAGAAACGATTGCTAAATCCAAGGTCATTAAGTTTGCCTCTGTGTTTTCTCCCAGTGCTTTAGTTTTAGCTCTTATGTTTGGGTGGCTGATCCATGTTGAGTTCATTTTTGTATATGGAGGGAGGTGTTGGGGGCCAGCTTCTTTCTTTTCCACGTGATTATCTGGTCATCCAGCACCATTTGTTGAAAAGACTATTCTTTCGCCCTTGAATGGCTTTGGCATTCTCGTCCAAAATCAGTTGGCCGTAGATGTTTGTGTTTATTTCTGGATTCTCAGATCTGTTCTGTTGTCTGTGTGTCAACACCACACTGTTTTGATTACTGTAGCTTTGTAGTAAGAATCAGATCAGAACACGCACAAGTAGATAGAAGTGGGAGTACTCTCGCTGTGAGTCCTCTACTGACACCAAGTGGGAAGTGGCCTTGTTACCACCGGGCTGGTGAGGCTCCTGACCCCACGAGGCCTCCCCTGACACCACCTCAGAGGGGAGAGGGAAAGGCACCTTTTACTGCCGAGTGGGGTTGGAAGTCCAGGGTTCGTGCTGCACTGACCCTCGGGGGGTGGGGGATCATTACCGTTCGGTAGGGATGAAAGTCCCAGCTCCCTACTTGGCCTTCTCTGAAACCGCCCTGTTGGAGGGTTTGGGGCTCATCATTATAGCCTGGCAAGTGAGGAAGGGTAGACCCCCCTACTTGACCTGTGCTTATGTCCGGAGTAGTGTAGCTGACTTTTTCTGTGCGGTTGGCCGGAGAAGGGCAGTTACTGTGTTAAAGTTTTCTGACCTGGGAGGCTGCCCCTTTCTTGGTCCTTTGGCTAGAGAAAGCAGGCTTTTGTTTGGGCTTTTTTTGGTATGTGCCTGTTGGCATTTTGGGGTTGCCTGCTTCTCCAGCTGCAAGTCTGTGATGATGAGACAAAAAGACCACCAGACTGGCCACCTTGTCGTTCCAGCAGTCTCAAGGTCCCCAGCCAGTCTTTTTTCTCCTCTCCACCTTTAGAGTCTTCTTACATTTGTTTCATACATGATATCCAGGGTTTTGGTTGTACTTCGTGGGAGGACTGCTCTGTCTTAGCGGAAAGAGAAGTGGCAGCAGTGCATTTTGATACATTTTTGCCCCCTAAATACCCGAAGAATATGATGAATTTTCCTTTGTCTCACCCATATGGATAGGCTTCTCGTAACTTCTGTAATACTTGCTTTATATCTAATCCCGTTTGTTGATGAGATTTTATCATTGCGGTAGCCTTTGGCTCAGTTTATTTGGCTTTTGTTAGTATAGTTGACTCTTGAGCAACACAGGTCTTAGGGCACCCCCCCCCCCCCCCCGTGCTTCAGAAATCCACGCATAACTTTTGACTCCCCCAGAACTTAATTACTAACAGACTACTGTTGCCTAGAACCTTACTGAGAGCATAAACAGTCGATTAACGCATATTTTGTCATTTGTATACTGTATTCTTACTCCAGGTAAGACAGAGAAAAGAAAGTGTTATTAAGAAATGGTAAGGAAGAAAAAATACATTTACAGGATTGCACTGTATTAAAAAAAAAAAATCCACTTATAAGTGGACCAGTGCAGTTCAAACCTATGTTGTTCAAAGGTCAACTGTACTACAGTGTTTGTCTTTTTTTTTTTTTTTAAGATTTTATTTATTTATTTGGAGGGGGGAAGCACAGAGGGAGAGGGAGAAGCAGACTCCCCGCTGAGCAAGCAGCCCGACGTGGGGCTTGATCCCAGGACCCCCAGATCACAACCTGATCCGAAGGCAGACACTTAACCGACTGAGCCACCCAGGCGCCCCCAGTGTTTGTCACCTATCCATTCAGATGTTTATTGTGCCAGGTCTGATGAGGCCTAAGAACACTCCCTGAGGGAGCTTATGTGTAGCGTCAGATGTTTTCGCTACTATTGTGGTTGGAGCGTGTGTGGCCCCCCCACAAAATTCATCTTGAAATCCTAACCCCCAATATAATGGTATTAGGAGGTGAGGCCTTTGGAAGGTGATTAGGTCATAAAAGTGGAGCCCTCATGTCTGGGATTAGTGCTCTTGTGAGAAGAGTCAGGTGCTTGCCGTGGTTCTCTGTTCTCTGCCCCATGAGGGTACCGTGAGCAACATGGGCCGTCTGCAAACCGGAAGGCAGGCCCTTATCAGGCACCGGCTCTGCCGTGCCTTCATCTTGGGCTGCTAGCCTCCAGAACTGTGAGAAATACATTTCTGTTGCTTAAGCACCCCCCAGGCTGTGTATTCTGTTACAGGAGCTGGTATGAAGACATCTATCTACGTTACCTCATCTGATCTTCTCTGGCTAGGAGGTCAGCATTTATTATCTCTCATAGACGAGAGGGGTTGAGAAAGTGATCCACGGTGATTCAGCTGTATGTTGTTTACTGGGAGGTAGTGGGGCCACTAATCACTTCTTAAGGTGTTCTCCACACCAGTGATTATGGGATTTTGGGTGTTGGCCAAATAGGATTGAGATGGACTTGCCTATCCACTCAGTACATGTGTAAGTGCTACTTAGACTTTGAGAAATAACAAAGTGGGAGATCTAACACTGAAGTTAAGTCTTACTGTAAAGCTGAAGCGACCGTGATTATGTAGCATTGGGGTAAAGATGGAAAAATAGAGTAGTGGAACAGAATCGAGTCCAAAAACAGATCTATGTGTATCTAGAATACTGGTTTCCAGCAAAGGTGCAAAGCAATGCAACAGAGAAATGGTAGTCCGTTTCATGAATGGAGTTGGAATGACTGGATGTTTACGTACAAAATAATGATTTTGAGTCGTATTTCACATCGTATACAAAAATCAACTGAAAGTGAATCCTGTAACTAAATGTAGAACCTAAAACTATAAAACTTCTAGGGGAAAACGGGGGAGAAAAATCTTTGTGACTTTGCTGGACAAAAATTTTTTAAATAAGACACCAAAAGTACATTTTATAAGAAAAAAATTGTTAAATTAAACATCATCAAAAGTAAAACTACTCGGGCGCCTGGGTGGCTCCGTTGTTAAGCGTCTGCCTTCAGCTCAGGTTGTGGTCTCAGGGTCCTGGGATTGAGTCCCACATCGGGTTCCCTGCTCGGCGGGAAGCCTGCTTCTCCCTCTCCCACTCCCCCTAAAACTACTCTTCAGAAGACATTACTAGGAGAATGATAGGAGAAGGCTCAGATTG
This sequence comes from Neomonachus schauinslandi, assembly GCF_002201575.2. Taxonomy (NCBI): domain Eukaryota; kingdom Metazoa; phylum Chordata; class Mammalia; order Carnivora; family Phocidae; genus Neomonachus; species Neomonachus schauinslandi. The sequence goes on along the minus strand of NC_058417.1, from coordinate 11,045,378 downwards.
GGAGAAAATATTTGTAACGCATGTGCTTGATAACGAACTTATTATATTCAGGGGCACCTGCCTGGCTCAGTCGGAAGAGTGTGAGACTCTTGATCTTGAGGTCATGAGTTCAAGCCCCATGTTGGGTGGAGAGATCACTTAAAAAATTAAATAAATAAACTTAAAAAAAAAAAGAACTTACATTAGGAAGATATAAAGAATTCCTAAAACTTCGTAAGAGAACTAGCAACCCAACTAAAATTGGCAAAAGATAAACAGACCCTTTATCAAACTATATATTCAAATGGCAGATAAGAACATGAAAGATGTTCAGCACTGTTTGTTATGAGGGAAATCCCAACGGAAAGCACAGTGAGGTACCACTAGGCACCATTAGAATGGATAGCATTTGAAATCGCCCACACCACGTGTTGGTGAGAACATGGAGGCCCCGGGGCCCTCATGCACTGCTCAGGGGAATGTAAAATGGTATAACCAGTTTGCAAAGCAGTCTGGTTGTTTTTTAGAGAGTTAAATATATGCCTTACCTTATGATCCAGCCATTCTGCTCCTAGGTTTTTACCCAAGAGGAAGGAAAGCGTGAGTCCTTGCAGAGATCTGTACATGAATGTTCAAAGCAGTTTTGTCATGGTTCAGAACTGGAAATAACTCAAATGTATCAAGTAAATGAACAAACTCTGGTAGACCCACATAATGGACTGTTGCAGTGTGACGGGGTGACCTGTTGATAGGCCATGTAATGTGGACGAATCTCCAAAATGTTATCCTTTTTTTTTTTTTTTAAAGATTTTATTTATTTATTTATTTGAGAGAGAGAGAGAGAGAGAGAGAAACAGCATGAGAGGGGAGAGGGTCAGAGGGAGAAGCAGGCTCCCTGCTGAGCCGGGAGCCCGATGCGGGACTCAATCCCAGGACTCTGGGACCATGACCTGAGCCGAAGGCAGTCGCTTAACCAGCTGAGCCACCCAGGCGCCCCAAAATGTTATCCTTAGTGAACGAAGTAAGACAAGAAATGATGACATACTCCGATTCCACTTAGGAAATTCTAGAAAAGGTCAGACTCTGGTGCCAGAAAGCAGATTGTTGGTTGCCTAGTTCTGGAAGGAGTTACTAAGGGGCGTAAGGACATGTCTGGCAGCGATAGATATCTTCATTGTCTTCGTCGTGCTAACGGTTTTCGTGGATGTGGCGTACATCAGAGCTTATGAGATTGTACGGTTTAAATGTGCACAGTTTGTTGGGTCTCACTTGTATCTCAGTAAAACTAAAAAATTGACGCTTATGGCTTTGAGGAGTATTTAATGCCCTTTGCCTCCTGTGGTTGTTCTCACTGTTAAGTGGGTGGCAAGGTGGATTAGCAGTTAGAAGCGAGGAAGATGCGGCTTAGCAGAGTTAGCGAGTGCAGATGCAGCTAGCCCGCTGAGCGCAGACCAGGCTGCTGTCCGGCCACTGGTGCCCCCTGCGAGAGGGACGTGCTCATCACCTGGGGTCCCCATGCTTTGTCCCGGATCCTAGGACTCGGAGATTATTTTCTCTCTCTTTTCATTAATCCTCTCGGAAACTACACTGGTTGTCTGTTCTCGTATGTTCCTCCCGTGAACGTCAGACAACGGAAGCCGCGTGCTTTCTGAACCGTTTCTCATGCTCTCCCTCAGGGCACAGTCTTTCGCTGAGCGCCTGCGCCTGGGAATCGCGGTGATTCACGGAGAAGCACAGGACGCCGAGTCCGACCTGGTGGATGGACGGCACTCCCCGCCCATGGTCAGGAGTGTAGCTGCCATCCACCCCAGTCTGGAGATCCCCAGTAAGTGTGCCGGCCCCTCTTTGTCACTCTCCTCTTTGCTTTTAAGGCTGCCTGAATGTATTGTCTTCCCACTGTGAATGGCCTCTTCTCTCTTTGTTTTTTTTTAAGTGGGCAAAAACGGATTAATACCCAGTTGTAACAAGTGCATTTCTGATAGCCCTGTGGATCGTAGAGCCTTCTAGATGCAGTCTGTGTGATCATAGCAAGAAGTAGGAAAAGGCTCAGTTCTGCCATTTCAGAGAATTTCATCCATTCACTCAGCAATATATCCTAGAGGAGAGTTTTACACGAGCAAAAAACTTTGTGCGTATTATTCACTAATAGTGTTACTTTGAATGCAGAATATTGGAAACGTCTAAATGGCTTAGCAGAGGGTAGGCCCTGATAAATTATCTTGTATCAGCACAACTAATTATGCAGCCCACTGAAATAATTAAGCCTAGCTGGATACAAGAGAAAAATCTTGGAATATATGGGAATCGGCAGAATACAAGAGTGTATATACCTGGGCTTGTCTGAGGCCCCGGAGGGAATACTAAAGGTGACAATATGGTGACGGGGTGGGGCAGTTATGTGTGAATTTGTTTGTTTTTAAGAAACTTCCTTCGTGCTTTACTAACATCTTTTCAATTAAAAACAAAAAATACTGCCTTTGAGTCTGTTGGGGAGGAAAAACTTTGCCCTCTTTAGATTCAGGCTTACGGGCCTGCAAATATCACAAAAGATAGATTAGCACAAGAAAAGACAGGGTTTAGGATTGGGGGGGATCTTAACAGGGGAAGCTGGAAAACAGGTGACTTTTAGGAGAGGTGAAGGGCCCTTAGCGCAGAAGGGAGTAGGATGGTTTTGTGACCGCGTCTGTGTGGGTGTGGTGCTGACTTCTAGTCTAGGTGGTAAGTTTGTCTTCCCTGGTTGTTCCTGGGAGGGGACTTATGACCTTTGAATTCTTTCGAGTTCTTTTGGGGGGTTCTGCTTTTAGACCAGAAGGGATTTCAGGAGCTCCAGTGTCTTCAGCTCAGAATCATTTTTATGCCACCGTGGCATATTCTGGACCCCTTCGCGTTCTTGCTTTGCCCAGGAGTTTGCTTGTTTGCAAATAGAAAACACTTGAGGGGAGGAAAGCTGAATTGGGACTGCACCTGCGGGTCTCGGTGGGCTGGGGTGGAGAGAGGCAGCGTTCAGGCGTCGGTTAGATCAGGATGCCAGGACAGCCCGCAGGGCAGAGGGCAGGCTCTGGAGGCAAGGGCTGGGGCCTGTGTCTGGCCATGGCGTGACCAGGAAGGACACCACCCTGACTGCTGGAAGGTCCTGGGGGAAAAGATGGGGGTAAGGTGGCAGGAGTCTGCTGGAGCGGAAGGGAGGATTTTAAATGCCAGTTCATATACTTGCGTTACAAAAGGCTGCAAAGTTCTCTGGAGCTGGGGGCAGGTGTCTTCAGAAGTCCAGGCCTGCATTGGGTGTTGGGATAGATTGCAGGGAAGAGAGGCAAGAGATAGGGAGGACAGATTTGGGAGGCTGATGAAGTTACACGGATGCACAGTGGGAGGGCTTTGATCTCGGGCTGGGCTGTGCTGTCCAACCCAGCGGCCGCCTGCCCGCTGGAGTGGGGCGAATGGGAGCCGAGGTGTGCCGGGAGTGTGAAGGACACGCACTCTTGATGTGAAAACCATAATGTGAAAGATCTTTGTTAATCATGTTTTTATTGAGTACATGTTGAAATGATATTTTTGATTAAATAAAATGTATTAAAATTAGTTCCACCTATTTCCCGATACTTTTGTAATGTGGCTGCTAGAAAATTTAAAATTACATCTGTGGCTTACATTTGTGACTTAGCACACATATATCACTGCCCTGGGAGTCTAGCAATGGGCTCATTGGACGGGAAGGCCTGTGCCTCTCCCATTCCATCTTGGGAGATGGCCCTCTCCCACTGTGATGGGAGTTGTAAAGAGAAGAGAGAGGGGCACCTGGGTGGCTCAGTTGTTAAGCGTCTGCCTTCGGCTCAGGTCATGATCCCAGGGTTCTGGGATCGAGTCCCACATTGGGCTTCCTGCTCAGTGGGGAGTCTGCTTCTCCCTCTGACCCTCACCCCACTTGTGCTCTCTCTCTCAAATAAATAAAATCTTAAAAAAAGAAAAAAGGAGAGAGAGCTAGGGATGGAGCCAGGGTTCGGGATTTGCTAATCAGGCCCCACATTAGCGCGTGCACCCCACTGCAAGGCTGCTGGGCTCTCAGGCCTGTGGCTGGCCTTCCTTTCAGAGCCGGTATCTGCTCAGTGAGGGGCTCGTGTTAGGCAGGGTTCTACAGGGATGAGCCCTTCCCCTGAGCTCAGGGGGAAAGCACGTTCCTATTCAGCTTTGCAATTACGACAGCTACGTTCAGGAACGTGTCAGCAGTCTTCACATGAACCAGCTCCTTTTAACTTCTGGGCTTTAGCTTTTTTTTTTTTTAATTTAAGATTTATTTATTTATTATTTATTTGAGTGAGAATGAGAGAGAGAGTCCATGGGGGGTGGGGGAGGGTCAGAGGGAGAAGCAGGCTCCCTGCTGAGCAGGGAGCCCGATGCGGGGCTCGATCCTGAGACTCCAGGATCACGACCTGAGCCGAAGGCAGTCGCTTAACCAACTGAGCCCGGTATCATAACCTGAGCTGAAGGCAGATGCCCAACCAACTGAGCCACCCAGGCGCCCCTGGGCTTTAGCTTTAAGTGTGGCCTTAGCTAGTCATTTCTGGACTGCAGAGACGGAGCTGGTGGTCTCCCATCTGAAAACGAGGGGCCAGGACTCTCTGACATTTCCTTTATGTACTTATTTGCTCTTTATGTTTCAGCTTGTTTAGTTCAGGATTGTAATTATAACATTTCTGTTTGTACATTTTGACTCAATCAGTGAACACTAGAGGATTTGGGGGGGAATACAGCAGAATTTTAATTCCACAGATCCCAAATGTTGAACTTTTTTTACACATTTGCTGGCCTGGCCCTTTAGACTTGTTTAAGTTAGTAGCAAGTAGATAGATGCAAATAGACATATGGAGGCAAAAGAAAACATTATTCCTATGGAATCTCACACATACTTGTTAAGATTGTGATGACATCAAAAGATTTTGATATTTATCATTAGATTTAAAAAATTAGTTCGTATTTTTTGGTTTCTTACAGAGGGAAAATGCCAACTAAAAAAGAAAGCAGTACTTTTCTGTAGGACTCCTGGGTGGCTCAGTTGGTTGGGCATCTGCCTTCAGCTCAGGTCATGATACCGGGGTCCTGGTATCGGGTCCTGTGTCGGGCTCCTTCCTAGCGGAGAGCCTGCTTCTCCCTCTGGCTGCTCCCCCTGCTTGTGCTCTCTCCCTGACAAATAAATAAAATCTTAAAAAATAAATAAATAAATAAAAAAGAAAGCAATACTTTTCCAGAATAGGAGCCCATTATATAAATATTTGAAACAGTACAGCACTAGATCCAGAGACACAGCATTTTTATCTTTTGGTGGGCCTCTTCCCATGGTTTCCTTCCTTGGGTTACAGAGCTGCGGTGTAGACAGGGACAGAATGCACGTGTTGCTCCATAATACACCTTCTCCCAGGTGATTGAAAACTTGCATGAACAGCATTTTTAATGGCTGTTGGATGTGGTTGAAACCTAAGTCCAACCAGGGTCTAGCAGGTATTTGTTTTTACCTGTTTTGTTTGTTTTTTTTAAGGTTTTATTTATTTTAGAAAGAGAGCGAGTGGGGGCGGGGAGCAGAGGGAGAGGGAGAGAATCTCCATCAGACCCTGCTCTGAGCGCAGAGCCCCATGTGGGGCTCGATCTTATGACCCTGAGGTCATGACCCCAGCCCAAACCAAGAGTCAGATGCTTAACCGACTGAGCCTCCCAGGCACCCTGATGTTTTCACCTGTTCTTTGCCAGTATAATGTTGTAATGCACATAGGTGGGTTAACGCTTTTTCTGTACCTGGGCTTATTCATTGTAAGTTTCTAAAAGTGAGATTTATGAATCCAAAGGTAAAACTGTTCATACGGCTCTTTGTCAGGTTGATTCCCTAAAGTCTACACTGTTACACTCTTTCCCCAGTCCTGGGGTTAGGTGCCTGGAAAAGGAAGTGTGGAAAGTGTACAAAATTACTTCAGTTTTGGGATTTATCTTGCTTTGTTTGGTTTTACATTTCTGTTGTCCCACCCCCCCCGCCCCCCGCCACCTAGGATCACGTTACATTCAGTTGTCCTTCGTCTTTAGCCTCTTTTAATCCACAGCATTGGTTCTCAACTGGGGGGTGCGGGGCAGGGATGCCATGGATTTTGTCCCATTGAGCACACTTGGAGTGTCTGCAGACAATTTTGGTGGTCACAGTTGAGGGGGCCAAGGATGCTGTAAACATCCTGTAAAACACAGGACAGCTCCCACCACAAAGAATTACCTGACCGAAAAGTCAATGGTGCCCAGGTTGAGAAGCCCTGATCTAGAGCACTCCTACTTTTTTTCATTAGTGACACTGACCTTTCTTTAAAAATTGAAGTGAGGGATGCCTGGGTGGCTCAGTCAGTTAAGCGTTTGCCTTCGGCTCAGATCCTAGGGTTCTGGGATTGAGCCCCACATTGGGCTCCCTGCTCAGTGGGGAGTCTGCTTCTCCCTCTGCTTGCTGCTTCCCCTGCTTGTGCTCTCTCTCTCTGTCTGACAAATAAATAAAATCCTTAAAAATAAAAAATAAAAATTGAAGTGAAAGTCACATAACCTAGAATCAGCCGTTTTAAAGTATACAGTTCACTGGCAGTAGAAAGGGGGCAAAAGCATTACTGAATTCACGGCATCTCGTTACTACAGATTTTGTTAATTAAGGAATAAATTCATGGGATATCTTTCCATTTATTTATGTTTCCTTTAATTTTTTTTCACCAGTATATTATACTTTTCAGTGTACAAGTCTTTCACCTCCTTGGTTAAATTTATTTTCAGGTATTTTATTCTTTTCAATGCTTTTACAAGTGGAGTTATTTCTTCTTCAGATTGTTCATTGCTCGTGTGTAGAAAGAACTGATTTTTATGTGTTACCTTGCAACTTTGGTGAATTGATGTACTAGCTTTGGTAGTTCTTTGTGGATTCTTTAGTATTTTTTATATGTAGGGTCATGTCATTTGCTAATAGAGGTAGTTTTACTTCTTTCTGTCCAATCTGGATACCTTTTATTTCTTTTTCTTGCCTAATTGCTGTGGCTAGCACATCCAGTACCGTGTTGGGTAGCAATGGTGAGAGCAGGCATCCTTTGTCTTGTTCCAGATGTTAGGGGAATGTTTCAGTCTTTCATTAAGTATGCTGTCAGCTGTGAGTTTTTCATATTTGCCCTTTTTCAGGTTGAGGAAGTTCCCATCTGTTTCTAGTTCCTTGGGTCTTTTTATCATGAGACATTAACTTTTTAAAGGCTTTAATATAGAAACTTTTGTGTGTGTTTTATTCTGACCAGTGCTGATTCCTAAAGAAAAGCCCCCAATCACAGTTGTTGGCGATGTTGGAGGAAGGATCGCCATCATTGTGGTATGTAGATCTCTCTTATTATTATTGTTAATTGTTGTATTTGCCGTTGTTATTCTGTTGAATTATTTGTTAATTGTGTGGGGATAGCGGTGTGGCCAGGTAAGTCTCCTTTACGTTGGTACCTTGTGCTACATGTTTACTTTGGTCCAAAAGCAGAAAATTGTTATCATTAGTTTATTAAGAAATTGTAACTACTTAGTTTACTAAATGTCGTGCGGCTGTTTGTCATACATGAGAAATTGTTTTGTGATAAAGGTAGGGTACAAAATTGATAACTGTTTAAAACACTCATCTTCTTGTGCTTCACAAGACCAGTGCACAGAAGGAGTACATTTAATGCCTGTATCGTGAAAACAACAATAATATGAACACGTGGGCGCCCCACTGCTCAGCTTGGAAACAGAACGTCATCCTGTCCCCGTGAGGCCATGTTGGCTCTTCCCTGGTCTCTCTTCTCTCTCCTGCCCCCAAAGGTTGTCAGCAACCTGGAAGTCACCATTCATGCCCTTGCTTGCCGTGAATGCATGTATCCCTAACGCTAGGTGGTTCTGTTTTTCAGGTTTCTGATGTTTGTATAATGAAGTCTTTGTGTACTTTATGACTTCCATTCAATGCTGTTCTGAGATTTCTCCATGTAGTAACATGTGGTTGCACGTTACTTCTCTTTACTGCTGTTCCTGGTGCTACCCTGACACAGCTTACTGATCTGATCTCCAGGCACCGAACATACAGTTTCTCTATTTCCAGATAATACCGCTCTGAACAATCTTGTGCCTATTTTCTGGAGCACACATGTAAAACTTTCTTGGCACCTGGGAGTGGGGTGGTTGGGTCAGAAGGCACACACATTTCCAACTTTCCTGACTGGTGCCAAACTGTTCCCAGAGTGGCCGCACCAGTTAACCAAGACTCCATAGTGGGGGCCCCACGTTCTCCCCAGTGCTTGTGATTTTGCTTGTGAACTTCTGAATTATAAAATCTTTTCTGAATTACAAAATCTCTGACATCACCCTCTAGGGTACTAACTGCCCATGAATTTATTCCTTAATTAACAAAATCTGTAGTAACAAGATGCTGTGAATTCAGTAATGCTTTTGCCCCCTTTCTACTGCATTAAAAAGATGCAGTAGAAGTAATTTTTTTTTTGAAGTAATTTTGATTCATAGGAAGTAGGCCCTCCCCTCCCCCAAATTATACAGGGAAGTCTTGTGTTCTCTTGATCAGCTTCCTCCTCCTTGCTCAACTGTGGTGCAGTAACACAATCTGGAAATTCAGATCACCACCACCCACACAGCTGCTCCTGATAGGACCAGTGTGACGTGTGTGTGTGTGGACGTGTGCAGGCTTCTCACACGTGGAGCTTTGTGTAACCGCCACCTCGGTCAGATACAGAATGACACCATCACCTGAGCGAAGCTCCTTCGTGCCCCGCCTTTATCGCTAGGTCCCCTCCTGCCCCCCCACCCAATCCCTGATGGCTAATCTGTCCTCTGTCTTTGTAATGGTGACTTCAAGAAAGTCATACAAGTGAAGTATACAGTTGGCCAGGCTTTAAGATCGGTTTTTTTCCCCTAGCATGCTTCCCTGGAGATCCATCTGGGTTGTTACGTATATTAGTACGCCCTTTTAGGCTGAGCTGTTTTCCATGCAGGTTGGTACCACAGTTGAACCATTCACCGCCTGAAGGACATTTGGATTGTTTCCAGTTTTCTGCTCTTAGAAATAAAATTGCTCTGCACATTTGTGTATGGGTTTTTGTTTTACTTTTTGTGGGATAAATGGCCAAAGGTGCGATTGGCGGGTTGCATGGTGATTGCAAATAGAGTGTTAGAAGAACCTGTCAAACTGTTTCAGAATGGCTGTACCATTTTGCCAGTAGCACTTTTCAAGTAATATCTCTGTTTTTCTTCTTTGATTATAGTAATATCACTATACATTTGGAAGGAATAATACATATGCATAAAAGAAATGTGTGAATACTTGTTCAAGTCTAGACGATGCTTGATACCCTAGTGGGCTTAAAATAACTTTGGTAGCCTGGGTGTGATAGGAAAGACTCCGTTTTCCACCTCCTATGTCTCTCAGCTGCATATCCCCTTACAGTTCATATAAATGTGTGGAGGTTTTTCTCTGTGCTACCAGCTGCTTGTCTTACAATTTAACTCAGGTCTTTTTTTTCTTTCTTTCTTTAAGCTTTTACTTGAGAGAGAGAGAAAGCATGAGTGGGGGAGGGGTGCAGAGAGAGCACGCAGGGGAGCCCGATGTGGGGCTCCATCCCAGGACCCCAAGATCATGACTTGAGCCGAAGTCACACGCTTAACCGACTGAGCCACCCGGGCGCCCCAGTTTAACTCTGTTCTGACACCGTCTACCCAGAGCTACTGTCGCAGCCCCGCGGGTTAAAGGTCGGTCCTACAAGACTGCTCCCACCCTACTTCAGATGCCATTTGCAAGCACGGCCCCGGCTTACCCACAGCTTCTGTACGATCTGGCCACAGAGCAGACGTTCCCATGACCCCCTTGTCAGGTTGGATTAATTTTGCTAGAGCGGCTCACAGAACTCAGGGAAACCCTTGTATTGACCAGTTTATTAAAGGATGTCATAAAGGATACCGATGAAGAGATACATAGGGCGAGGTCTGGGAGGGTCCAGAGCACAGAATATTCTGTCCCCGTGGAGCCGGGGTACGTCACCCTCCCAGTATGTGGATGTGTTCACCAATCCGGAAGCTCTCCAAACCCTGTACTTTTGGGATTTTTATGGAGGTTTCATCACATAGGCATGATGGATCATTAACTCCATTTCCAGCCCCTCTCCCCTCTCTGGAGAATGGGGGTTAGGGGACTGGAAATTCCAAGCTTCTCATGGCATAGTCTTTCTGGTGACCAGGCCCCATTCAGGAGCCCACCGGGAGTCACCTCATTAGAATAAAAGATGCTTCTAGTGCTCTTCTCACTTAGGAATTTACAAGGGTTTTGGGAGCCCTGTGTCAGGGTCAGGGTCAAAGACAAATAGAACAAATGATGTTCTTAGTGTTCTCATCACTTAGAAATTTGCAAGGGTTTTAGGAGCTGTGTGTACTCTCTGGGTGGAGACCAATATGTATATTTTCTACCCTGTCACACTGGGAGTCTGTGGTGCATGGGTGGGACACCACTGGACTGCGTAGTTTGTTAAAATACTGTTACTATAGGGGCGCCCGGGTGGCTCAGTCGTTAAGCGTCTGCCTTTGGCTCAGGTCATGACCCCAAGGTCCTGGGATCGAGCCCCGCATCGGGCTCCCTGCTCGGCGGGAAGCCCGCTTCTCCCTCTCCCACTCCCCCTGCTTGTGTTCCCTCTCTCACTGTGTCTCTCTCTGTCAAATAAATAGATAAAATCTTTGAAAAAAAAATACTATTACTATCTTTCCCATATGTAGAAAGTATATTTCCCATGTGCCCAGTGGAGAAAATTCAGAAAATAAGGAAAACCAACAGGAAAAGAGGAAAGGACTAGCTAGAATCAAGCACATTCTGACAGTTTTATTATGCATTTCAAAAAAACAAAAACCCTGCACGGGATGCCTGTGGCTCAGTTGGTTAAGCTTCTGCCTTTGGCTCAGGTCCTGATCCCAGGGACCTGGGATCCAGTCCCACATCGGGCTCCCTGTTCAGCGGGGAGTCTGCTTCTCCCTCTCCTTCTGCTGCCCCCTCTCTCTGTCAAGTAAATAAATAAAATCTTTAAAAAAATTACAAAACACAAAAACCCTTTAGTGAACATTTCTGGAGCCCCAGCCTGCTGAGGGCACAGTTCCGGGCCCACGAGGGATAAGGTGGAGATGGTGGCCCCAGGGATCCCCGGTGTGGCCGAGAGGCCTGCAGGGAATGCAGCAGGGGCACAGCGACTGGCCGTGTCACCATGCCACCCGTATATGTTAGATGGGACAGCAGATCTGCTAGAGTGGGATGACACCCTTTCTTTTTCCGGGTTGTGTGAACCCGCCTTTGCACCGTGTTCATGTACCTTCTGCTCCCTCTGTGACTTGACAGGATGACATCATCGACGACGTGGACAGCTTCCTTGCCGCAGCAGAGACCCTGAAGGAAAGGGGCGCATATAAAATCTTTGTGATGGCGACTCACGGCTTGTTGTCGTCAGATGCTCCCCGGCTGATTGAAGAGTCCGCCATCGACGAGGTAACCGCCACGGTCTGGGCTCCGCTGCCCCGGCACCTCTGTGCCTCCCTGTCCCGGTTAGAGAGAGGGGATGAGGGCTGCATTATTTGGTGGCCAAGAATCGATTCAGGGCGCCTGGGTGGCTCAGTTGGTTAAGCGACTGCCTTCGGCTCAGGTCATGATCCTGGAGTCCTGGGATCGAGTCCCACATCGGGCTCCCTGCTCGGTGGGGAGTCTGCTTCTCCCACTGACCCTCCTCCCTCTCGTGCTCTCTCTCATTCTCTCTCTCGCAAAAAAAAAAAAGAATTGATTCACACTGTGGGTTATGTTTGCGTTTCACGGACCGGAAGCCTCTGTCTTTTGCGCATGGTACTAGTTTTACTAACTCTCATAAATGGGGCACATGGCGCGCGGTGCTGTGCACACTCCCCCCACCCCCCCCGCCCCCCCCCCCCCGACTCCCTCCCCGCCCCGCCGGCCGCCCCTCAGCACCACTTTTAGAGAGACAGGAAGTCCTGCATCTGAAAGGCTAAGGGACTTCTTCAGCTCACACAGCCGGTAGGCTGAGCATTTATGATGCCAAAGCACAGCTCTCGCTGGTACAGACAGATGCTTGCGGTATGGACCTGGGGCAGGAGGGCAAACAGGGCAGTTTCCCAAGCCGCCTGCATCTCACTCAAGCCTGAGGCAAGGCCATCAGGTTTACTCCCCCTGCTTTGTCTGCCCCCCAGGTCAGCCGGCTGATCTGCTTGTCTGCTCTGACTGCATAAATCACATCTTTATTCTCTCTTAAGAAATGGGAGGTGTTTTGCCCTGGAGATTCCTGGGTATTGAATCCTCCATGGCTCAAACTCCTTTTACTTTTCCGAGTCCCACACTTCTACTCTTTAGCAGGCCATCTCCTTGAGCCTGGCCCTGTGTTCAAGGGTTCAAGGTGCCTTCGCTCAGACAGAGGCCAGGCTGGTGTGGCTTGGACCAGATCCATCCTCCTTATGTCCAGCGGGACAGACATCCTAAGGGCCAAGAATACGTGAAAGGTGTTCAAGGCCACGAACTGGATGCGGAATTCACATACTGAGTAGACGGAGAGGACTTCGGGCAGCTGTCACGGTCTGTCCATGTGGTTCCCACGGGTGCTGCGTGCGGGCAGATTTGAAAAAGCAAGCCAGAGGAGTGGGGGGGGGGGGCCCTGTGGGACCCAGGCCTCCTAGAGCAGAGTGGCCTTTGGAGAGGAGGCATGAAAGCAGCAGAAATGGACACAGGTGCACCCGAGTCTTGAGGGACAGGCCCCCTCTGCGGATGGGCGCGTTTGTGCCTTGAGAGGGGCCTCGCACCGATGCCCAGAAGGGGGAGTCAGGCAAGTAACTAGTGGCTACACCAGGTTTCTGGGGCGCCTGGGTGGCTCGGTCGTTATGCGTCTCCCTTTGGCTCAGATCATGATCTCAGGGTCCTGGGATCGAGCCCTGCATCGGGCTCCCTGCTCCATGGGGAGTCTGCGTCTCCTTCTCCTCCCCGCTCGTGCTCTCTCTCCAATAAATAAATAAAATCTTAAATAATAATAATAATCAGTAAACTGGGTTTCTGTGTTCACTCTGGTTAGGAAGCTCAGGTTTTTCCCGTAAACTTACAGCACAAAGCACAGTGGAGCAGTAGGGTGTAAACAGTGCAGGAGCAACGGTGGACTCTGCCGGGTAGGAGGCGGAGGTGGGGGACGTGGAGAGGCTGCCGTCCTCCTCTTTCGGAAGATAGTGCTCGGGGTTGATAAACCAAGATCTGAAGTGGGGGTTTTTGGTTTGTTTGTTTTCGTTAAAATCCTTAAATGAAATGGTCAGAATAGATAAAGGCAGGAGATCAGTGGTTGCCAGGCCTCTGGGGAATGATGAGATGAGGAGGGACAGTGAAGGCGTGCAGCGTTTCTTTCTGGGGGACGTGCTAAGGCCAACTCTGAGTGTTCTGAAGACCAGTGAAGCATACACTTTAAATGGGTGACTGGATGGTACGTGAATTATATCTCAATAAAACCGATACTTTTTTTTTTTTTTAAGATTTTATTTATTTATTAGAGACCGAGCACACGCAGAGGGAGCGGCAGGCAGAGGGAGAAGCAGACTCCCTGTTAAGCAAGGAGCCCGATGCGGGGCTCGATCCCAGGACCCTGGGATCGAGTCCCGTGTTGTGCTCTCTGCTCAGAAGGGAGCCTGCTTCCTCTGCTCCCCCCACCCCCCGTTTGTGCTCGCTCTCTCTGGCAAATAAATAAATAAAATCTTAAAAAAAAAAAAAAGAATAGATGGGGAAGATACGTCCCCCAGTGAGGGTGGTTGATGCGTGAAAAACCAACCCCTACAAGGGAGCACCGCGCATGGGGCGCAGGTGTAGCGCCCCCCGCTCCGGGTCGTGCCTCACACGATTCTCTGGGGGGGTTGCAGAGAAGTCTGTGCTTGATACCAGTGGGAAGGGTTTTCTGGGGTTTTTTTTGTTGTTGTTTGTTTTGTTTTTTTTAATTTGGGAACTGTTCTCTTTCACAGACCATGATAATTTATGTGACTCTTCATGTTTCCATTTTTGCCTCATGTGCCAGGAATATCAGCTACAAAAGGAAGTCACAAGAATCAGATGAGGCTAGGTTTTCATGTCCCTGCTGCTGGTTCTGAATAATTCCTGACTGTCCACCTCTGTTTCAACAGTCTCCTTGTGTATGTGCATCTTTATTATAAGAGGTCTTGATGCTGATTTCAGAAGTAGGGAGTATAGAGTATAAATATAATTAACAAATCATTCCCATCCCTGTTTTTTTTAGGACGGCTATTTTTTTTTTCCATTTGTAGCTGTTGGAAAGTGCTTCTTTGTCTTTCTTTTTTACCAAATCTTAATTTTAAGAAAAACAGCTTTATTGAGATATAATTCACATACCGTACAATTCACCCATTTAAAGTATAACATTCACTGGTTTTTAGTGTATTCACAGAATTGGGCACCCACCATTCTCCTCCCCCCAGAAAGGAGCCCCGATTCTCATTAGCAGTCCACCCCTCTCCGCATTTCTTCTCAGTCCACTCAGCCTTAGGCATCCACTAATCTGCTTTCTGTTTCTATAAATTTACCGAATCTGGGCATTTCATATAAATAAAATCCTGTGATGTGGAACATTTTGTGTCTGGCTTCTTTCACTTAGTGTGCTGTTTTGAAAGTTCCTCCTTGCCGGAGCAGGGTATCCATACTTCCTTCTTATTTGTTGCTGAATATTTCATCAAATGGATATGCCACATTTTGATTTTTCATTCATAAGGTTATGGAAATTTGGGTCGTTTCCACTTTTTGACTCTTGTAAATAATAGTGTTTTAAACATTTATGTGCAAGTGTTTGAGTGGAGATATGTTTTCATTTCTCTTGGGTTCTGTGGCCACTCTATGTTTAACCTTTTGAGGAACCTCCAGACTGTTTTCCAGAGTAGCCAAACCATTTTTCACTCCTCTTGCTAGCAGTGTCTGAGGGTTCCAGTTTCCCCACATCCTCAATGGTAGTTCTTATTCTCTGTCTTTTTGCCTGTAGCTGTCTTAGTGGGTGTCAGGGTATCAGACCTTGACCTAAGAGACACAAGTAGTGGGGGCGCCTGGGTGGCTCAGTCAGTCAAGCGTCCGACTCTTGGTTTCAGCTCAGGTTGTGAGATTGAGCCCCACACTGGGCTCCACGCTCAGCATAGACTCTGCTTAAGACTCTCTCCCTCTGCCCCTTCCCTCTGCACTCGCTCACTCTCTCTAAAATAAATAAATATTTTTTTTAATAAAAGAAACGAGTAGTGTTCACATTGACTGAAAACATATGGTAGACTCACTCTCCTGTCAAGTAGAACCACAGAAATTTGAGAATGTATCAGATTTTCAGATCCAGACAGGAAGCTACCTGGTTCTCTGATGCTGTTGGATTTCTTTCCTCTTGATTTGCAGGTGGTGGTTACCAATACGATTCCACATGAAATCCAGAAGCTCCAGTGCCCCAAAATTAAAACTGTGGATATCAGCATGATCCTCTCAGAAGCCATCCGTCGGATTCACAATGGGGAGTCCATGTCCTACCTTTTCAGAAATATAGGTTTAGATGACTGAACAGCTTTCCTTTCTTTAAACTCCCAAGGGCCAAACTGGAAGCAGAGAGTACTGTGAGGGGTCACGCCTGATTCGATGTACTTCCCAGGGGCCGTCTGTGCTTTGTTCCTTCCTTTTTGTTAGTTCCTACAAAGATAGACCAACTTTTTATGTCGGTTTAGGTGTTTGTGAGTTTTTTGGGCGATTTTTATAAAAGAGAAACTATATTCTCCTCCTAAATAACAACCCTGGTTGTTTGTAGCTTAACTATTCCAACAATAACCTGGAATAAGACTTTTAAGCCCACAGACAGCCTTTTTCCAAAGTTGCTGGAGCCCAAGTGCTTAAAAAAGTTCATGAAATCAAATGATCTATACTGTGTCATACCTGCAACTGAAAAGCCAAAAAGATGATACTGTCGAATCCCAGCAAATGACATTTTTAGAAACGCTTTTATAGACACGCATATGTGAACGATTATTATGCGACCATTATTTATTTTCTGCAACAAAAGAAGGAATAAAAAACTTAACGCTGTGTGTGTGTTTTTTAAACTTTGTGTTTGGGCAATTTTGTAACTAAAATAAAATGAACGCTGAATACACTGTGTGTATTCACTGCTGTGAATGTTGGAGTGTTGGGTCCGCTTGTTGGGTTTTCTCTTCTGCAGCTTGTCATGGTGCACAGTAGTCTCTCAGGGATGTAACGTTTCCTGTTCTGTTTGTCCAGGACCTGCACGTTTCTGATCGTAATCACTTGGCTGTGGGAGGAGAGGAATTCGAGTCGCAGGCTGTGAGCCCCGGGGGGCAGGTCAGCGAGTTGGCGTGAGCTGCCGCCTGCATCTTGGCATGGCTTTGTTCTGCTCCCTGTTCAACAGCACAGCCATGCTCTGAACAAAATGCTACCTCTGCATGCTCTGGAAGATGAGATGCTGGGGCGGGGGTGGTCGCAGAGGGCAAGTGATACGACCCTTGTTAATGTCAGGCATTGAAGAACTGTCTGCCCCGCAGTTCAGAGTGCAGAACTCAGAACTTGTCCATGAGAGTTGTAGCAGGCTCTGGAACATGGGGGTCCAATGAGTTAGACCAGCATGTTCTCCTGCCAAGGTCATCTAATGGCAGTCCCATCAAATTCATGGAGGAAAAGATTAATGACATTCTCACAAAGAAAAGGATTATTCTTTTACTTTCTGTTTCAAGTAAACTTCACCCCCAATGTGGGTCTCGAACTCATGACCCCAAGATCAAGAGCCATATGCTCTACTGACTGAGCCAGCCAGGAGCCCCAGGACTATTTTTTCCTTCCAAAAACACTTAACCCTGTGGTTTCTGCCTATGTTAGAATCTGCAATTAAAATAGGTGACTTGGCACAAAATTAAGATTGGTCACTTACTGTCTGCCATATCCAGGTTTCTTCGTGCTCCCAAGAGAGCAGCCTGACTCTGGGGGACTTGCTGTGGAGTGGGTCTGGGGCCTTGTGTGTGCAGAAGCACCGAGGGCTGCGCTTCCGGCAGCTGCCCCGGGTACCAGACGGTCTACTGCTCATCTCTCTGTGCTCATCGCACGCAGCAGTGTCCAGACCCCTCCTGACTCGCTGTCTCAGCCAAACAGCCTGTGATGGTTGTGCTCCTGCAGGTGCATGAGAGGAAGGCATATTTTGTTAATTACCTAAAGTAATGCACACTGATGCTCGGATCTAATCAAAGTAGAAGCCTGCGCTGTTGACATGGGACATTAACTCTTGCTTAGAACTGTGTGACCTTAAAATGAGCTTTCTCCTTTATACGTTGTGAGCATGGTTTTCTTTGCTTTATGAAACCCTTGAAAGTAACCACATTTTCCTTTTACTTCAAAATGAATAAGCTGGCAGATGTCTACCAAGGATGGTGGAATGGGGAACTCCAAAAGTCTCTTTCTCCATAGAAGCAGAGAATAAATTGGCAAAAACAGAATCGACTTTATTGGAACTCTAGAAAATAAAAGTTTACAGCAACTAAGTAAATGGTCAGTAAAAAAACAAAACAACAATAAAGAAAAATGGCTGAATCTTGAAAAGATTGCTTTGTGGCACTTTAACTTACCCTGGTCCCATTCATTTTGTGCTCCTGGCAGCCTTGAAGATAATAGCCTGCATTCCTGGTACATGTTCCTTGTACCAATGGGAGTAGAATACTGTTCTCAAAGAATTACGGTTATTTGTTTGGACCTGTCTACTGGCTCCTTGAAGAACTGGCTCAAAGGACTTGCCTTTATTTTATGCAACTCAGAACTCTTCAGAGCAGAGGGACAACTCTTAAGTTTAAAGGCAGATGTATTAGCCACTCCTCTTGGGACAAACAATGAAACCATTAAAATCTTGGGAGGAAAGGCTAAGGAATGAGACACTTCACGGGGAAAGGGCTTTGAAAATCTCCCACATGAATGGGAGCGGGATATGAAGGGTGTGGGATTGCACAGAGTTGAGGACATGCTCAGAAAAGACTCAAGAAAGCTTTAAGTTCTCACCTCTGGCAGATTTGCAGGCTCTGTGCAAGCAAGAAGTGAGGGCTAAAGCAGAATTGTAATCTGCCCAGCTGAGTGTTGAAGGCATGTCGTGAGACATGCATCCCATCTGCAGACGGTTATTTTTCCTCCCTCCTTCCCTCCCTCCCTTTCACCCTTTCTCTCTCTCTCTCTCTCTCTTTTTTTTTTTTTCTTTTCTTTGTTTTCAGGCTTAAGGAAGCCTGTGATGACTCACATTCAGTTGGCCAAACAGAGATTTCAGTTACCATACACAAAAAGAATACAGACTTTACAAAAATTAGTTCAGAAAAGCCACTGAACAGACAACTACAAGCAGCAACAAACCCTGGGGAAGGAGGAGAATCTGATTTCCAGACTTCCCACATTATAATATTAAAAATGCCCAGTTTTCAACAAAAAAAAATTCTGGGCCCACACACAGGGAAAAAAACTTAATAGAAACCATCCTTGAGAAAGTGCATACATTAGATTTACTAAAGACTTTAAGTCAATGGTTATACATATGCCCAAAGAGCTAAAGGAAACCATGAGAAGGATGGCTCACTAAATAGAGAATATCAATAAGAAATAATAAAAATGAACCAACCAAACAAGATTTGGGGAAGACAGTGGAGTGGGAAGCACCAGGAATCTGTCTTTCCACCTAGACAATTGCTGTGGTAAGATTTGATGGTTTTAAGACGCCAGAGTCTATCGAGGGTTTGCAACCTCCAGGCGGAGTCTTGGGCAGTAAATTGTTAATTTTGGTCAAATTCAGCTCTTAGTACAGTTGCAGATCTCTGACCCCCATACACGCACTCCCAGGCTGGTGGCAGGCAGCCGTACCCGTGTTCCTGAAGCCACCTGCACGGCTTGTGGGTGCTGGGGTGGGCAAAAAGGACTCCGTCCTCCAAATAGTGGAGATCTGTGCTCTGACAGCTGGTTGCTGCTTCTGATCACGGAGGTGTAGACAAAGAGGCTGGGAGCTATTGTGATTGCACTTCCTTCATTTGTTGCAAGCCCTCCTCCTCCAGCTGATGAGAATTCTGGGAGATTTAAAGGCTGGTCTCCTTATTCCCAACCTGCACCTCCAGTTTTCTCCTTTTCCCTCTTTGGGAGCCAGACATTAAAGATTAGGACTCCTAATTCAAAAACAACTGCATATACAGGGAAAATTAGAAAGTTACTGCACATGCTCAGAGGATATGCAGGCTCAGAATAGAACTGAAGAGACCCTAAGCTCATCCCTCAGGTTGATCCTTGGCACAGAGACAGCCTACAACAGCAACTACTACTACTACTACGACTTTAATGAATACTGGGGAAGGGAGAGAAACCAATTTCCAGGGTTACCACATTATTAGATTCAAAAATCCAGCTTTTAATTAAAAAGAAAAAAAAAAAGCATGCAAAGAAACAGGAAAGTATGGTCCATTCAAAGGGAAAAAATCAACAGAAATTGATTTCTGAAAAAGAACTGATGGTAGATCTGCTAGACAGACTTTAAAGCAACTGTCTAAAAGATGCTCAAAAAACTAAAAACAAACCCAAAACAAAACAAAAAACAGATGTGGAGAACAAGAAAATAATGTATGAACAAAGCAGGATATCAATAAGCAGAAAACCTAAAAAGAAACCCAAAGAAATTCTGAAAAGTACAACTAAAATGAAAAATTCACTAGAGGGATTCAAAGGCACATTTGAACAGGCAGAAGAATCAGTGAACTTAAGAAAATGAAACTAAATCTGAGGGACAGAAAGAAGATTGAAGAAAAGGAAACAGAGCCTAAGGGGCCTGTGCGACTCCATTAAGTGGATCAACATACACATTGTGGGAGGCCTCCTCCAGAAGGAGAAGAGAGGGGAAAGGGGTAGAGAGAATATTTGAATAAACAATGGCTGAAAACATCAACATTTTATGAAATACATGAATATAAACATCGAAGAAGCTCAATAAACTCCAAGTAAGATGAACTCAGGGACACTCACACCAAGACACATTATAATCAAACTTTAAGAAGTCAGACAAAGAATCTTGAAAGCAGCAAGAGAGAAAAGATGAGTCTGTAACATACAAGGGATTCTCAGTAAGATTATCAGATTTCTTATTGGAACTTTGGAGTTCAGAAAATGGTGGGCTCAAGAATTCAAAGTGCTAAAAGAAACAAAAGATGTCAACCAAGAATTTTATATCTGACAAACTGTCCTTCAAAAGTGAGGGAGAAATTGAGACAATCCTGGGTAAACAAACACTGACGGAGTTCATTACCACTAAACCTGGTCTGCAAGAAATGCTCAGAGGAGTGCTCCAAGGTGAAATGAAAGAACACTAGATAGTAACTTGAAGCTGTATGAAAAAACTATAAAGATCTCAATAAAGGCAAATACACAAGTAATTATAAAAGTTACTATTATTGTAACAATGGCTTCTCTTTCCTACATAATTTAAGAGACATATATTTTACAAATTATTAGTCTAAAAGCTAGTATTATTACAACATTAGTGTGTAACTTTGTTTTTGTTTTGTACATAACTTAAGAGGCTAATGCATTTAAAAGATTATGTTTTGTGGAACAAAATGAATAAAGATTTAATTTTATAACAACTGAAAAGGGGTGTAAACAAAGTTGTCAAAGAAGCAGAGTTTTTGTAGTTATTGAAGTTAAACTGGTATAAATTGAAATTAGTGTGTCATAATCTTAGAATATTAAGTATAATCCCAATGATAACCATGAAGAAAATAGTCATAGAATATATATCAAAGGAAATTGGAAATGAATTTCAATGTTTTACTACAAAAAAATAAACTAAGCACAAAAGAAGGAAATGAGGGACATTTGTTAGGCATCTGCCTTCGGCTCAGGTCATGATCCCAGGGTCCTGGAATCAAGCCCCGCATCGGGCTCCCTGCTTGGCGGGGGGCCTGCTTCTCCCTCCCCCACTCCCCCTGCTTGTGTTCCCTCTCTCGCTGTGTCTCTCTCTGTCAAATAAATAAAATAACTCCCAATAGAGAAAAGCCCAGGATCTGATGGTTTCACTGGTGAATTCTCCCCAACATTCAAAGAATGCCCCAAAGACTATGCCCCAGTCTGAGGCACCTGGCTGGCTCAGTTGGTGGAGCATGCAACTTTTGAGCTTGGGGTTGTAAATTCAAGCCCCATGTTGGGTGTAGAGATTAGTCAAAAAATAAAATAATAAAAAAAGAAACAATACCAGTATTTTTCAAACTTTCCCCCAAAAATGTAAGAGGAAAGAATAATTTATAACTCATTCTATGAGGCAGACTTACCCTGATAACAAAACCAGACAAAGACACTATAAGAAAACTATAGATCAATATCCCTTATGAATATTGATGCAAAAACATCAACAAAATACTAGAAAACTGGTTTTCAGCAGCATATTAAAAAGATTATAGACTTTAACCAAGTGAGATGGTTAGACATATGAAAACTGGTCAGTGTAATACACCATATTAAGAGAATGAAGAAAAATAACCACATGGTCATCTCACTGCAGAAAATGTGTTTGAAAAAATGGTAACTTTTTATGATAAAAACACTCAGAAAAATAGGAATACTAGAAAGAAATTACCACAACATTTTTTAAAAACCATGGATGAAAAATCCCCAGTGACCATCATACTCAATGGTGAAAGAAAAAACTTAATGACAAGGCAAGGATGCTCCTTTCACCACTTCTATTCCATGTATTGCTGAAAGTTCTAACCAGAGCAAGCAAATGAATGAATGAATGAATGAATGAACGAATGAGTGGCATCCAAACTGAAAAGGAAGAAATAAAACTGTCTCTCTTTGCAGCTGATATGATCTTATATTTAGAAAACTCTGAAGATTACACATGCGTGCACGTGCGTGCATGTGCGCACACGTGCACACGCACACACACACACACACACCATCTGTTAGAACTAAGAAATGAATTTAGGAAAATAGCAGGATACAAAGTCAACATGCAAAAATCAGTTGCATTTCTCAGCACTAACAATGGACAACCTGAAAGGGAAATGGAAAAAATGATTCCATTTACAATAGCATCAAAAAGAATAAAATACTTAGGAATTAATTTAACCAAGGAGATGAAAGACTTGTACAATAAAAAACGACAAGGGGCACCTGGGTGGCTCAGTTGGTTAAGCATTCAACTCTTGATTTCAGCTCAGGTCATAATCTCAGAGTTGTGGTCCAGCTCTGCGCTCAGCACAATAAAGTGAAGTATGGCTCTACATTTATCACTAATCCAAGTCCACTTTTAAATAGAAGTGTACTGTCACAAATAGTTTGATTACCTTATAATAAAATAATCCCACTTCTTCTTTCCCATCCTTATATCATTGCTGTTATTAACTTCATTTATACACAAGATACACCTACCAAATACATTGTTGCTATTATTATTTTGAACAGATTGTTATCTATTAGATCAATTAAAAATAAGAAAGATAAGTTTTTATTTTACCTTCACTTATTCCCTTTTTTTATGCTCTTCCATTTTTTATGGAGATCTGAGTTTCTGACCTATATTTTTTCCCCTTCTCTCTAAAGAACTTCTTTAAACATTTCTTGCAAGGCCAATATATTGGCAACAAATCCCCTCAATTTTTGTCTCAAAAAAGTCTTTCTTTTTTCTTTTTTCTTTTATTTCTTTTTTCATAGGGTACAGAATTCTAAGTTGGTTGGTTTTTTCTCTCAACACTTTAAAATGTCACTCCAATTCTTAATCGCAGGAAACAAACTGAGGGTTGCTGGAGTGGGAGGTGGGGTGGGAGGGATGGGGTGACTGGGTGATAGACACTGGGGAGGGTATGTGCTCTGGTAAGCGCTGTGAATTTTGCAAGACTGTTGAATCTCAGATCTGTACCTCTGAAACAAATAATGCAATATATGTTAAGAAAAAAAAGAAGAAGAAGAAGAAGAAGAAGGTAGCAGGAGGGGAAGAATGAAGGGGGGAAATCGGAGGGGTAGACGAACCATGAGAGACGATGGACTCTGAAAAACAAACTGAGGGTTCTAGAGGGGAGGGGGGTGGGAGGATGGGTTAGCCTGGTGGTGGGTATTGAGGAGGGCACATTCTGCATGGAGCACTGGGTGTTATGCACAAACAATGAATCATGGAACACTACATCTAAAACTAATGATGTAATGTATGGGGATTAACATAAGAATAAAAAAAATGCAAAAAAACCACGTCACTCCATTCTCTTCTTTATTGCATGGTTTCCAAGGAGAAGCAGGATGTCATTCTTATATTTGTTCATCTATAGGTAAGATGGGTTTTTTCCCCCCTCTGGCTTCTTTCAGGATTTTTGTTTTCTTTATCTTTGATTTTCTGTAGTTTGAAAATGGTATGCCTAGGTGTAGCTTTTTTGGTATTTAGCATACTTGGTGTTTCTGACCTTTCTGGGTCTGTGATTTAGTGTCTGAAATTAATTTGGGAGAAATTATTGTTATTATTTCAAATATTTCTTTTGTTCCCATCTCTATTTCTTCTCCTTCTGGTATTCCTACTACATGCATGTTATACCTTTTGTGGTTGTCGCACAGTCCTTGGATATTCTATTTTTTTTCAATCTTTGTTATCTTTACTTTAGCTTTGTAGGTTTCCACTGATATAGCCTCAAATTTGGAGATTCTTTCCTCATCTGTGTTTAGTTTAATAATCCATCAAAAGCATTTATTTGTTACAATGTTTGTTTGTTTTTTATCTCTAGCCTTTCTTTTTGGTTCTTTCTTAAGATTTCCATCTCTCTTCTTACATTGCCCATCTAGTCTTTCATGCTATTCACTTTATTCACTAGCACCCTTAGCATATTAATTATAATTGTATTAAATTCTTCGTCGGATAATTCCAACATCCCTGCCATGTCTGTTTCTGATGCTGGCTCACTCTTTTCAAATTGTGGGGGTTTTTTGTTTTCGTTTTTGCCTTCTTTTTTTTTTTTTTTAAGATTTTATTTATTTGCAAGAGAGAGAATGAGAGACAGAGAGCATGAGAGGGAGGAGGGTCAGAGGGAGAAGCAGACTCCCTGCTGAGCAGAGAGCCCGATGTGGGACTCGATCCCGGAACTCCAGGATCATGACCTGAGCCGAAGGC
Source organism: Neomonachus schauinslandi (assembly GCF_002201575.2). Taxonomy (NCBI): domain Eukaryota; kingdom Metazoa; phylum Chordata; class Mammalia; order Carnivora; family Phocidae; genus Neomonachus; species Neomonachus schauinslandi. The sequence continues at coordinate 11,021,184 of NC_058417.1, read as the reverse complement.
AGTTGCTTAACCAACTAAGCCACCCAGGCGCCCCTCGTTTTTGCCTTCTAGTATGCCTTGCCATTTTTTCTTGATAGTTGGTCATGGATAAAAGGAACTGCTATAAATAGGTCTTTAGTAATATGATGAGGCGTGGGGACAGGGGAAGCATTAAATTGTCCTATAACTAGGACTCAGTGAGCATATATGCCTTTAGACTCTGAACTTCACAAATGTGTCTCAGTCTTTTTTCTTTCACCAGGTCATTTAGGCTTTGATAATACCCCAGCAATTTAGACTCTGGTTAACTAATTTCTCCTGAGGGCAGGCCTGTTAAGAACAGGATACTCTGACATATTTCAAAATGATTCCTTTTCCCCCTCCCCCTGCCAGAAGCACAAGGGGATTTTTCTCCAATGTTTACTGTGAGAACTTGGTCAAGCTCCTGGAGGTAAAATTTGCAAAAAAGGTGGAGACCACCTCCCCCTCTACCATGACAGGGTCCTCCTGAAGTTTTTAACTCTCAGAGTTGTCCATGCAGAGCTTCCTGCAATTCGCCAATTATTGTTCCAATTTTCCTACCCCAGCCCCACTTCTCACAATGATTTCCATTCATGAGTCTGCTCCCACTCTTGTGGGAGTCCCCAGAACTCAGATAGAACTGTCTATCTCTCCAATCCTGAGGGCTGCAGTTTATTCTCTGTCCTCATCTCTTAGAGATTCAAGAAGAGTTGTTGATTTTTCGGTCAATTCAGCTTTTTGCTTGTTAGGACAGAGTGGCTCATTCCAAGTTCCTTACATGCAGTATTGGAAACTAGAAGTCCCCATGAAGGTATTTTTTAGTTGTGATTAACCTTTAAGCCAGTAGACCAAGTAAAGTGGATTACTCTCCATTATGTGTGTGGGTCTTATGCAATCAATTGATGGCCTTAAGAGAAGAGACATGGTCCTTGAGCAAAAAATTCTGCTTCTAGAAGAATAAATTCTGCCTTTGAACTTGAGACTGCCAGATCAACTCTTTCCTGGTTCTCCAGGCTTCCCTGGTTCTTTCCTGCTGGCCCATCCTTACATTTCAAACCTGCTGGCACCCACAAGTGTGTGAGCCATGAGCCAATTCCTTAAAATGAGTCAATTTCCCTCTCTCTATATATAGATAGATAGAGATACAGATATATAGAGATCTATATCCATCTGCATCTATATAGATAGATCTATATAGATACTTCTATATATATAGATGCGATGGATATAGATACATAGATATAGATCTATTTCTATGTCACACACACACACACACACACTTTGGTTTTGTTTCTCCAGAGAACAATAATACACCTGAATATATCAACCTAGTTTGAACTAATATCAATTTAATTTTTTAATTATATACAAATATATATGTATATATACACATATAAACTTGTATATCCCCTTACAGTGTAATTAACAAATTAAAAATTTATACATTGTGTTCATGAACATGAACTTAGAAGTATTGTTTTGTTTTTTTTTTAAAGATTTTATTTATTTATTTGACAGAGAGAGACACAGCCAGAGAGGGAACACAAACAGGGGGAGATGGAGAAGCAGGCTTCCCGAGGAGCAGGGAGCCGGATGCGGGGCTCGATCCCAGGACCCTGGGATCATGACCTGAGCCGAAGGCAGACGCTTAACGACTGAGCCACCCAGGCGCCCCTAGAAGTATTGTTTTATGTAATTCTCTTTTAAATCAGATAGAAGGGGCACCTGGGTGGCTCAGTTGGTTAAGCGACTGCCTTCGGCTCAGGTCATGATCCTGGAGTCCCGGGATCGAGTCCCGCATCGGGCTCCCTGCTCGGCAGGGAGCCTGCTTCTCCCTCTGACCCTCCCCCCTCTCATGCTCTCTTTCTCTATCTCATTCTCTCTCAAATAAATAAATAAAATCTTTAAAAAAAAATCAGATAGAAAAATAGAGTATTACAAACTAACAATACATTAACTTTTAGTATATGTGCTGCTGAGAGTGAGCACAATATTGACTTCTTTATTTATGTAGTTATCTTTAGTCTTCATGTGGACTTGGGTTATTTTATAGTGTCCTTTCATTTTAGCCTGAAGGACTCCCTTTAACGATCTTATAGGGAATATCTACTAGCAATAGACACCCTCAGCTTTAGTTTATCTGGGAATGTTTTAGTTTCTCCTTTATTTTTTAAGAATTGTTTTGCTGGAGGGGCGCCTGGGTGGCTCAGTTGGTTAAGCGACTGCTTCTCCCTCTGACCCTCCCCCCTCTCATGTGCTCTCTCTCATTCTCTCTGTCTCAAATAAATAAATAAAAATCTTTAAAAAAAAAAAGAATTGTTTTGCTGGATAACAGACTTAATGGTAGATGGCAGTGGGGAGGTGGGAGGTCCTTTCAGTATTTTGAATATATCATCCAACTACCTTGTGACCCTCAAGGTTTCTGATGGGAAATCAACTATTACTTACTATTACTTACTGAGTCCTCTGTGACAAATTGCTTCTCTCTTGCTGCTTCAGGAGTCTCTCCTTGTCTTTGGACAGTTTGACTATCATGTGTCTCATTGTGCACCTCTTCGTGTTTATTGTATTTGGGATTTGTTGAACTTCTTGGATGTGGACATTCATGTCTTTCTTCAAACTGGGTGAAGTTTTCAGCCAGTATTTATTTAAATATCTTTTCTGCCCCTTCCCTCCTTTTTTTCTGGGATTCCCATTAGGCGTACACTGGTAAACTTGATGATATTCTACTGGTCTCTTAAGCTATGTTCGTATTCTTTTTGTTTCCATTTTTTATTATGGTAAAATATACATAAAATTTAATATCTTAGCCATTTTAAGTATCCAGTACAGTGGCATTAATACATTCATAATGTTGTGCACCATCACCACCATCCATGTCCATATCTCCTTTCATTTTGTGAAACTGAAACTCTATACTCATTAAACAATAACTCCCCCATTTTGCCCTCTCACCAGCCCCCAACACCCACCATTCTATTTTCAGTCTATGGTTTTGAGTAATCTAACTACATTGTTTATGTAGAATCATACAGTATTTTTCTTTTGGAGAATGGCTTGTTTTACTTAGAATAAAGCCCTCAAGTTCATATATGTTATAGCATATGTCAGAATTACCTTCTTTTTAAGGCTGAATAATACTGCATTGTAGGTATATGCAATACACATTTAAAAAAAAATCCATCAGGGGCGCCTGGGTGGCTCAGTTGGTTAAGCGACTGCCTTCGGCTCAGGTCATGATCCTGGAGTCCCAGGATCGAGTCCCGCATCGGGCTCCCTGCTCAGCAGGGAGTCTGCTTCTCCCTCTGACCCTCCCCCCTCTCATGCTCTCTCTATCTCATTCTCTCTCTCAAATAAGTAAATAAAATCTTTAAAAAAAAAAAATCCCTCAATGGACACTTGGAATTCTACCACATTTTAGCTATTGTGAATAATGTTGCTATGAACATAGTTATACAAATAGCTGTCTGAGATGTTTTCAGTTCTTTTTGGGTATATACCCAGAAGTGGAACTGCTGGATTACACGGTAATTCTATTCTTATTTTTTTAAGGAACTGCTATACTGTTTTCCACAACAGCTGTGCCATTTTATATTCCCGCCAACAGTGCAAAAGTGTTACAATTTCTCCACATCCTTACCAACAGTTTATTTTCTGATATTTGAGGCTTTTTTATAGTAGCCATCCTAATGGGTATGAAGTGGTATCTCATTGTAGTTTTGCCTTGCATTTACCTAATGATTAGTGACATTGAGCATCTTTTCATGTGCTTCTTGGCCATTTGTATGTCTTCTTTGGATAAATGCCTATTCAAATCTTTTGCCTATATATTTTAAAGTAATCTCTATACCGAACATGGGGCTCAAACTCACAACTCCCAAGATCAAGAGTTGTATGCTCTACCGACTAAGCCAGTCAGGCAACCCTCTTTTGCCCATTTCTTAGTTAGGTTGTTTATGATTTTTTATTGTTGAGTTTTAAGAGTTCTCTATATATTTTGGATATCGATGCCTTAATATATATTTGGACACATACAATATAATGGATATATCCCCAAGAAATCATTGCCCAATACAATGGGCTTTTGTCCTGTTTTCTTCTGAAATTTTATAGTTTTAGGTCTCACATTCAGGTTTTTTTAATTGATTTTGAGTTAATTTTTGTATATGGTGTTAGGTAAGGGTCCACACTCATTCTTTTTTGTTTGGACATCCCATTTTCCCAGCACCATTTGTTAAAAAGACGATCTTTCCCCCATTGAATGGTCTTGGCACCCTTGTCAAAGTCATTTGACCAGGGGTGACTGAGTGGCTCAGTTGGTTAAGCATCTGCCTTCGGCTCAGGTCATGATCCCAGGGTCCTGGGATCGAGCCCCTAGTCAGACTCCCTGCTCAGCGGGGAGCCTGCTTCTCCCTCTCCCTTTGCTGCTCCCCCTGCTTGTTCTCTCTCTCTCTGTCAAATAAATAAATAAAATCTTAAAAAAAAAAGTCATTTGACCATATATGCAGGGGCCTATTTCTGGGCTCTATTCTATTCCATTGGTCTATGTGTGTCTTTATGCCAGTACCAGAGTGACTATAGTAGCTTTGTAGTAAGCTTTGAAGTCAGGAAATGAGAGTCCGCAAACTGTTCTTTTTCAAGATTGTTTTGGCTATTCAGGGTCCCTTGAGATTCCATATGAATTTTAGAATGGGTTTTCCTGTTTCTGTAAAAAACATCATTGGGATTTTCACAGAGATTACATTGAATCTGTAGTTTGCACTGGGTAATATTGATGTTTTAACACTAGCAATTTTTCCAATCCATTATTAGGAATGTGTTCCCCTTTATTTATGTCTTTTCTAATTTCTCTCAGCAATGTTTTATAGTTTTTAAAAAAGATTTTATTTATCTATTTTAGAAAGAGTGAGAGCGAGTGGGGGAGGGGCAGATGGAGAGGGAGAGAGAGAATCTCAAGCAGACTCCATACTGAGTGTGGAGCTGACTTGGGGCTCTATCTCATAACCCTGAGATCACAACCTGAGCCAAGACCAAGAGTCAGACGCCCAACCAACTGTGCCACCCAGGTGCTCCTTAATAAGGGATTTAAAGTATTTATAAAGACTGTCCTCTAAAAATTTCCTCAGATTTTTGAAGAGTAGTCTTGGTCCTGAATATCCAGTGTTATCCTGTATGTTTGAAAGGGTGATCCAGACATGAGAAGCAACTAGGTGGTGCATAAGAAGGGCCTACTTGGCTATTTCATAGCTACCTACAATTGACCAAATTTTTTTTAGGCCAGGAGTTATTATTTAGTTTCTCTCCTTCTAATGCAAGAAACTGTAAGCTAGATCAGTAGTTCAACAGCTCAACAGTCATAAAATAGTCATTGTGCATATTAAATTTCAACTATAAAACAAATTCAGTTTGTATTTACTTATTCATTGTGACAGTATTACTAAATAGGTAAGGATGGGAATATTTTGCTATACCATATATAGCAGATGTATTGCTCTGTCTGTAAAAACTGTGCTTTAAATGATATTTTCATATGTTTTGTTGGGGCCAGAGCACATTAAGTTTGAAAGCAACAGAAATTTGTTTTGAAACTGAAGGCAACTTAATGAATCACAATTCCTGCCAAGAAAAGGTGTTTGGGGTGCCTGGGTGGCTCAGTTGGTTAAGTGTCCGACTGTTGATTTTGGCTCAGGTCATGATCTCAGGGTCTTGAGATTGAGCCCTGAGTCAGGCTCCATGCTTGGTGTAGAGCCTGCTTGGGATTCTCTCTCCCTCTGCCCCTCCCCCTCTGCTCTCTCTCTCTCAAAAGAAAAGAAAAGCTGCTTATAAATATAAATGAAATCATATTTAAAACAAACTGCCTCTGACACAAAATAAAAAATAATAAAGAGAGAAAGATCTAAAAATATACTACTGTTAACTTAAAAATGCTCTATAACATGAAGTCTTTAAAAAACCCTCCACAACAACGTTTAGACTGGTTTGACCAAAAACTGGGTACCTAGCCAAGTTGACTCATAAAATAACCATGACATTAGGATATTAATTGTAATCCCCAGGGCAACCGCTAAGAAAATAGGTAAAAATACATAACAAAAGGAAGAAGGGGATCAAAATGGTAGACTAGAAAATATCTATGTGACACAAAAGAAGGGAGTAGTGAAGAAATTGTGGTTCAAAAAAGATATGACATAGAAAAAAAAATAGCACATTGGCAGAAGTGCTTCCTTATCAATAATTATGGATTAAACTCTGCAATCAAAAGACAGAGAGATTAGGAGACTGGATTTAAAAAAACATGATCCAATTATATGCTGTCTACAAAAGAATTATTTTATCTACAAAGACACAAATAGGTTGAAAGTGAAAGGATGGAAAAAGATATTTGATACAAAGAGTATCCAAAATAATTGGAGTGGTTTATACAAATATCAGAAAAAATAGACTCTAAGATAAGAAGTGCTGCAAGACAAAGAAGGACATTACATGATTATAAAAGGGTCAATCCATTAAGAAGATATAATAATTGTAAATATATCTGCACCTGACAACAAAGCCTCAATATATTGAAGGAGAAACTGACAGAATTGAAGGGAAAAATAGACAATTCAACAGTAATAGTTGGAGATTTCAGCACTCACTTTAATAATGGATAGAACAACTAGATAAAAGATCAGTAAGGAAATAGAGGATTTGAACAACACTATAAGCCAATTAGAATTAATGAATATGTAGAAGACACACCACCCAACAACAGTGGAATATACATCCGTCTAAAGTGCACATAGAACATTGTCCAGGACAGACCATATGAGAGATCACAAAACAAGTCTCAATAAATTTAAAGTGATTGAAATCATACAAATATCTTCTCTGACCATAATATAATAAAACAGAAATCAGTGACAGAAGGAAATCCAGAAAATTCATAAATACATGGAAATTTAAAAAACATTTTATTATTTATTTATTTATTTTTAAGATTTTATTTATTTATTTGACAGAGAGAGACACAGTGAGAGAGGGAACACAAGCAGGGGGAGTGGGAGAGGGACAAGCAGGCTCCCCGCCGAGCAGGGAGCCCGATGTGGGGCTCGATCCCAGGACCCCGGGATCATGACCTGAGCCGAAGGCAGACACTCAACCGACTGAGCCACCCAGGTGCCCCTAAAAACATTTTAAAGAGGACCACTGGGCCAATGAAGAAATGAGAAGGTGAATTAGAAAAAACGTTGAGATGAATAAAAATGAAAACACAATAGCAAAGGTTATATGATATAGTGAAAACACTTCAGAAAGACATTTATAGCTATAAACGGCTATATTAAAAAAGAAGAAAGAGCTCATATAAATAACTTCATTGAACACTTTAAGACACTAGAAAAAGAAGAACAAACTAAACTGAAAGCTAGCAGGATGGAAATAATCAAGCTTAGAGTAGGGATAAGCAAAAGAGAAAAGAGAAAAACAATGGAGAAAATAGATGAAACCAAAAGTTGGCTCTTTGAAAAGGTCAACACAACTGACAAACTTCTAGCTGGATTGATTAAGAAAAAAACAGCAAAGACTCAAATTACTGAAATCAGAAATTAAAGTGGGAACATTACTACTGACTTTACAAAAGCAAGAAGGATTGATTATAAGAGAGCACTCAGAGTACACCAACAAATTAGATAACCTATATGAAATGGACAGTTCCTAGAAGCACACAAACTACAAAACTGACTCAAGAAGAAATAGAAAATTTGAATAGACCTATAACAACTAAGGAGATTGAATCAGTATCCAAAAAACTTCAACAAAGAGAAGCCCAGTACAAATGGCTTCACTGGTGAATTCTATGAAACATTTAAAGGAGAACTGACACTAATTCTTCCCAAACTCTTCCAAAAAATTAAAGAAGAGTGTTATGGGTTGAATATTTGAGTCCTCCCAAAATTCATGTATTGAAGCCACAACCCCCAAATATGACTGTATTTGGAGATAAGGCCTTGTGGAGGTAATTAAGGTTGAATGAGGTCATATGTTGGGGTCCTGATCCAGTAAATTAGTGTCCTTATAAGAAGAGACAGAACCTCTCTCTCTCTCTCTTTCTCTCTCTTTTTCTCTCTCTCCCTTCCATGTGAGGACATAGTAAGAAGGTGGCCATCCACAAGTCAGAAAGAGAGCTCTTGCCAGGGACAGAAACAGCTGAACATTTTGATCTCGACTTCTAGCCTCCAGCACTGTGAGAAAATAAATTTCTGTTGTTTAAGCTACCCACTCTATGATATTTTGTCAGGGCAGCCTGAGCTAACTAAGACAAGGAGGGGACACTTCTTAACTCATTCTATGAGGCCAGCATTACCCTGACACTATAGACAGACAAAGATTTCACACAAAAAGAAAACTATAGACTCATATCTTTTATTGAATATGAATGGAAAAATTCTCAACAAAATACTAGCAAACCAAATCCAGTACCATATTGAAGGATTATACACATGACCAAATGGGATTTATTCCAGGAATGCAAGGGTAGATCAACATACAAAATCAATCAACGTCATATACCAAAGTGATAGAATAAAGGGGGAAAACCCCACACATGATCATCTCAATGGGTGCAGAAAAACATTTGAAAAAATCCAACACCCTTTCATGATAAAAATATTCAACAAACTAGGAATAGTAAGGAAGTTTCTCAACCTGAAAAAGGATATATATGAAAACCCACAGCCAACATACTTAATGGTGAAAGACTGGAGTTTTACCCTAAAATCAAGACCAAGATAAGATGTCCTCTTTCACCACTCCTATTCAACACTGTACTGAAAGTTCTAGGAAGAGAAATTAGACAAGAAATAAAATAAAAGTCATACCACTAGGAAAGGAAGGAGTAAAACTAACTCCATTTGCAGATGATCTAATATCATATATAGAAAATCCTAAAGAATCCCAATGAGCGTTAATAAACAAGTTCAGCAAAGCTGCAGGATGTAAGACCAACAACCAAAAAATCAGTTGTTTCTATACACTAGAAACAGTCCTTGTAATCAAGAGTCTCCTCTGCCTCCCAGCACCTATATGCCTTATACACCCCTTAAATAAGGCCCCTGGGGGGCTTACCAAAACCTTATCATTTGTATCTTCTTCAGTTTCTTTCATCAATGTTTTAATTTTCAGAGTAGAGCTCTTTCACCTCCTTGGCTAAGTTTATTCCTAAGTATTTTATTGTATTTGATGCTATAGTGAATGGATCATTTTTTAAAATTTATTTTTCAGATAATTTATTGTTAACATATAGAAATTCTACTGATTTTTTGACAAACCATGGGAGACGATGGACTCTGAAAAACAAACTGAGGGTTCTAGAGGGGAGGGGGGTGGGGGGATGGGTTAGCCTGGTGATGGGTATTAAAGAGGGCACGTTCTGCACGGAGCACTGGGTGTTATACGCAAACAATGAATCATAGAACACTACATCAAAAACTAATGACGTAATGTATGGTCATTAACATAACATAATAATTAAAAAAAAAAAGAAATTCTACTGATTTTTGTATGTTAATTTTGTATCCTGCAACTTTACTGAATTTGTTGATTAGATCTAACCATTTTTTGATGGAGTCTTTAGGATTTTCTATATATAAAATCATGTCATCTGCAAATACAGACAATTTTACTTCTTCCTTTCCAATGCTGATGACTTTTATTTCTTTTTCTTGCCTGACTCCTCTGGCGAGGATTTCTAGTACTATGGGGAATAGGATTGGTGAGAGTGGGCACCGTTGTCTTGTTCCTGATCTTAGAGGAAAAGCTTTCCAACTTTCATCATTGAATCTAATGTTAGCTGTAGGCTTATCATAAATGGCCTTTATTATGTTGAGGAAGTTCATTCTGTCTCTAATTTGTTAAGAGTTTTTATCATAGGGCGCCTGGGTGGCTCAGATGGTTAAGCATCTGCCTTCGGCTCAGGTCATGATCTCAGGGTCCTGGGATCGAGTCCCGCATCGGGTTCCCTGCTCCTTGGGAGCCTGCTTCTCGCTCTGCCTCTCTCTCTCTCATGAATAAATAAATAAAATCTTTAAAAAAAAAAAAGAGTTTTTATCATAAATGGATGTTGAATTTTGTCAAATATTTTTTCTGCATCTACTAAAATGGTCATAGGATTTTTTTTTCTTTTGTTCTAGTAATGTGATGTATCACATTGATTGATTTGCGTATGTTGAACCATCCTTGCATTCCATGTATAAATCCCACTTGATCATGGTGAATAATCCTTTTAATTACTCCTAAATTCTGTTTGTTAGTATTTTATTCAGAATTTTTCTGACTATATTCATCAATGATATTGGTCTGTAGTTTTCTTTTCTGGTACTGTCTTTTTTGGGCTTTGAAATCAGAATGTTGGCCTAATAAAATGAGTCTGGGAGTATTTCCTCCTCCTTTTTTGGAAGGGTTTGAGAAGGATTGGTGCTAATTCTTTAAATGTTTGGTAAAATTCATCAGTAAAGCCATCTGGTCCTGAGTTTTTCTTCATTTGGAGCTTTTCAATTACTGATTCAATCTCCTCACTAGTGATTGGTTTATTCAGACTTTCTATGTCTTCCTGATTCAGTCATGGTAGTTTGTATGTTTCTAAGAATATCTTTTTCATTTTCTTCTAGGTTGTCCAGTTTGTTGGCGTATAATTTTTCATAGTAGCCACTTATGATCCTTTGTATTTCTGTGGCATCAGTTGGTTGTACTGTCTCATTTTTCATTTATTATTTTGTTTGTTTGGGTCTCCTCTATTATTTTCCCTAGTTAGTCTAGTTAAAGGTTCATCAGTTTTGTTTATATTTTCATAACCAACTCTTAGTTTAACTAATCTTTTTTATTGTTTTTCTGTTTTCTATTTCATTTATTTCTCCTCTAATCTTTATAATTTCATTCCTCTTGCTAAATATGGGATCAATTTGTTCTTCCTTTTCTAGTTCCTTGAGACATAGTGTTAGGTTGTTTATTTGGGAATCTTTCTTACTTTTTTTTTTTAAGATTATTTATTTATTTATTTGAGATAGAGAGCATGAGCAGCGGGGAGGGACAGAGGGAGAGGAAGAAGCAGACTCCCCACTGAGCAGCGATCCCAATGTGGGGCTCAATCTCAGGACCCTGAGATCATAACCTGAACCGAAGGCAGACACTTAACCGACTGAACCACCCAGGCACCCCTTACTTCTTTTTTAAAAGTTTTTATTTTAATTCCAGTGAGTTAACATACAGTGTTACATTAGTTTCAGCCGTACAATATAGTGACTCAACAATTCCTTATATCATCTGGTGCTCATCATTCTTATTTCTTTTTTTTTTTTAAAGATTTTATTTATTTATTTTGACAGAGAGAGAGAGACAGTGAGAGAGGGAACACAAGCTGAGGGAGTGGAAGAGGGAGAAGCAGACTCCCTGCTGAGCAGGGAACCCAACGTGGGGCTGGATCCCAGGACCCTGGGATCATGACCTGAGCCAAAGGCAGACACTTAATAACTGAGCCACCCAAGCGCCCCCATTCTTACTTCTTAATGTAGGCATTTGTTGCTATGAAGTTCCCTCTTAGAACTGCTTTTGCTGTTTTGGTATGTTGTGTTTCCATTTTCATTTGTTTCAAGATACCTTTTTATTTCCCCTTTAATTTCTTCTTTGATCCATTGACTGAATCAGGAAGTGTGGAATTTCTCACGTCCTTCACAGCCACCCTCTCCTTGCCCCATCCATCCAAGTTCAGGAGAGTGTTGTTTAATTTCCATGTATTCATGAATTTTTCGGTATTCTTTTCATTACTGATTTCTAGTTTCATACCATTGTGGTCAGAGAATACACTTGGTATGAATTCAGTTTTCTTGAATTTGCTTAGACTTGTTTTGTCTAATGTATGTTTGGCTTAACATATGGTCTATCCTAGAAAATGTTCCATGTGCCCTTGAGAAGAATATTCTATTGTTGTTGAATATAATGTTCTGTGTATGTTAGGTCCATTTGGTCTATAGTATTGTTCAGATCTGCTGTTTCCTTATTGATTCTCTGTCTGAATGATCTATCCATTGTTGGGAGTCGGGCATTAAAGTCCCAACTACTATTGTGTTGCTGTTTATTTGAAGAGGAACTTCTAAATGGATACAGGATTTTATGTTGGTTCAGCACATCTATACATACTATCAAGACCTCTAAAGCCTTTTAAATCCCAGAAATCTATTTTTATCAAGGTAAGATGTACATAACATAAAGTTCACCATTTTAAACATTTTAAAGTATACAATTCAGTGGCCCTTAGAGAGCTTCCAGATGGGAACTGGACACCAGAAAGACCAAGGCGTGATGAGAGGGTTGGAACTTTTAGCCTTGAGTTAATCATCAGTGGCCAGTGCTTTAATCCATCCTTCCTAGGTGATGAAATCTATGTAAAAACCCCTACATGATGAATAGCGTTCAGAGAGCTTCCAGGTTGGACCTCACTCTGTGTTCTTCTCCATCTGGCTGTTCACCTGTATCCTTTATAATAATCTGTATCATATACTGATAATGACCAGTTTCCCTGAGTTCTGTGAGCCATTTGGCAAATTATGAAATCTGAGAAGGGGATCATGGGAACTTCCAACAATTATAGATGGTCAGTCAGAAGTACAGGAGGCCTAAGATTTGCACCTGCTGTCTGAAGGGGGGCAGTTTGGTCAGACTAAGCGCTTAAACTGTGGGGTCTGTGCTCAAGTCATCAGTGACAGAACTGAGTCAAATTTTAGGACACCCAGTTGGCATCCAGAGAGATGGAGAATTCCTTGGTGTGGGGGAAAAAAACCCCACACATTTGGCATCAGCAGTGGTGTTGGAAAACACGACATAGGGGCTTCCTCTTGGGACGGATGCAGCTTACGGTGTGTGATATGGCTGGCTTCTTGGCTGGGCAGGTCTTGTCATTCCTGTCCTGGGTGTGTTGGGCCAGAAGAGTTTGATCCGAGTGTGGGTCATGTTGGATAGGATAGGGTGGGAATATGGAATGTGACTGGGCTTAAGTGTGGAATTTCTCACGTCCTTCACAGCCACCCTCTCCTTGCCCCATCTATCCGCTCCTTGTAACTTCTTTTCCCCAGAATTTGTATCAGAAGGCAGGGGGTTGTTTCCCTGATGGTTTATTTTCTTCTGAGATGCAGACTGAGGCGAGGGGACGAAATACTGTTTTCCAACCACTTTATCCTTAGGAGACTGGTTTAATAAATCCGGATAATCTCCAGTTGGGTCCTTCCAACTGGTATAAAACCATCTTTTGATTCACTATATGCTTCTAGCAACGGCTTGGAAAGTGACCACCATCAGCGAGGCTAAGTGGCCGAAGGTGAGGGCAGCTGGGGAGGGGGCAATCTGAGCCTGCCTGAATTGACTAGAAACAGTGACTTAATTGTTCTTCTCCATCTAGTTTTGCATGTAATCTTTAAACAGTCTACCTCGGGTTACCGAATAACAAGCGCGGTTGCTTTTTGCAGGTCAATGTGTTCCCAGGGGTGGCGGCTCACCCATTAACACTTCTGTAAAAGCTGCGTGTCCCGGTTAAACTCCAAATGCTTTGCAAAGCCGCAGGCCATGTTGGAGACATCCACCAGGCTGTGCGTAATGATTTCGTTCGCGAGGACGCATCCAAGACCCTATGGGCTCCAATGGAAACAGCACCATCACTGTCACAGTGGGGAGCGTCTGGGGTCAAATCTGGAGCGGAGGGGCGCCTGGGTGGCTCAGTTGTTAAGCGTCTGCCTTCGACTCAGGTCATGATCCCAGGGTCCTGGAATCGAGCCCCGCATCGGGCTCCCTGCTCTGCGGGAAACCTGCTTCTCCCTCTCCCGCTCCCTCTGCTTGTGTTCCCTCTCTCGCTGTATCTCTCTCTGTCAAATAAATAAAATCTTAAAAAAAAAAAAAAATCTGGAGCGGAATCCCAGCTCCGCCCCTTACATGGCCAGACAACAGATGGCTCAGCCTCCTGGCCTCCATTCCTTGACTGTGATACAGTATCACCTACTCTGAGTGAGCGCAAAATGGGACAGCGCGCAGAAAGGCTAAGCACTGTCCTCAGCTCCTGGCACCTACTAGATGTGTCCCTCCGTGGACATCCTGAGGAGACCATGGGGACCCGACTAGATGGTCAAACGAGGGGCTTGAGATTGTTTCAACTGGCCTAGAAAAAGAAAGCAGAACATTTGGCAACAGACCTTATGGTCCGATACTGGGATGTTCTGGGGCCGGGACAATCTTGGCTGGAAGTGAGCCACGTGACAAGGGTCACTGTCCCAAGTCCCTCTCGGTCCACTCATGGCCTGATGGCCACAGGACATGGTTGCTCGCCACAGTGGTGTCCCCAGAGGTGAAGCATCTGTCCCCAACCCTCCATGCTTCTTATACAAATTAAATATAGGTCGAGCCACACATCAGGTAACTGAGCCCTTTCTGGGACTATTCTGGTTGTCTTTGGATGCACGAAACTCCTTTTATTTATGATTATTGGTTTATTTAAAGTAGGCTCCACACCCAATGTGGGGATCAAACTCGCAACCCTGAGATCAAGAGTTGCATGCTCTACCGACTGAGCCAGCCAGGCGCCCCCTAAACTCCCTTTATTTTTCCCAAACCTCCTCTGAGTTTAGGGAGGCTGCCCTCCTCCAAGCCCCTTCCAGCTCTCCCCCCATCCTCACGGTCAGGATTTGCTTCCCCCCTGGGGGGGGGGGGTGGGGGACACCGAGCTGCACTTGGAAGCCGTTGCCCTGCACGCGGCCACCTTGTGGGCTGGAGATGCCACCATCGTGCTCGGTTTAATGATCAATTTATTGTCTGCCAGGAAGCCCTTTCTGACCTGGTTCGGCCCTCAGTTCCTCTTGCTCAGAGCCAGTGCCTGCTGCAGGATGGCGGCAGACAACTCCACCGGCGACCCCCGCACTCCCAGGCCGCAGCTGAGCGTGACCGACATCATCATCATCACTGTGTATTTCGCCCTGAACGTGGCCGTGGGCATATGGGTGAGAGGCCCACGGTGGGCGGCCAGCCGGGATGGGCACTGGGGTGTGGGAACCGGGCTGACCTGCTTCGTCTCCCCTGGAGGGAGGCCCGATGTCCTCTGGGGTCCTCCTCCCAGCCCTGGGGTGGATTTGTCCGAGACCTTGACGAAGCCCCTTTGTCTTTGGGCAGTAGCTGCTCATGCTACACAGGGAGGAAGAAGAAGACCTCTCTAATGGGCAGGCCTAGGGGGAAGCTCACTGGGCTTTTGCGCGGCCGACAAGCTGGGGGCCCAGCACGGCACGTCCTCTTCTGGGGCTCCGTCTCCTCCGTGTCAGATGGGCTTGCGGGGTGAACGTTTGCCCAGCTGCACCCCACACCGGCTGGGTCAGAGTCCGGAGAAGGGGGGTGCACACAGAGCCTGGGGATCCTTATTTTGCAAAGCTCCTTGTCCGCCTGCCTCTGCCTAGTTCCTAAGCCAGTTTCTCTCACTTTCGATAAGAGACGTGAGTTAGGCTGTCACAGACTCCAGTGGCAGTGAGGCCCCTCCTAGGCAAGCCCTGTGCTCATCACCTGGCCCCCGTAGCCTCAGGGCAAAGGCCAGCCCCATTTACGGATGAACCCCAGTGCTCTGCGGGCTGGGACTTCCGCAGTGAACCCCGGGTCCCTGCCCACAGGGGAGGCGTTCCTCCCGTCTCCTCATAATGCTAACCTCGGAGGCCTTCCTGGTGGGGAGGTGAGCACAAAAGCCAGCTTTGGGTTTGCAGAGGTCAGGCTCTTCCTCCTTGTCCCCAGAGGTCCCCAGACCAGCATCCCTGAGACGTGATACGTGGTGGGCTCCATCTCCTGGGGGAGAATGAGTATCCTTTCTTTTTTTTTTTTTTTTTAAGAATTTATTTATTTATTTGACAGAGAGAGACACAGCGAGAGAGGGAACACAAGCAGGGGGAGCGGGAGAGGGAAAAGCAGGCTTCCCGCTGAGCAGGGAGCCCGATGCGGGGCTCGATCCCAGGACCCTGGGATCATGACCTGAGTCGAAGGCAGACGCTTAACGCCTGAGCTACCCAGGCGCCCCGAGTATCCTTTCTTACCTTCCCTGGCCCCTGATTTAAGCCCCGAGGGCCGGAGGCAGGAGACTGGTCACATTCCCAGCTCTGGCATCCTAGGAAGTCGCTCAGCATTCTAGGCCTTGGGGCTCTCCATCTATAAGTCAGACACACCACCTACTTCACCCCAAGCCCTGAGGGCCTGAGTCAGAGGCGTTCTCCTCCCTGAGGTGCCCACACGGGGCACGGACCCTGCCGCTGCTCTCGGTTCCCTAGCAGGAATGGTGCGAGTGGTCCTGGTGTTGGTGGGGGTGCTGGGGGGCTGCTGATGCTGGTGGGGGTGGGGGGTGCTGGGGTTGCTGGGGCAGTGGGTGGCAGCAACAACAGTAATTGGAATTGATTCTTCGGTGATGGAATCGTAAACCACAAGCCGTTCAGAGCTGGTCCCCACTCTGTGGACTTGGAGTAAGTTGCTTAACCTCTCTGGGCATGGCTCCTCCGACACACAATGCGGATCTGGGCAGCCCACTGCTTCTGGCGGTTCCAAGGAGCACAGGAGGTCGGTGGGTGTGAAAATCTGTTGCCAACCGTAGCCCGTTTCTGGGAGAGTTGCTGGCTGGGAAGTCGGGGGAGGGGGCGCCCGCAATGGAGGCTGTCTGGGTGAGGTGAGGTGAGAGCCAGGGGCTGGAGGTCAGCAAGATCTGAAGAAGGAGGAGGAGCAGGTGGGGGATTTAGCTGGAAGCGCACATCTAAGAAACTGTTTTGGGCGCCTGAGGCCAGGCCACCCGGTGACTGGGGCCCATTAGCCTTGCTGCCCGGGACTCACCTCTCCCAGCTTAGCCTTTCCTTACAGGCTGGCGCCGCGGGCAGTGGGGTTGTGGGGGCTCTGGCCTGGCCCTCCAAGCAGGCCATGCTGGCCTAGCACGATGCTGATGGCCGGACGGCTGTGAGAGTAGGCAGCAAAGAACAGAGCCAGACGAGGAGTGTGCTGGAGCTGGATTGCACAGGGATCAGATTCAGCCGTTCATCACCCAAATGCAGACGGGACAAGCTGGGTTGGACAGGTGCACCTGCAAAAGTGCTCTGACGGTGGGGTTAGGAGAGCCCAGGGGAGGGCCTTTAAGGAGGTGTTCCTGGATGAAGGACCTTGAGCTGAGCCTTTGTGTCTATTAGGGTATCTGTTAACAAGTGACAGAAAACCTAGATCAGATGAGCTCGAACAATGAAGGAAATGTAATGACGTCCATCCCGAAAGGTCCAACAATAGAGAAGGCTTCAGGTACAGTTGGATCCAGGGGTTCACAGTGTCATCAAGGCTATCAGTGCGAAATTACTTTGGCTTTCTCAGCCTCCACCCCTGTGTGGCATTGTCCTGAGCCCAGTTTCCCACACGGAGGTGAGATGCCTTGATTAGCCTGGGTTCAAATCCTGACTCCATCACTTACTAGCCACTTTCATCTCTGGAAGCCTTGGTTTCCTCATTGGTAATATGAGGATGATCATAGTACCTACTTCATACAGGTAAAGCCCTTGGAACCGACTCTGCTGCCAAGGGGCCCTCAGTAAATATTAACTAGGTGCACATGGCTGCCAGTGTTCCGAGAGCCCTGGCTTCTCCTCACCTCCTGGGAGGCCAGGAGCAATCCCAGCCTAAGTCCACGACTGCCCTGAACCAGGTGTGACAGCTAAAGAATGTGATAGCCTCCGTCGCTTAGGTGAGTCAGGATTCCTGGAGCAGGAGACCCGGTCGGGACC
This sequence comes from Neomonachus schauinslandi, assembly GCF_002201575.2. Taxonomy (NCBI): domain Eukaryota; kingdom Metazoa; phylum Chordata; class Mammalia; order Carnivora; family Phocidae; genus Neomonachus; species Neomonachus schauinslandi. The sequence continues at coordinate 11,003,395 of NC_058417.1, read as the reverse complement.
ACTCAAGCCACTTGCTAGGAAAGATGAGACCCCTTGAGGAAGGGAAAGGGCAAGAAGGAGGCAATTGGCAATGCCTACCATATCCTCGAAAGATGAGAAGACATGTTAGGAAAAATCACAAGTTAAGAACAGAGCTGCTCTGGAAGTTGCACAGTGCACAGCCTACACAGCTGGATGGGGCCATCCTGGCCAAGACCATGAGAGCCTTCAGATAGTACTGCATTCAATGTGGCTGGATCACAGCTCACAGAAAGTGATGGGAACTCAGGCAGGAGAGGCAAGCAGGACTCATATCAAAAGCTTTGGATGGCAGATCCAGACAATTCAGGTGAATCATCTTGAATATGATGGGGTCTGTGTGTTTGTGTGTGTGTGAAATTAAAGTTGGGTAGAAAGAGGGCTGTGTATTGATTGAGATCGTGTGATCCAGCCTTATGTTAGGATGTGTATGTTGCGAAAAAGGAATGCAAAATATATACCTAAATACACCTGCTGTGTCCTTCTTTTCAAATTTCTCCTGTTCTCAAGGTCACGTCTTTTCATTTTCTCCTGTCCAGACAGCACTAAGTGAGGTCTTGAAAAATCCATATAATCATTGACCCTTATCAGACACCTTTGTCAGCGTGTTATGCATATTAACTCATTAAACCTCACAGAATCCTGTGAGGGACTTTTCTTAGGCCCACATCACAGATGAGGAAACCAAGGTACATTGGTGAAGTAACTTGCCCAAGGTCACACGGCTAGGAAACAGAGGAACCAGGATTTGCCCCCAGGCATTTTGATTTCAGATTTTTAAAATTATATTATGGAGCACAAAATTCCCAGAGATTAAAATATTCGAAGTAAGAGGGCACCTGGGTGGCTCAGTTGGCTAAGCTTCTGGCTCTTAATTTTGGCTCAAGTCATGATCTCAGCGTCGTGGGATCGAGCCCCACGTCGGGCTCTATGCTCAGCGGGGAGTCTGCTTGGGATTCTCTCTCTCACTCTGCCTCTGCCCCTCTCCCCACACCCCCCTCTCAAATAAATAAATAAAATCTTTAAAATATGAGAAGAAATCAAAGGCCAAAGCGTTCTCAGAATCCTTGGGTCAAAGTCCTCACCAAGAGGCAAAAATCTCCGCTTAGGGGCACCTGGCTGGCTCAGTCAGTAGAACCTGCAACTCTTGATCTCAGGGTCACGAGTTTGAGCCCCACGTTGAACATGGAGCCTACTTCAACCATGTTAAAGTGTATAATTCAGTGGTATTTAGTACATTCACAGTGTTGTGCAACCATAACCTTTCATCATCCCAAAAGGAACCCCATACCTATTAATAGTCATTCCTCCTACCCTCCTCTCTCCAGCCCCTAGAAATCACTACTATACTTTCTGCCTCTATGGATTCACCTGTTCTGGACATTTCATATCCATGGACTCACACAATATGTGGCCTTTTGTGTCTGACTCCTTCCACTTAGCAGAACGTTCCCAAGGGCCACCGTGTCCTAGCAGGTGTCAGAACCTCATTCCATCCTGTGGTTGGGTAATACTCCGTTGTATGGATAGACCCCATTTTGTCCATTCGTCTGGTGTTGGGCATCTGGGCTGTTTCCACCATTGGGCTGCTGGGAACAGAGTTGCTCTGAGCATCCAGGGACAAGTCTTGTTTGAACACCTGTTTCCAGTTCTCCGGGAGGTCGGAGGGGAATGCTGGGTCATCACGTAGGGGACTGAACTTTGAACGTGGAAGACTCTGAGGGGCCCGAAGACTGTTTTCCATCGCGGGGGCACCATTTTACGTTCCCTCCAGTGTGTGCGAGGTTCCAGTTTCTGCCTCTGCTCTTGCAGTCCTCATGCCGGGCCAGCAGGAACACGGTGAAAGGCTACTTCCTGGCGGGCCGGGACATGGCCTGGTGGCCGGTGAGTGCTGACACCCCCAGCTCCTCCTTCTGTGGGGTGGGGAACAGCATCTGACCGTCGGCGCAGGTGCCGGCTCGGGGCTCATCCCTGAGGATGAGGGATGTCCCAGGCAGGCAGTGAGGGGGCAGGGTGAGGCTGGAAGGGCGTCCCCAAGCTGGGACTGTCGGGTTGGGATGCTGGGAATTGTCTAAAGGGTGGGGGCTTTGGAGTCTGGTAGGGGGAGCCTGCCAATGATTCCTTTTCCTCTCTGTCCTCCAGATCGGAGCCTCTCTCTTCGCCAGCAGCGAGGGCTCGGGCCTCTTTATTGGACTGGCGGGTTCGGGTGCGGCCGGGGGCCTGGCCGTAGCGGGCTTCGAGTGGCATGTGAGCTGCCGGCGGGCAGGGGCAGGTGCGGCCGCGGGAGGGTGCTGGATGGGCCTCCACTGGAGTCTGCCCTCGGCCCAAGGGTCAGCTCCCAGCAACTCCGGGCGGCCAATGTCTAGATGGGTGGTGTTCCTGGGAAAGGTTGGTCTTCAGAATGCCAAAGCGCTGGATAGGCCAGCAGGAGGAGAGCTGTTAGCCTTGGCCAGGGGCCATCAGTGTACAGACGCACAGAGAGGGGATGAGGCCACTTCAGGTTCTCCTGGCAAGCCAGGCCTCCAGACCGCTGGTCCCGGCTACGTCTCTAGAGCGGGTTTGGGGGGAGCTGCACCTGCTGTCCTCACTCTGCCTCTGTCCCCCTCAGGCCACGTATGTGCTGCTGGCCCTGGCTTGGGTGTTCGTGCCCATCTACATCTCCTCGGAGGTGAGTCCACTCCCGGGGCCCCAGGGTGACCTCACCTGGGTCGGGGCCTTGGTCCGGCTTGGTGGTGCTGATGAGCAGGAACCCCGGCTTCGCTCACAAGTTGGTGAGCGAACCCACTGCTCTCCGGGCTGGGTTATTAGTCCAACTAGTGTGCCTATAACTCATGAAGACAGGTCCCCGAGAACCTCAGCCTGGAGGCTTTGCTGGTTTCTACTGCCCCTGCTTGCTGCATCTGGGGGATGATGCTCCGTCTACTCAAGCACATAGGCGGCACACCTGGGCGGCACACCTGGGCGATACTGTCCCCGACTCTCGGGGGAGTGCTTAGTCCCTGCCCCCGTGTCTCCTCCAGATTGTCACCATGCCTGAATACATTCAGAAGCGCTACGGAGGCCAGCGGATTCGCATGTACCTGTCTGTCCTGTCCCTGATGCTGTCCGTCTTCACCAAGATATCAGTGAGCTGCGCCTCCCACTCCCAGCGTCCAGCCAGCACAGCCTGGAATCATCCCTGCTCTGGGGGCCCCTCAAACAGACCTGATATCCTGTCGTCTGTCTCTAGTTCAACAGCTGGGGAAACTGAGGCCCGGAGAGGGACAATCATTGCTCACACAGTGAACCTGGGATAGCTGGACCAGGGCTTCCAGAATGTCAGTTCGGCAGCTCGCATCGTCAGGGGACAAAGCAGGCCTTCTGAGTCCTGCTTTGCCCCAGGCCTAGATATGAGGGTGTTAGGGGTTCTCGCTATGAGAGGTCACTGGTGGGGGTGGGGGTCAGCCTGGGTGTCTTTCTGGGCCAGCGCGGAGGTGAACCACAACTGCCCACTAGGGGGAGCTGAGAACCCGCACGGTCGCTGGTGGTTCAGAAGCCACCAGGAGCCCATCCTGTGGCTGGTCAGCTCCTTCGCAAAGCTGAACCCTGGCGGCAGCCTCCTGGTATTGGGGTGCCGCCCTCGTGGGCACTCCAGGCCTCTTTCCCTTGGGGGCTTGGACTTGGTCCCCCTGGGAGGGTAAGAGCAGACACACCCCTCGAATGTCAGTCAAGGCTCACTTCGGGCTCGTCTTGTTGGAGCCCCTGATTTCACAGATAGGGAAACTGAGGCCCAGGGCGGGAGAGTAACTTGTCCCAAGCTTCCTGGTGACTTCTTGGCAATACCAGGTCTTCTGGCTCTCACTCCTGAGTCCATGGGCACCCTGCCCTTGACCCCTGAGGCCATCTAGCCCACTTCAGCCCCAGCTTCTGGAAGGACTCGGGAGGTGGGGACCAGGGCCCGAGTCCTACATCGGTCTGCTTCTGGCTGGGTGCACCCCGACGAGACCCGGAGCCTCTGTTTCCTTGTTCGTAAAGAGGGCAGGTCATCTGTGAGGGGGGTGAGGCTGTGGAAGTGCTCTTGGGCTGCTAGTTTCCCACCCCTGGCCTCGAGGGCTGCAGTGGGGGATGAGGCTGCCGGGTTCTGATCGTAAGGGGCTGAAGGACCCAAGGGACCCTGGGGACTTGAAGCAGGGGACTGACACAGTCAGCTCTGCGTTTGTACTCTGGCACCTCTCAGTGGGTGGACTGGAGGGGAGAGAAGCAGAGTGGGGAGTGCCCGGTGGGGCCCCGTGGGGCCAACCTGTGTGCACGGGGCGGGGGGGTTCTCCTCCCCCCCAGCTTCATGCTGCTATATGTCTGTGGTAGAGTCGCATCTCACTCAGGGGTGGCGTGGGTAGGACTCGAGAAGGACTGAGCCTTAGGAGGGGACGTCCTAACAGAGATCTCATCCTGCAAGCCCAGTTTACAGATGAGACAGTCGAGACCTAGAGAGCAACCGTGACTTGCTTGCTCAGGCGGAGAGCATGGTTAGAACCCAGGCCTCTGCCTTCCCGCCCGGGGCCACAACCTCAGCTCTGTTGCACTGAAACAGCTGGGACTTGACACTTTAAACTCCTTACTGTGATAGGGGATGACTCGACTGACCCTCCTATAAAATGGAAAACAGCCCACTGACGTCAAGGCTGGGGCTCCAGAGCCAAGACCGGGTCGCCGGAGGAAGCCCAGAGGAACGCTAATTGCTTGGCTTGGTTTGGGCGGGACTGGGGCCGCCCTGGCTGATGGCTTTGTGCTGAAACTCTTTGAAGTGCATGCTCCCAGCTGGCCCCCGGAGGCCCTGACCGCACTGGGAATGCCCCAGCTGTCTGCACATTCAGCACCCATCCCAGGGGCAGTCTGTCCGGACTGAGACCACCGGGCTCACCGGCTCCCACCCCTCAGGCGGGGACAGTGGTGTGCCGGGAGAACATTCGATGGCAGGGTGCGGACATTACCGCCCTGACCCTCAGATGGGGACTGGGGCCACTGAGCCCCATCACTGCGTGGCTCTGGGCTAGTCATTTAACCTCTGGAAAATAGAGAAATGTGGCACAAGACCCTAGGTCACATGGAGTGAAGGCCACATGTGGCCTACAAGATCCTCCAAGATGTGGCCCCTACCACCTTGCCAACCTCTCCTGTCCCTCTCCTCCTGTCACACACATCATTCCAACCATACTGGCCCCCTTGCACATCCACGAACACACCAGGCGTGATCCTGCCCCAGGGCCTTTGCACTTGCTGTGTTCACTGCCTGGAACATTTTTCCCCTGGATATCCACATGGCTCACATCTTCATCTCTGTCCGGTCTTTCAAATTTCACCTTCTCAGTGAGGCCTGCCCCTCCCTGCTTTCCCTCTTTTTCATACTCGCACTATCTTCCGGTATGCTGAATAATTTACTTAGAATGTCTGTTGTCTGTCTCCCCCGTTTCTTCTCTCTGTTCACTGATGTGTCTCTGGCGCTCCTATGTGCCTGGCATACCTCATGGGACTGAAGGAAAAAGTATGCCAGGGGCCAGCTAATTCTTTCCGGGAAGGGCCAGAAAGTCAGTATTTGGGGCTTTGCAGGAGTCATAGCTGTTACTTGACTTTGCTGCTGGAGTGCGAAACACAATACCAACGCGTGTGACGGGATTTGGTCTGTGGGCTCTGCTGTGCCAGGCCCTGGGTGAGCCCTGGGTGATAAACACATTCCTTACTTGCAGGGAGTGTAATGTTCCTGATGGAGAAGTACACAGGCCAATATAGTCGTAATAGTAAAGTGTGGTGAAAGAGGCGAAGGCAGGGCTGAATTCTAGAACGATGACAGCAGGAGCAGAGATCAGGCTCCCTTCGGAGAGAATGGTCTGCATTGAAAATGCCAGGTTTGCAGCAACAGAAGGAAGGGGTGAGGCTAGAGTGCAGGGAGCCGCATAGCTTGGAGAGGGGTGAGTGAGGAAGGGGACGGGAGGGGGCTGCCTGCTGGGTGGCACAGGGCCTCTGGGCATGGCTAGTTGGATCTTATTCTATGTGCGGTGGAAATGCAGAGAACTTGATTTTCCTCTGGACAAGCCGAGTGCGGGAGGGGCCAGTGAGGGGCTTCCAAAGGGATGGGGCAGGGGGTGGGGACAGCAGACGTGGGAGTATTTTGGAGACAGCCCTGGCCAGTGGGTCGGGTGCAGCGAGTGTGGCAAGGGTGAGAAGTTTCTGGAGCCCTGAAGGGACAGTGATGGCCTCGATGGAGATGGGCAAGGTTTGGGGGCAGGACAGGCTCCCTTGGGGGTCCTGCCCGCCCTTCCCCCCACCTCCCCGAGGGCGGGGCTCTGCAGGGGGATGGAAGAGGCTGGGCCTGCAACCGTGGCCTGTCTCTCCGCATCCACTTCCCCATTTTCCAGATGAGGGCCACTGAGGCTCAGGAGGTGAGGTGACCTGCTCAAAGCCACGTGGCCAGGACACAGCCGAACAGGGACACAGACCCGGCCCGTGTGGCTCTGGGTTTAGGGCTCTTAGCTTGTACCAGGCCGCAGCTCTCCTGGGCCCACAGAAGCCGGGGCTCCGGCTGTAGGAGAGGTCAGACTGGGTGCCGTCACAAGTTCCTCGCTGGGACTCCCCGGGAGCCTGCAGGCAACCTCCGAATCGCTGCAATGGCAAATCTTTACTGCACACTCTGCAGGGTCCCGGAGGGAAGAGTGCAGCCCAAGTCCCACGTCCACACCTTTGCCTGTGCTGCTCCTGACACGGTCTAAGTCCTCGTCCCTCCTTGGGGCTCACTGCCATGGAAGGAAGTCCCTGAGGAGGAGAGGTTAGGGGAGAGCATCCGGGAGGAGAGTTCTGGAAGATGGGGCGTGCAGACGGGGCAGCTCCAGGGCAGAGGGACCTGGTCGGCCAAGGCCCGGAGGCAGCGAAGTGCGGGGTGTGCAAAGGAGACCAGGCTGGTGTGACCAGAGTCACCTGGGCTGGGAGAGATGGGTGGCCGGGGCCTGAAGGCCAGCCACACAGATCAGGGCTGAGCTCTGAGGGCGGCCTCCGTCCAGGAAGGGGTCCTGAGCGCCGGCTGGAGGAGGAGCAGGCCGGGGAGAGGGGTGCTGCTTCCTTCTAGAGACTTCCTGTTCCTCTTCTCCTGGCAGCTCCAATCTCTGATACCCTTCGGGGCCTGGCCTCAGGGAAGTCTCTCCCCTCCCCAGGCCTCAGTTTCTGCTCTGGTCTGACGGGGCAGGGGGCTTGAAGAGTCCTTCCTGCTCTGACGTTCACAACCCTGGGCTTCTCTCTTTGGGCTGGAGGTAGACACACTCTCCCCAACACACATGCACTCACACTCACACACACACACTCACACACACTCACGTCACCAAAGCCAGTAGCTAGAGTGAGGGGCTGCTGTTCTCCTGAAAGCACCTTGTCAGAGTCCACACTGGCTGATCTCTCCAAGAGAGGGTAAAGGGGAGCCTGGAGGGAGAGGTACAGGGAATGCAGGCTTTGGAATCAGGGGGTCCACAGCCGACTGAGCAGTGCTGCTCGGCTCTATGGTGGGCCAGGCACTGTAGCTCGAAGGGGCCTCTGCCCCCTGGGCCTTGTGCTGAGCGGTCCCCCACATACACAGGCTCGGCTGACCCACTGGCCTTGCCCAGCCTTGTCAGGAGCCCATCGGCCCCAAAGGCTGTATTTCAGGTCATCTCCCCTCCACCAAGCAGGCCCAGAATGGCAGATCAGGAAACTCGGCAGGGTGGAGCCCCTTGTCCGGCCCCTAGTCCCATAGACAGAGTCCTGCCCTCCTTCCCTGGGCTCCCACAATACAGGTGGGGGTGGTGTTGGAATTAGGGTTGTAAGGCTCAACCCAGGACGAGGACTCCAGCCCCACATGCCGCCCCGGGGTCTGGGATGACAGTGGCTGGATCCAGTCCAGCCCCTGGGGACCAGCCTGGGCCGGAGACATGGTCCTGGCTTCGGGTCCAGCCCCACCAGAGGGCAGTAAGCAAGACTGCCTGTCTGTTCCCCAGCCTGCCCCCCCACCCAGAACACATCTGGTCTCTTTCCAGGGCCCCCATCTAATGGGGAGCAGAGAATAGGGGGCACACTCAGACGGATACTGGCCTGCAGACCTGTTTCCTGAGGCCCATTGGTCTTCTTTTTTTTTTTTTTAAGATTTTATTTTATTTTATTTTTTTAAAGATTTTATTTATTTATTTGAGAGGAGAATGAAAGAGAGCACAAGAGGGGGGAGGTCAGAAGGAGAAGCGGACTCCCTGCTGAGCAGGGAGCCCGATGCGGGACTCGATCCTGGGACTCCAGGATCATGACCTGAGCCGAAGGCAGTCGCTCAACCAACTGAGCCACCCAGGCGCCCTAAAAGATTTTATTTATTTATTTGAGACAGAGAGAATGAGAGGGGGGGAGGGTCAGAGGGAAAAGCAGGCTCCCCGCCGAGCAGGGAGCCCGACGCAGGACTCGATCCCGGGACTCCAGGATCATGACCCGAGCCGAAGGCAGTCGCCCAACCAACTGAGCCACCCAGGTGCCCCCCATTGGTCTTCTTGAGCCTCCCTCAGGAAGCCCTCCTGGACTCCTCCTTTCCCATCTCACCACCCACCCCACCGCCCCCCCCCGGCAGGGGCCAGACTCAATGACAACACTGCTCCTCGGTGGACATGGGCCACTTAGGACTTTATTAACATTAGCAACATTCTCTGCACACTGCTTGTCCACATCCAGGACCTCCTCCCACCCTCACGACAGTGCCGGCGGGGGTGCGGGGTGGCTGGGGGTGTCTCTCCCGCCTTGTCCACGGGGCACCGAGGCCACACGGCGCGCGAGTGGTGCCCTGGCTCGAGCCTCTGCGCAAGTTCCTCTCCCATTCCCCAGATCGACCTGTACGCCGGGGCACTCTTCGTGCACATCTGCCTGGGCTGGAACTTCTACCTCTCCACCATCCTCATGCTCGCCATCACGGCCCTGTACACCATCGCAGGTATGGTGCCCCGGGGACCCCACACACAGGGGGCCTGACCGCCAGCCGGCCCGGGCATCCCTGCGGCGGGGCAGATGTGTGGGGGGCAAGAGCAGGAGGCGGGGGCCCCCTCCCCCCACAGCCTGGCCAGTGGAGCCGTGGAGCTGGCGCTGCCGGCCCAGCCGATTGGCCCCACAGCTGACGCACCTGAGAGGGCAGGGGACACATGTCGTGGAGCTGCTGCCCCTCCCCCCTCGAGCTCCGCCGTTTCTACCCACAGGGGGTCTGGCTGCTGTGATCTACACGGACGCGCTGCAAACGCTCATCATGGTGGTAGGGGCTGTCATCCTGACCGTCAAAGGTGAGCGGGGGGGGGGGGGGGGGGCGCCCCCAGGCCCCAGGTGCCCGCACTGGGGGGGGGTGGGCTCACGAGGTCAAGCCACCGGCAGTCGGCAGCCCCAGCGGCGGCGGCCTCCCGACGGCGGCCCAGCTGAGCGTGTGGCCCGCCCCGGGCTGGCTCGGGGCTTGATGGAGAGGGAGGGCCGAGGGCACGTGTGCGCACCATCAGCGGACCACAGAGCCGCCCGGGCCTCTGGTCCAATTATTCAAAATCCTGTGCATAATGGCAGAAGCGCTGCAACAGCCCGCAGGCCGGGGCCGGGGAGGAGGGGAGAGGGTTGAGATGCGTCGGTGATCCTGGCCTGGGGACCCAGACGAAGCTCCGAGGGCGGCCCCATTAGGGGCTATCAGAGCCAGCAGGATCCCACAGGGGTAAACCGAGGCTCAGACTGGAGGATCCCGTGGCCCGGCAATTTCTGACCTTTGAATAGCGTTCGTACACTTGCTCTGAGTACTCGGCCCAGCCTGGGCTCGGGGCGGCAGAGAGGCCAGGGCCAGAGTGCCGGCGGCAGGCTCCCAGCCTGGCAAAGGCAGGGCAGAGGGGCGAGGAGCAGGCAGATGAGACAGAGCGTCCCCCATATGCACACTTCTGTGTGTCTGCCTCCTTTCAGACAGGGGCCCACGTCCCTGGAACCCACTGCAGGGGAGGGAGCCAGGCAGCCAGGCCCAGGCTGGATGGGGGGGCAGTGACTGCGGACACAGCAGAAGCCACAGATGGGCCGGGGCTTGCCCACACAGGGCCCTAACCCTGAGGTAGACGGGAACAGTGAGGGAGCGAAAGGAGGGAAATGACTTCTGGCCCGAGCCCCAGCCGGCTGGCCACGTGGCCTCGGTCACTCCCGTGCCCCCTCTGGGACTCGTTCTGTTCTCAGTGCTACATGACTGCCGGGCATCCTCGGCTCTGCCGAAGTCACATCCTTCAGAAGCCCCAGGTCAGGGCTTTAACACTTTAGACTCCTCGGGAAGGTCCTCGAATGCCAAGAAAAAGTACTTTTGCTCCCTTGAGTCAACAATCTGAAGCCTGGCAGAGAATTCCTCGCCCGAGGCCAACAGGCATCCAGGGCCCAAGGGGACACTGTAGGTGTCCACGTGCAAAATGCTCATTTAATAGTCTTATTTTAAATACAAATAGAACAGTCATTTGAATCCCCCACCCCCTTGCTTTTTAAACCCTCTACCCTCCATACCTTTCCAGAGACTGGGAAAGGTGAATGGGAAAAAGTCAAGTTTGATGCACTGGGAAGTGGGGGCCCTGAGTCAGGGCCACCAGCCAGCAACCCGTCCCTGCCCCGCCCTCTCCAGCTTTTGACCAGATCGGTGGGTATGAGCAACTGGCGGCTGCCTATGCCCAGGCCATCCCACGCCGGACCATCGCCAACACGACCTGCCACCTGCCGCGGGCAGACGCTATGCACATGTTCCGAGACCCCTACACAGGGGACCTCCCGTGGACCGGGATGACCTTTGGTCTGACCATCATGGCCACCTGGTATTGGTGCACTGACCAGGTGAGTGTCAACGTCGCCGGCCACCCCACCTTCCTGCCTTCCGGGCCGGGCTCTGGACGGTCCGGGCGGCCCGTCTGCCAGTCCCTGGCACAGCCCCGCGGACACCTGCTTGGTGAGTCTGGGCTGGGGCAGAGACCACGGACCGCACGGCTCCAGGCCCAGGGACGGGGTGCTAGGGGTCCTTGCGGTGCCGGGGGGCCTGAGCCCTCCGTTTAGAATCAGAGGAGGCCCACTGGCCACTGCCCGTCCTGGCCTTCAGGTGCTTCGACTGGGACAGTTTGGAGTACGGGATTCCGAAAGGACTTGGCTGCTCTTCAGGGCGCCTGCCATCGGCCTGGGGGCTGGCGTTTCGGGCCGGCCTCGGGGTCCCAGGATCGGCCAGAGTGCGGGACATGGGGCCCCCCTTGACCTGCCAGGGGTATGGGCCTGCCATGGCCGGGCCCGCTTTCCTGGCAGAGCTCTGGGTGCCACCAGCAGCAGGGCGGTACCGCGGGAGTCCCGAGGTCCTCATCGGCCGCAGGAAGCCATCTTTCTCCCTGGTCCCTGAGGCAGGGACCCTATAGTGGGCGGTGGGCTGGCCCTAGAAGAGAAAGAGCAGAGACAGTGAGCCCCCCCAAGGGCTGGGGGCAGGCCGCAGCTAGCACACCTGGGTTTGCCTCCTGGCCTGGCCACTCACCTGCTGGTGGTCCTAGACAAGTCTGTTTCACTACTTTGTGCCTCAGTTTCCCCGAGTCCTATGGGAATAATCCCGCCTTCTGTGGTTATGATAAGGCAAGTTCCTGCTGTGCCCGCCCCAGCCTCCTCCATCCGTAAAGGGGGCTGGACGGGTTTGTTGGAGGGAGCACCTCAATGTGGGCCGGGAAAGTTCTGGTGAGCGCAGGGGCTGGGTCTTCTTCTGGAGTCTGATTCTCGCTCTCCCTGGGCTGTGAACACACCAGGGGACTGTGGGCAGTTCCAGGCAGCCGCCTGGTGGCAAAAGGTCTTGTGAAGCAAGAGACGACCATCTTGCCTCTGGACCTGGCTCCCCAAGGGCCCCACCATGGGCCTGAGGCAGCGAAGCCCAAGAGCCACCCCAGCCAGCCACTAGGGGATGAGCGAGGAGAGCCTTCCCTGCAAGAGAGGCCTGGCCAACCCCAGTCCCAGGCCACAACCCCGAGGCCCAGAAGGTAGACCTGGGATCCGCACCCGGAATAGAGTGACCTCCCCCATGGCCATGGCTCCCGCCCACGAGGGGAGTGTTCAGCGGGCTCAGTCCTGGCTCTCCCTCTCCCAGGCAGCAGGAGCTCAGTGTGTGTTCGCTTAAGGACCGTCTCTGGGCTGTGTCAATGGGAAGTAATCCAGGATAGGAGGCTTCAGGAACCTTGGGAGGCTGGGCCTCAGTTTCCCCAGCTGTAACATGATTCCGGTCTCACACGTGGGTCTCTGGGGCACACAATGAGCTGACAGCAGGTGTCTACCCAGCATCCCGGGAGAGTAGAGGTCCCGCCCATGCCCCTTCACCCCAGGACACCTGTCACTTCCTCCCTGGCATGACACTGGCATTTCTGGGCGGGATATCAGTCAAGAGATTTTCCCATGAAGGCCAAGTGAGTCAGCACCCTGCCAGCCCTCAAGGTCAGGGCTGGATGCGCCTTACTGCCTGGATACCGAGGCAGGACGCTGCTGACCCCAAGGTGGTCCCGAATACCACTGACATTGGGGCCTCATGGCCTGGCCTGACTTCCCTGTTGTCCTTCGGCTCAGGCTGGGTCTGCCCAGGGGGGACGGCCAGGCCTTGGCCCAGAACCTCACAATACAGGTACCTTTGCACTGAACCCCACGTGGCTGGTCCTACTCCGCCGTGACCCTCAGCAGCAAGCGGGGGCTTGCAGGACGCCAACCGGCCACCGGGCCGGGGCAGCCCTCCGAGACGCCCGGTCTGGTCGGCACCAGGAGGCGGCTCTGTGCGCTGCGACCCCGGGGCTTTTCACTGGCTTTGGACTTTTCACTACCTCCTGGCTCGTCCATAATGTGTAGCTGATGCTCTCAAACTCAGGAACAAGCAAAACCCGGCCCAGGAGGCAAAAGGCCCCATGGGCAGCGAGCTCGGCCACGCCCCTCCCTGACCTCGGTGGCCCTGTCTGAGCACCAGTTTTTGACAACCAGGCCGGCTCAGGACCTGCCCAGAGAGCGGCGCCAGGGTCCCTATGCTCACGGGCCAGCATCACACCGTGGCTGACCCTGAAGATGGACCCCAAGGAAGTCTGAACTCACGGAACCTGTGAGCAGCCAGGCACAGGCTCGGCCCTCTACACAGTGCCTCACTCAGTCCTGCTAGCAACGCTGGGGGTCAGTGGTAGTACCCCGTCTTGCAGACGAGGTCCCACAGCCTCGGGGAGCTTCAGTGGCTGGGCCTGGGGAGTGAGTGCCGGCTTGGGGCCAAGCCTATGCTGAGATGTACTGGGGAGGCGGGAGCCCGCTGACCCCGCAGGGAAGGTCCCGGCCTTGCTGCCCGATGCTCGCTCTGCTGGAGCAGTGGGCCTCAGCTTCTCCAGCTGCAGAATCGGGGGACGGCAGCTGCCCCCCCCGCCTCCCAGGGCTGGCCACTCTCATCATTTTATTCTGTGAGCACAGAATAAAATGATGAGAGTTGATGTGCGGGGTTTTAGGGAAATGCTTTCTCTCTCCCACGAGGAGAGCAGCCCCGGGCTCTGGCTAACCACAGGACATCAGAGGGGATGAACTACGGAGAACTGCGTCTAAACCCCTCCTTGTTCAGGGAAACTGAGGCCCAAAGTCAGGCAAGGACTTGTCCCCAGTCAGAGGCAGCTGTTGGAGAAGCAGGATGGAAGTCAGCCTGTCCTGCACACTCGGGGTCACCACTCTGGCACCCAATAATGATTGTTCTACCAAGAGCCGTGTCTTAAAGGGAAATGTGGCGAACTCTGCATGCAGCTCGCATGTTTGGAAAATAAGTTAAAACCACAGATTCTTACTTCTGAACTGCAGCTGGTGATTTCAACTGCAGAACACCAAACATAAACTACTTAAAAGCTGCAGATTGTCCAACCGTGTGAACGTACTAAAAACCACTGAATTGTACCATTTATGTGGCTGAACTACACAAGAATTCTATCTCTGTGAAGCTGTTTAAAGTTACACTTGAGGGGCGCCTGGGTGGCTCAGTTGGTTAAGTGACTGCCTTCGGCTCAGGTCATGATCCCAGGGTCCTGGGATCGAGTCCCGAATCAGGCTCTCTGCTCCGCGGGGAGTCTGCTTCTCCCTCTACCCCTCCTCCCCGTTTGTGATCTCTCTCTCAAATAAATAAATAAAATCTTCAAAAAACAAAAACAAATAAAGTTACACTTAAAAAAAAAAAAAACAGAAACAAAAGGAAATCATGTCAGAGCTGGGAGGGATCTCAGATGCCATTGGTTCCAACGATGCTTCCGGTTGGATTGCTGTCGGGCATCAGGCTCAGTTCTCTCAAGCAGCTCTAGGGCTAGAGGGACGGCACCTTATATCTCCTGCCGCTCCCTGAGGCACAGCAAGGAGAAAGCCCCCGACAGGTGCCCCTGAGGGGGGCTGGGACTCACCCCCTCCTCGTGCCCCCAGGTCATTGTGCAGCGGTCGCTGTCGGCCCGGGACCTGAACCACGCCAAGGCAGGCTCCATCCTGGCCAGCTACCTCAAGATGCTGCCCATGGGCCTGATCATCATGCCAGGCATGATCAGCCGCGTGCTGTTCCCAGGTAGGACAGGCACGGGGGGCTGGGCTGGGGCTGCAGGGAGCCCAGACTTCTGGGTCCTGGACCTGCAGCGGTCACCGGGAGGAGAGGCAATGATGAATATGAGCCAAGGGAGAGGGGAGGAGAGTGGTCCCCTGGGCCCTCATCAAAGAGACTGACATGGAGGTGGCTTGACATGAGGTCCAGACAGGGACCACTTACTGCTGGGTGACCTTGGGGGGTGTAAAGGACATCTCTGTGCTATCAGCAAATAAGGGAGTGGACCACACGGCAGGGCAGAGTCAACTCCCTAGAACTCCAATGTCTGAAATCTCTGGGTATTTTAAGCGCGTTTCCTTTCGGCTCCCAGTAGCTGGCTTCGGTTGCCTTTATGGGGCACAGGGGCTCCCCAGCGTCGGTAGGGACCAGCCACATGTGTGGCCCTGCGTTGTTGCTACCTGCCCCCCGCCCCCATTCATCAGTTTCCCCATCTGTAGCACGCAAAGCCATCTAATCTGGGGATCTGGTACCCCAGCAGACGACCACTCTGGCTGCTCAGGCCTGGGGGAGGGACCCCTCACAGGCAGGGACCCCGACTCACCTGTGTCTCCTTGTCCGTGGAATTCGGAGGCTGCGTCCTCCTCGGAGTACCCGCCTCTCCTATCTCCCGACCCGGGGCCCACGGCGAGCCACCCAGGGGTCCACCAAAGGTCCCGTGGGTCACGTGGGGGGCACTCAGCTGTCGGCGGGGGGGCTGGGCCGGCCCGTTGGCTATCTGCTCGGAGTGGTGCCTCTGGAGAGGGGCTGAGCGCCCCCTCACCTCAAAATACTCGTCTGACACAGAAGAGGAGGCCACCGAGGGCCGCCGGGGGCCGGGGCCATGGCCAGAGCTGCCCGAGAGGCTGTCCTGGTCACTGAGGGTCACGTAGTCATCATCATCTTCTTCCTCCTCCCCATCTAGCCCATTGGGGATCACCGCTCCCTGGCCGTCAGGGTCATCCTGGGTCACAGACAGCTGCCGCTGGAGCGGGGCGTGGCCTGGGCCCGGTGTCCGGGGCGGTGCTCCATCTGTCCCATTCTGGGGCGTCTCCTCTTCTGGGGTCTCCAGGGCCCAGTCAACACCGCCGCTGTCCTGGGCGAGCAGCTCTGCCACAGGGACTGTCCGGGGCTTGGGCACGGGGGGCTGTGGCTCGGGGTCCCCCTGCGGAAGGCCGTTCTCCGCTGGGCCCCCGTCCTGGGGGGCACTGGGCCCGGGGCCGGGGCTGCAGTCCTGGCTCTGCTTCCACAGTTGGGTGCTAGCTTGGGACATGTCTCGGATCTTGATGCGGTTCATCTGGCTGGGCTGGGGGTTCCAGATGTTGGGGTCGATGATATTGATGTAGCCCAGGATGTCACTGCCGGGCTCCGGGTCCGGCTCCACCCACGTGGGCAGGTACTCAAACATGTTGGCCCGCTCCAGGTTGAGCAGGCCGGGGTGGACAGGCAGGGGCGCCTCCGGGACATTTCTGGGCCGCTCGGCCAGGGTGGCGCCCCGCAGTCCGGGGGGCTTCTTGACCTCCTGCTTCTCGGAGGACGTCTTGGCGATTTCGTCGGCGCTCTTGGCCTTGACCAGCGCGTACTTGGGGTTGACGAGTTTCTTGGCTACGGTGCCCGAGGGCACCAGTGGCACCACGGAGGGCAGCACGATGGGCTCGGGCTCGGGCTCCTTCTCCATGGGGATGTCCTTGAGGCTGACGCCGTGGGACATGAGGTACAGCTCCTGGAACTGCCGGTCGAACATCTCCACCACCTGGCCCGACAGCACGGAGATCACGTTCCGGTCTGTCCTCGCGGCTGACCACGTGAAGCTGCAGCACAGGGAGACAGGGCGGCCCGGTCAGGCACAGGGGGGCCTGCCTCCTCCCTCCAGCCTCAGGTCCCCAGTCTAGGGAGTCCCCAGCCATGGCAGTGGGCGTGTGAGCAAGGCCCCGAGCACCCAGAGGCTGGCACTCATCAGACTGGCTACGGGGGCCTGGATAGAATCGAGAAGTGAGCATAAGCCTCGGGGTCAGACCTGAGTCTGGGACAAGTCACCTGCACCAGGGCCGCTCCCATTCGTGTAAAATAGCAGTGTGGTGCTCCTGCGGGCTGTTAGAGGGCCCCGTAAGGCCGCTCACGGGATGCACAGTACAGCCCCGGCGCCGTCCAGCACACAGGGGCAGGTGCTATCCTTGGTGGCTTGGCTGCGTGGACGGGCGTGGCTGGGGACAGCCCGCCCCCCACCCCCGCCGCCCCCTGCATGGCGGGGTTTGCAGAGCTGGGCCACGGCCATCCTCGTCCTGGCCCATCCCTGAAGGTGGCTCTCCGAGTGACCGCCCCGTGTGCTTGGCCCACACCCACCCCCAGGCCGGTGACACCTCTAGGTTGGCACAACAGTTTTGGGGACAGGAGCCCTCCCCTGCCTGCTTCTGGAGACAGGCGGGCGGTGTGCGGGCGTGCCCCAGCCCCGCTCACACCTCAGCAGTTTTGGGACCCACGAACCGGAATAACCAGGGTGTCATAAGGCAGGATGAAGGGCAGAAGCCAGCTGGGAACAGGAGCCACCTCTGTCCCCGGCCCCCAGAAAGCTGGAGAGTCACCTGTAGGAGCCACAGATGGCCCGGTCTCCATCCACGAACATGAACTTCTGGGCCAGGGCACCCTTGAACTTGGTGGCCGACCGTGTGAAGAACTCCGTTCCCCCGCTGCTCCGCACCCTGAGATTCTGTGTTGGGGGACAGGAGGCAGAGTTATGTGACCACAGCCCTGACCACACTGGCGGGGGTGGGGGTGGGCAGCAACCTGTGCCCGGGGCTCAGGCAGGGCTTCGGGGAGGGGGTGCGGGGCGGGCTGGAGGCACGGGGTGGTGTGTGTGAGGACCACAGGGTCCCGGCCAAGGCGCAAAGCGGTGGGAAGACAGAAAGGAGGGTGGGGCTAGTGACAAAAGGCGTGGCGCAGGATGGCCTGGGTGTGGCCTGAAGGCTGTCCACGGAGCAGACGTGGGCAGGACAAGATGTGTGCGGTCAGGCCAGCATGGGACAAGCCGTCGCAGGTGGCAGGAGGCCGTTGCAGGGTCTTGAGCAGGAGGGGCGTGCAGACACGTTTTAGAAAAGTCCCACGGGAGCTGTGCAGGGATCGGGGTATTGCTGTCGGGCAAGTGTGTGGCTTTCCCAGGGCGAGTGGCCAGCCGGGCCCCTCTCCCCGTCTTCCCTGCACATAGCTGTCTCACTGTCCCCGCTGAGCCCTGCTCACTGAGGACCAGGCTCGCAGCACTCTCCTACTTTCTCACGGGCCAGCTCGCTGCCTGCCACCCAGCAGTGGTTCAGTAAATGGTCAAACCCCACTCCTCACCGGGCTGGTCCTGTGGCACAAAGGCAAGCCACAAAGGCCCCCGCGCAGGTGCAAAAAGCCAGGGTTAGGGCACGGCAGGCCCTGGGAAGGGCAAAGAGACCCAGGAGTGGAGGGGACCCCAAAGTAGAGCCTCAGGATAGGAAAGACCCTTGGGCTCATTGGTGCAAGCACTGCCCCTGTTAGAAACCCAGGCTCCCGGCCCCCCCCGCCCCGCCCGGAGACGTGCCTCTGGAGGACGGGCGGCAGGCTGCGAGTTTCAGGTTTACCGCAAGCCCCAGTTTATCTGACACCTGCCCGGGGCAGAAACTCCCTCGGCAGCATCCTGCCGGTCCGTCTGCAGGTCCGTGACGGGAGTCACTCCCTCCAGAGGGGGTCTGTGCCGACTTCACTCCCTCCTCGACCCCTACCCAGGCCCCCAGCTGCAGACCGAGGGGATGGTGACGAGGACCCTGCACTGGAGGTGGGGGAGGAGGCAGAGTAGTAAGAACCCCAGCTCTGGGGGAGGGGCTGGGGAGGCTCCCAGGTATAGGCTGACATCGGGAAGGCGGGGATGAGTGGGTCGGGTGGGAAAAGGGTGCAGCATTCCAAACGTGGGAGCACAAAGGCCTGGCAGCAGGAGCGGCATCTAAGACCTGGGAGGACTTCCTTGGCGGGAGGACGGTGGGCGATGGAGCCTGCAGAGCAGGCTCAGCCACATGCCGATGAAAGACCCTACCCCTGCTCAAGGGCCTGGCTCTAGCCTGGGGGCAGTAGGGAGCCATGGAAGGATTCAGAGCAGGGAGTGATGGAGTTGGAGCTGCCCCTCCAGAATAGCGCCAGTCCTGGCATCCAGCGGGAGGGTGAATGAATGGGGGGTGGGGGGGTGGGCAGGAGGTGGACAGGGAGGGGGTTTCTGTGAGTGACGGGGTGCACGGCCTGAGTCAGGGCAGGGGAGACAGGGAGGAGGGAATGGGTCTGAGAAAGCCGGAGCCTGCCCTCCATGCGGGCCCCCAGCCCAAGGGTGCTCCTGTGTCTGTTCCTTCTGTGACAGGTCCCAGATCCCTCTCTGCTGGGCAGCCCCAGGGCGGTATCCAGAGGTTACGTGGCCGGCATGGATGCCCACCTGGCCGTGGGGTGGATAATCGTTTGTTGTTGGGCCCAGCCCAGTAGGTAGATAAGCCTCTAGTCCCAGGGCCGGCTCCCCTGCTCCCCAGGCTGCCTGTCGGTACACAGCCAGCTCAGCAGGAAGCTGGCCATAACCCAGGACAATTAGTGCTCGTGACTTTGTACCCAACACAGAGCACGCTCGGGGACCAGAAGTTGGAACAAAGATCCTGGAGGCGGTTTGAGGCCTTCCCCCATCACCTGTGCCCGACCACAGCCCAGCTCTGTGGCTTCTGTGGCTCCCTGCCCAGAGCTCTGCCTGCTGGGGCCACAGGCCTCTCCTTGGCCTTGAAGAACAGCCCCCAGCCTTAGTCCTGCTGTCACCAGTGTCTGCCCCCGCCCACCCCAAAGCCTGTCCCCGTGAAGGGCTCAGAAGGTCACTGCCTACATCTCAGAAAGACCCAACTCCAAGTGAGAGGCCTTGGCTCCCCTGATTTGCTGTGTGACGCTAAGCAGGTCCCTGGGCCTTCATTTCCCTGCCTGCGCGCTACACAGACAGCCTCGGACTCTAAGGCCCATCCGATCCGGGGGCCAGCAGCAGCAGGTGGGGGCTTGCACCCCCCGTTCCCATCATGGCAGCTCCCCTGCCGGTTTGTTCCTGGGTGGGCCCCGCCCCGTGGGATCTGGCCCAGATGAGGTAACGTCTCAGGACTCAGGGCTCGGGTGCGCAGAGGTAGGGGATCCCACAAAGCCGCATTGTCTCTGAGCCCCGGGGCACCCCCAGCAGAGCATGTAGCAGGCAGGGTGAAGGACACCCAGGCTGGCTCCCGTGGGGCGCCTGGGGCAAGGCCCTGGACTCTCTGGAATCTCAGCTTCCTCAGGCACAAAAGGGAGGCAGAGATCAGTCCCTGCGAGGACCTCAGGGGAGGACAGTTGGGCAGTGCTCCGTCCGCTCCAAGAGTGGCTTTTGCCCCAACCACTGTGGGGCACGACGGGGTGGGCACTAGGCCGGGGCAGACCTGCAGGTGCCCTGCCTGCACCCCCCACTGGGCCTCCTATGCTCACAAAGAGGCCACCTGACCCCGTACCAAGCTGCCCAGGGCCCCGCGTGGGCCGGTGGTAGGCAAAGGGGACAAGCTCAGTCCCCCGCCGGGGCAGGGTGGGTCACTCGGGCTCTGGTCAAACATGGCTCCAGTCCCAGCTGGGCCTCCCTGGGCCTCAGTTTTCTCACCTGTGAAGTGGGCCCACCGAGCCTTCTGCTTCAGGGCTGCTGTGAAGCCTGACTAGAGCCACGATGCAGGGGGTGAGAACCAGCAAGGTGCCCGGCGCCCGACGGGGGCTCCACGAATGGGAGGTGACAAAGGATGTGACAGCTCGTGTAGCGTGACAGGGACGTGACCCCTTCTGCTCGTGGGGGGGAAAGAGGGGACTGACATGGAGGACCAGAAAATACCTAGAATGTCGTGGGTCAGGCCCAGGGAGGCCAGGACCGCCAGCCACATGTGATGGTCGCGGGGGGCTCAGCGAGGGGGAGTGACCGGCCCACAGTCTCCCAGTCGGTGGGCTCCAGCCCCCAGCTGTCCCGTGGTGGCTCTCTGCAGGGGCCTGCTGGCATCTCCTGGGCCCAGCGGGGAGTCGGGAGGCCCAGAGGCCCTGACCAAGCCTGGCTGGTGACAGCGAGATCGGGCCAGCTGTGCAGACTGCAGGGGACAGAGAGCCCATGTCCCCGTGTCCTGGGCAGCCAACCAGCATCCACTCGCCTCTAAAGGGCCTGTTTCACTCTCTGTGATGGGGGCCTGGGAGCCACACTCACCCTGGCCTCCCCGTGCCATCATGAAGCTGGGATGAGGAGGGGACGGGGCAGTGCTGAACCAGCCCAGCTGCAGGGCCTTGACGTCTGAGGGGCTCCTGGCTCCTCCCCCAGGCTGGGTTGCTCAGCCCCGGCACTGCTGATATTCTGGGCCAGGTGATGCCCTGTTGCAGGGACTGTACACTGCACACAGCCCGTTTAATGGTGTCCCTGGCTTCTACCCACCAGCTGCCAATAGTCCCCTCCCAGTCGCAACCATTAAAAATCCTCAGAACGTTGACAAATGGCCCAAGCCAGGCAAAGCCCGCTTGGTGAGAAGCACAGGCCTATCACAGAGCCAGGCCAGGATCAGAGATGGCAGGACAGCAGTGGGGGAAGCCCTGGGCGCCGGAACGGGGCCAAGGCGTGGAACCTGAGCCGCAGGCTGCACCCCTGCATCCTCACCAGGGTGGCTGGAGTTCCCTCGTTCATCAGACAGAAGTCCGGCCTTAGCCCAGTGGCTGCCGGTTTTTCCAGTTTGGCGGCACAAAGCCGACTACCTTTTCAGATCAGCCAGGCATCTCGCTGCTCCGGTCCTGTCTCAGCTGTGAGGCTCGGTCCTGTGTCAGCTGTGAGGCTCGAGGCCCAGCCTAGATTCCCCTAGCTCCCCCTGCCTCTGGGGCATCCGTCAGCCCTCAGTCTCACCCCGAATGTGGCCAGGTCACCTGGTGTGGCGCTGGGCCCCATGGGGACCAGAGGGCGGGTCCTCTTCTCGGGGCCTGGTCTCTGTTTGTAATACGGGGCGCTCATTCCCACACTCCCTGCCTGAAGGAGTCAGGGGCCAGCTAAGCCAGCAGGCTGGGGTACTTGGGGACGGCTGGGACCCTCATACCCGGGGAAGGCGCTGGTGCATGGCCTGCCACCTGCCCTAGGAAGCAGGAGTGGGCCTGACCCAAGCAATGCAGCATCTGTTTGCAGAACTCAGAGCTCAGGAGGCACGAGGCTGGGGTGGGGGTGGCAGGCTGCCTGGAGGTGAGGGCGTGAGGGTGGCCCCCAGCCAGAACACAGCTGGAAGGAGGAGGGAAGCTCTTAAGATCAGAGCTGGGGTCTCATGAGGAGGGCTGAAGGACAGGTCAGGGAGAAGAGTTCATTACTGACTGCCCTGTCCCCACATGGCTTCTTTTACTCTTCAGAGCAGCCCTGCCAAATAAATGGGGCAAATTCCCATTTCTCAGATAAGGAAACTGAGGCCGACAAAGATTCAGTATCTTTGCCCAGGGTCACAGTGCAGGTGGCAGACCTAGGGCTCAGGCCTGGCTCCCGGCACTGCCCAGACCGGTGCCCGACACCCCCCTGGTCACAAGGATGACCCCACCAGGCACAAGCTACCCCGGGCCCGTAGGAGCTGAGGGCAGGTCACTGCAGAGCTGGGCAGGGGCGGCGGGCGGCCGAGGGCGGGCCCAGGGATTACTGGCAAAGGAAGTGCTCCTGAGACGGGCCTGGGCCCAGCCGGCCCACGAGCAGGGAGGTAGACCAAGCAGGCAGGCCCTTGACAAGGTGACACTTGGCCAGGGCCGGGCTCACAGGAGCCTCTGGCCACCTGCCCAGGCTGTGGAGGGGACGGGCTCAACAGCAAGAGTGAGGAGGTCAGGGTCACCCATTCCTTCCCATGAAGGGGCCCGACTCTCCGTGGCGTCCGGCTCCTGGGCACATCACTGCAGGGAGGTGGTGAGCAGGGACCCCTGGTTCGAGCTGCCCCACCCCTGCTTCGGGCTATGGTCTCGTTTCAGCCTAAAGTGTGGGGAGAGGCTGCATACCGCACCCTCCCCTGCCTGGGGCCTGGGGTTTATAATTCCTTAGAGCCAGCAGCTGCCTAACTGCCCTTACTTAGCACGCGGAACGCTTTTATAACCATTGTCTCCTCTAATTTCATCCTCAAACAACCCTATTAGGCCACGAGGCGCTGGACGCTCAGGCAGGTGGAGCCACGTGCCCCAGTCCCACAGTGGGTCAGCACGGTGAGCCTCCGTGGGCAGCACTGGGACTGCCCCAATGGCAGGTGCATCCTCAGCCAGGGGCGTCAGGCACCGAGGATCGTGCCCTCCTGGTCTGTGCCAACTTCTCATTTCTGGCGGTCAGGCTCAGCCGCTGACTTGGCAGAATGCCTCTGGGCGAGCCACAGCCTCCCTGAGGCCTCAGTTTCCCCACCTGTCACGCGGGAGCCTCGGCCGGGGGGCCCTCAAGGCCCAGCTTGGGCATTCCAGGCCCCTAGGAAGCTGCGGGGCTGCAGCAGATTCTGAGCCGCCCGATCACACCAGGGAACAGAGGGCAGGGTAGGTGGGCGGGCAGTGAGGGCCAGGAACCAACCTCCCAGGGAGGGAGCCGAGCAGCCCCTGGGGCCACGTGCTCCGCCCAGTCCTGCCTGCCTCCCACTTCCCAGGAGCTCCGGAAGCTCTGAGCAGGCTTAACACTTGAGATTTCCCTACCGAGAAGACACACCAGACAGGGGTGAGGCCAGTCCCAGGTTCAGATCCCGCTTGGCATGGACAAGCCCACTCCCTGCGTCTTCATCCCACACGAGGCACGCATGCGGGGGCTGAGCCACGTGACGTGTGTAAAGCACCCACTGGGCTCACGGCAGGATGTGGGGGGCAGGGGGGGCCCAGAGGTTCTCTGATCTGCTGCCCACGGGGCAGAGGCTTCTGCAAGTCACCTTTCAAGAGACGCCTTTTCTACACTCCGGACCTCTTCAGCATGAGCTGTCTGTCCCGGGAGTCCATTCTCGGTGCTAATTACACAGCGGGCAGCACGCGGGGTGAGCGTGGGGCTTGGGGTCAACCCACCAGGGAGACCACATAAAAATGTCCCAACAGCCACAGACTTGCTGCCCAGAGAGCTCATAGCCACTTGAAAGGGCTCAGCTGGGATGGGTGGGCATACCTGACGAATACCAACAAATTACAGGCACAGGAGCCCAGCCCCTTGTTAACCAGCCTGGCATCGCCCCTTCTCCCGTGATCGTGTTCAGATCACAGGCCGGAAGCCCAAGGAAATCTGACCGGTCAGGAGCAGCTCTGGTGCTGGCCCCCACTCCCCTTATGCTTAACTTACTGGCAGCGAGTGACACCTGGACAAATTAACCAGTCAAGTGCCCAGGATGGGGCCGACCCAAGCCAAATTCTGTGAAAGTATTCGCTCTTGTCATGCATACTGATCCGTACTCTCTGGGGACCGTGCTGCACACAGCAGGGGCCGAGCGACAGCTGGGTGGAAGGAGGGCTCCTCCTGCCCCCAAACACGGGATCAAATTTAGGCTGAGTGCAAGAGCACAGCGACAGTGGCCCACCTGCCCCTCTGCGGGACCAGAGAGATCCTGGAGCCCAGAGACAGGCAGTGATGAGCTCAAGGACCAGCAAAGCGGTGCTAAGAACCCAGGTTCATCCTGATTCCTCCCCCTCTGCTCCATTGTGTCCTTCCCTAGAAAGCCCTTTCTACCCTGCTCTCCCTCCTCAAATTTATTTCAAGTCTGCAGCCATCAGGGAAGCCTTCCCTGACCTCAGCCTGAGGAAGCTGCCTCTGCCAGAGCCAGATTCTAAAAGGGGCTGGTAGAACATCATACAGAGAAAGATTCTGGCTTCAGCCCAAGAAATAACTTCCTGGGAGTCAGAGCTCTCCAGATAGGATGTGAGCTGCGGGAGCCTGGGTGGTGAGCACCCTGTCACTGGAGGTGTGCAAGCAAAGACAGGGAATCAACGTGGCCTGGGCTGCTCGGAAATCATACGTGATAAAGCACCTTGCCTCGGCTCCAGGACCGGATTAGCCCTTAACCAGCGTTTATCTTATCTCTGACGGTCGGAGGTGGTGTCCTGTCCCTCTGGGTGGTCAGGCAGAGGTCAGGTGACTGCTTGGCAGGAGGTTCTAGGATGACTGACCTCTCTGTGCCCAGCATAGGGCTCCATCCCTAGGAGGCAGGTGCTGCAAGTGTTTGTGGACCCACCGAATGACCGCTCGGTCATTCCGGACCAGCCAGCTCACCTTGAGGTGCCCCAGGTGCAT
Source organism: Neomonachus schauinslandi (assembly GCF_002201575.2). Taxonomy (NCBI): domain Eukaryota; kingdom Metazoa; phylum Chordata; class Mammalia; order Carnivora; family Phocidae; genus Neomonachus; species Neomonachus schauinslandi. The sequence goes on along the minus strand of NC_058417.1, from coordinate 10,978,526 downwards.
GTGGGCCCGCTCACACATGTGCAGGAAGTACTTGACATTACTCTCGTCCACGATGATGTACACAGCCACCTTCCTCTTGAAGCCGGCGTCCAGCAGGTCCTTGAAGATGTCCACGTCGGTGAACATGTCCATGACCACGGCTATCACCTGCGAGCAGGAAGAGACCAGGGCTTTGGGTGGCAAGGCAGCGGGGACTGGTGCTCGGCAGAACGCACAGCCCTCCACACCCACCGCCCTCTCTGGGCGCCCCTGCTAGCCCTGCCCCACCCCCAGCCTCAGCACTGGGACTGGGCAGCGATGGGCTGGGGGCCTCTCTGGTCCCAAAGTTCTAGGGTTCAAGATTCTCCATCGGTGGCCCAGACTGGACTTCCTGGAGCCGCGGGCCTGGAGAAGCACATTCGGCAGGCCCTCTGTCTCTGTAGTACAAGACAACAGAAAACAAAGCCCCGTCCTGGCCCGTGAGGCCCGTGGAGGGAAGAGAGAATGCCTGGGAGCCAGGCAGGGTCTGCATCCTGAGGTTGGGAGTGTGCTGGGGCCAGCCCGCGGGGCAGCCTGCCTTCCTCGTGGGTATCAGGGCTCGGCACGGGGGCGCCCCGTTTTGGTCCCTTCCTGGCTTGCATTCCCGAGCCCGAGCAGCCCACACCTTCACCTGCCACCAGCCACCCTGAGATGCCGAGGTGGACCAGATGTGTCAACAGCCAGGAGGGCAGCAGCTGGTACAGGTGTTCTTGAAGTCACCTGCGCGTCCCTGCCTGGCGCGGACTTGGCCAGGCTTCCCGCTACCACCTCTCCTGTCTGTCTGAACAGAGCCCAAACCAGCAGGTGTGCTCTATTATGTGACAACAGCGGACCTCCAGCCTCCTGGACCTGGCTCAGGGTGGGGCCCCAGAGGTCAGAGTGCATCCAGCCCAAGCCCTAGCCCCACGTGGGCAGTGACAGGCAGAGGAGAAGAACAGGGTGGTTGGGATGAGCTCACCTGCCTTGGGGGTAGTCAGCAGATGCTTGGGACGGCTGGGGCTCAGTGACCATCTCTGGCCCTCTCTCTCGTCCCCCCCGCCCCGTCCAACTGGGCAGCCAAGGGGAGCATATGGGGGGGCCTGGGCCTGAGGCGGACAACCAACACAGACATCCAGCCCCCCCAGCCCTTCGAGACCGGTGCCACTGCCCTGTCCAGGGCCTGAGAACCTTCTGGAGAAGACTGAAGAGGCCAGGGACTTGGCCTTACAATGAGCTGGGAGTGGTCAGGCTAGAACCTACCCAGGCCAGCTAGGGAGCCAAGTTCACCCCCCACCCCCACCGCGAGGGTGGCCCAACAGGCTCCCCTCACTGGGATCTGTAGGCGCAGGGTGAAGGACGGGCAGACTGGGGCCTGCTGGGGATGAGTCCGCACACTCCGGTGAGCTCACCCAGCTGGCCTCTGCAGGCCCATGTGGGCTCCTCCCTGCCCTGCCCTGCCCAGGACACGATCTGTGTGACCCTGAGCAAAGACACCTAGCTTCTCCGGGCCCAGCTCTCTTTGTGGTCCAATGGGGGCAGGGGAGCTGCAGGACCAGCCGGGCTCCATCATGGCTGAGGCCCAGGATTCACTCCATTCTCTGGGGGACAACCGCTCGCTGGCTTTGGGTCTCTGAAGGGCTGTTTCAGGTGGGGCAGAGGGCGCGGCTACAGGCCAGGCAGGGGCTAGGACAAGCAAGGGGAAGCCAACAGAGGCAGATGTTGGGGCCAGTTGAGGAGGCGCTTTCTGACCCAGAGTGAGGCAGGGGTCTTGATAGGGAATGAGCTCCCCATCCCAGGAGGTGTTTAAGGAAAGGCCAGAGATCGCTTAGCAAGGAGGTGGCTGAGGGGACAGATGAGACACAAGGATGGCTGGGTGGGCTCACGATGGCCTTAGATTTCACCAGTTGAATGTGAGACCTTGAGGTGGGTGGGGTGGTAGTGGGGACTTCCTCACCTGGGCCCCCCCAGCCCCAGAGCCAGCCCTGGGAACCCCTTGGATAAGGCGCTCCTGGAGGCAAACAGCTTCACGCGCCACCCCGGAAAGGGCGCAGCCGACACGTTTCTCCTTGGAGGCAGACATCACATCACCCCTTGCTCCCTTGTCACTGCCATCCCCCACCAGATTGGTCAGGCCCGCTTCCAGGCCCCGCCTGCCGTGGCAGATGGGGACTTGCCCTGGGCCTGGGCTGGGGGAGGGGGCCGGGTGCTCCCCATGGAGGACCCCACAGCTTGTCCAGTCTGAGCCACAGAGGTTTCTTGGAAGCCCCCCCGCCATCGTGCATGCTGTTCCCCATTCTGTACATGGGAGAGCTGGGGCCGGACGTGCAAAGCTGGAACCCGGGTCTCGTGCTGCAGGATGGTGTAACGTTCAGTCCTCAAACACGCAGTGAGGCAGCGGCGCTGCTCCCATTTCACAGATGAGGAAACTGAGGCATGGAGGGATTCACTCCCTTGCCTAATTATCTTGGGTGGCCCAGCTGGCCCGTGACACTGTGACTTCATCCAGGGCAGAGCCCCCATTCGGAGCCAGCGTGGGGCCTGGTCTACGGCGGGCCTCGGGGGGCTGCTGTCAACTGAGAATGTGACCAAATGGTCTGAGTCGCGGGAATGAGGGAAGCCCGGGACAAGCCACGGCCCCTCTCGGGCCCTTGGTTTCGGCATCTGCCCAACGGGGCTGTCAGCCTGGCTCACTGCTATGGTCTCTCCCGCCCGCACGTCGTGGCCGGAGCCCAAAGCTGCCGGCCCCACCTGGAGGCGTACAGCAGCTGCCCCCTGCAGCCCCAGCTCGCACAGACCCCGCAGGGGTCCCGGGCAAGGCCAGGGCCAAAGCCGTGCAGGCAATGAAGGGGAGGCTGGAGTCTGGAGACTACCCTTGCCCCGCCGTGTGTTAAGAGACTACACTGGGCAAGAGGCAGGTGGCCTGGGTCCCCGCTTTGAAGCTCGCACCTCATGACCACAGGAACCAGTGTGTCCGTGTGAGCATCGGACCAACTGCCCAGTTGCCAGGGGGTGGGGTCGGCAGGCACATGCGCATCCTGTATCCCAGGCTGGGCGTCGCTGGGGAACCAATGGGGCAGTGCCAGCCCAATACAGAACCGGCACAGAATGCACAGGCCGGCTCCCAAGGGAAGGAAGGTCTCCAGGGGTCCCCGTGCGTCTTACCGATGGGAAAGTCCTTGCTTGAAGAAAGGCACAGAACCAGGAGGGGCCAGACACCTGTGACAACCATGCCGGTTCTCAGCCCCAAAGGGCAGCGCAGTGGGGTCTGGATGATACCTAGGGGGAGCCGGAGGATGGCCGTGCCCCAGACGGGGGCCAGCCACGTGGTATAGAAGTGGGTGAGGCTAGAGCAGAGGGGAACATGGCAGGCTCAATACAGACACTGGGCTTGAGCGCGCTTTAGACCCAAATGACCCCTGGCCTCTCTGGGGGGCAGGGGGCGGCGGTATATGCAAGCTCCCAAAATACGTCCCTCCAGTGGTTCCCCACACCTCCTTTTCCCACGCCCTCCCCATCCAATCTTTGGCACGGCCTCCCATGCCCCCAGCACGAGCACTTTCATTGTTCAGGTGGTTACTGGGGGGACTTGAACAAAGGGGGGGCAGCGTCTGAGCCACGCTCCCAGCTGCTCCCTGCCATTCGGGCATGCACCACGTCTGCATTTCTGGAAATGCTGCAGCAAACTGACCGAGTGGCATGCCGTCTCCTGAAGGCCTGGACTCTGAGAGCCAGGTCAGAGTCCAGCAGGTTCCCACCTGGAGCTCCCTCTCTAACACTTTCCCCACCCTCCCTGGCCATGGAGCTGCGTGGAGGAGGCTCAGAGGGAGGCAGCTCTGGTCTCTCCCTTCAAAGTGCTCCAGAGCAGACAGGGGAGACAGACGAGCCCCATCCACCCTGCAGCCCAGAAGCAGCCACGGAAACAGGGCACTGCAAGCACACAAGTCCCTGACCCTCTGTGGGCCTCGTGTCACCACCTGCAAAGTGTCGGAGGTGAAGAGAACCTCAGAGCTCTGGGTCTGTCCCACTAAGGCCCCGATGGACACCCGGGGGTGTCCATGGGCTGGCATGGGCTGCAGAGTGTCCTGGGAAGACGCGTGACCTCGGGCAAGAGCTTTAGTCTCCTCAGGGGGTGGTAAAATGCCCACCTGCACAGATGAGATCAGCCCCAGGATCGCCTCAGCTACCTCCGAGTCTGGCAGTCTCCCTGAGTCGAGGAGACAGGGTGTGCTCAGAGCACAGTTGCCAGAATTTTCAGAATGGAGGAGAGAGGGCTACAGGGAGCGAACACCAGACACCTACACAGGGTGTCCCCTTGAGCCTTCAGCTGGTGACTGAGCATCACGTGCACGGAGGAGACCATCCAGGCTGAGACAAAACTGCTGGGAAAAGGCAGCTGGAACGGTCACCGGTGCTCACACAGGATTTAGGAGTCATTTACAATCCCCCCACCCCCCCCCCTGGCTACAGTGCAGACCCCCCTAAAACTCAGGGCCTGCGGGAGAGTCCTCAGAAGGGTATTACCTGAGTAGTGGGCAAATAAGCCCTAGACCAGAGGCCAACAAACTTTCTGTAAAGGCCACGTGGTAAATACTTCAGGCTTTGCAGGCCACATGGCTCTAACACACTCAACTCTGCCGTGATAACATGTGGTCCACGGTCCAACTCTGACCCTGGGCTAAATCTGCTCTGGTCCCACCTAATAAAGCTTAAAAAACACCAAACTGAACCTCGAGATGTGAAACTAGTCAACAATGAAGATGAAAAATACACTGGATGGGATGAATACCAGATTAGACACCATAGAAGAAAAGATGAGTAAACTTGAAGACACATCAGTAGAAATGATCCAAAATGACCCATGGAAAGGGACTGACAAACCAGGATCGGCTCAGAGCATCAGTGAATGGGGGGGGTGGTCCACGTAGAGGATCTAGGATACACATAACTGGAGTCTCAAAAGGTGCCGAGGTGGAGAAGGGGTGGGGAAGACAGAAAAATGAAAAAATAATGTCCATCATTTTTCCACATTTCAAGAAAACTATCCATCCACGGTCGCAGAAGTTCAGTGAGTTCCAGGCAGAAGAGACAGGAAGAAAACCTCACTGAGGGACATCAAAATCACATCTGAAAAGCAGCCAGAGAGAAAAAGACCTTCACATAATGAGGAACAGAGATAAGTAGGCTTCTCCGCAGAATCACCGCAAGCCGGGGAACACGGGAGCAACATCTTTAAGGCACTAAACGCAAAAACAGTTACCCTAGAGTTCTCTGCCCCAGGAAAATAGCTTTCCAAACCAAAACCGAAATAAGGACTTTTTCAGACCTACAGATGCTGAGAGAATGCATCCCTGGGCAGACCCCGTACAGAGAAGTGATTACCAGCCCCGCGTACACATGGAGGGACTGAGACTCCAGAGGACTACAGTTGTCTCCCTGGTGGAGGCACAGGCCCCCCTCCCTGACTGGAAGGGCAGAGTTACTCCCCTACCTGCCCCCACCACATACCCCCACACCCCTGCCTCCTGGCTGCAGTGTCCCCGTCTCCCATGTCCTCGACATGGCCCTACACCCCTTCCGTCCCCTGGTGCCAGCAGGATTAAGGAGACTGAAAGGCCTAGAAGGTTCTCCACGCACTGGGGAGAACTCCTAGGAGCCCCTGGCCCCACCGTGGGGGGCATTGCTCCTGACTTCTGACACTCTCCAAACCAGTCTGCCCATCTTCTGGCTTACAAAGGCCTGTCCCCGAAGGAACAGCCTGGTCCTGCCTCCCAGGGAGGGAGTCTGCATAGGTCATCACACCTGCTGACCCCAGCCAGGGTCAGGATAACCAGGCCAGCTTTCTGACACTCACGCAGGTGTCCCTTTTCCAGGGACTAAGGATGGGCAGCAGTGACCACTCCCATTTTCCAGAGAGGGAGTCCCTGTCCCAGAGCCGCACGGTCAGCTGGTGGCAGAGGCCTCTTGCTTAGGGCTCTTCCCTTGGTAGGGGAATCCTGTGTACATCCTAGCTGAGTCCACCCGCTGACCCCCAGAGCCCACCCTGGGTCCTGAAACAGACTCTTGATCATCAGCTCTGCCTGGAAGGTAAATGCCCCAGGGCCTCCTGGCTCTTCCACTCCTTCCCAGGGTGGCCCAGGGCACAGCCTCAGCTTCCCTTCTCGGTAACATGGGGGGGCGCAATGGATAACCTGAGTCTCTCCCTTCTGACATTCATCAACCCTGGCGCTTTCCCCACCCTCTGGACTATTAAAACAGAAGCCTCATTAAGGCCAATTAAAGGAGGCTCGGGCCTCCTGAGTGCCAAACGGCTGCAGCAGGATGGGGTCAAGAGGCGCATACTGGTCACGCCCAGAGCCCTCTGTCCAGCGGCCCAGCCCAGCCCAGCCCAGCAGCGTGGGCCCTGCCGTGAGTCTCCAGCCTTCCCCAGATAGACATTGGCCCCCTCACCAAGGCTCAGCAAAGCTGCAAGGGAAAGAGGCCCTGCAGAGCGTCGGGGAGGGCTGTCAGGGGCTGTGCCTGTGGATGAGCCGGGGGGACAGGCCTCGCCCCCTTCCCCTACGAACTTCCAGGCCTGCAGGCATAAGGTCCAGCCAACCGGACCCCCACACAGTCATCAGTGAATGGCACCAGCTGAGGATTTTCAAATCGGAAAATTCGAAAGCCTGTAAAACCTCAGTTTCCCCAGGGTCCAGGAGGGACAGAAGCTGTGGTGTCATTGAGCAGCCTAATCCCCCAGGAAGACTGGCCTGGAAAGGGCTTGCCCAAGGTCACGCAGCAAGCCAGAGAAGGCCTGACGCCCCTGGGCCACCTGATGCCCACTTGTCTCTACTGCATTCCAGCAAGCCCCTGCTTGAACTCCTCCAGGACGGGGAGCTCACCACTTTGCAACCCAGACTATTCCCAGAGTGAGGCTGTCAGGAGAGAGGGGAGGATGAAGGAAGAGAGGAGAGAACTCGCATTTACGAAACGCCGGCTCGGTGGCAGACACCACACTGCACTCTCTCCGCAACTTTGAGCCGGGTATCGGCAACACCGTGGCAGCGAGGGGGCAGGAACGGAGGGTGAGGGGGCGAAGGGACCATCCTGGGGCAGCACGGCAAGGTAACAGCAGAGCTGAGGCTTGGCCATGGGTCTGCGTGGTCTGGAAGTCCCTCTTCCCACCGCCCTGCACTGCCTGTAGCCTGGGAAGACACCTAAGCCTGGAGAGCACCCAGAGCCACAAAGGAGGCAGGCCAGAGCCTGCCAGGATGTGGGGCAGGGTCCTGGAGTGGAGGGGCGGCCCTGCCCCGCACTCAGCATCCTCGGATCACTCAGGAGCTCATGGGTGCTCACCACTGTTACTGTTGCAAGACAAGTGTCCAATCCCCATTTTGCAGATGAAGAAACTGAGGCCCAAGGCTACGCAGCAAGGGGGTGGCTGAGCCGGACAGGAGAACCAGGGGACTGTGAGAGGACCGGCCCCTTTCTGCTGGCCCAGCCGGGAGGACTCTCAGCCTCAGGATGAGCCTGACGAACCCGGGAGACCAGGAGTGCCATGCAGGCCCGCCAGACCAGAGACCCTCAGGTGAAGGCCAGCAGGCCCTGGCCCGCTCTTAGCGCCCTAACCTCAGTATCCTCATCTGGGACATGAACACAACAGGGTCCCTGGAGGGAGGTTGGCTGCAGGAGGCTGCAGGAGGCTGGCAGCATGCGCCAGGCCCCGAGGTGCTGGCCCTCCTTCCTGGCAGAGCTGCTCCTGGCTCTCCTCAAACTCTCAATTAGATGCAAACGCCGTCGGGTAGGAAGCCTTTGGAGAGGATGGAGCTGACACCTGGGATTATGTTATCAGATCGTTCCCCACCTGGCAGGCGACGGCCCTGGGCCTGGGCTGGGAATTGCTGGAGCAGGCAGGATGCACCTCCGTCACTTCTCGGCCTGAGCCTGGGCCCGGCCCCTGCTCCTTCCAGGGTCCAGCGCACGCCACATGCACTTTGGGAACAGCGCAATGGGCCATCCCTGGGGCCTCTAGAGGACAGCCTCGGTGCCACTGAGCTCAGGGCAAGTGAGAGCCCTCCCTCCTGCTCCAGAGGAACGTGCAGGGGTCTCAGCCTCCGGTCGCCCTGTTCTCCCCAGTCCCGGTGTGGTCATACTTCTACCAGCCCCCCCCACCGCGCCCCCTCCCCTCCTCGGGAGAGCCCAGTGTTTGGGAGCCTGATGGGGACAAGCAGCCTCATGAAAGGGCTTTTACTGTCCTGAGTCAAGCTGGGGGCAGCAACCAGGCACCAATGCTCCCATTAGGGGCAGGGCCCAGAGAGTCCAGCCAAGATGCCGCTTCCCCTGGGGACAAGAGGCTCAGAGCCTGCAGACTAAGTTCTGGGCCCAGTTCCTCCAAGACGTCTGCCGTCTCTGAGCTGCACCAAGCCTCGGGTTCCTCATCCGCACCGAGGAGGCAATGTGTCCTTTATGCAGTCGCTGGGAGGGTTCCAGTGTAGGTAAAGTGCCCGCTCAGCACCTGGCATATACCTGGCATTTAATGAGCGCCTCATCAAGCTGCTTTTATTCTCCGGGAGCCAAGCCGTGAGCCAGGACATCAGTGTGTGAAGGCAGGGGGCTGACAGGAAAGACTGTGCGATTAATCAGGCATCGGGAAACCTGGTTCCAGTCTCTTGCTGCTGCGTAGCCCGAGGCAAGAAACTGAACCTCTCTGGGTCTCCGTTCCCAAGCCCGGACCCAGCAGGCACGAGAAGTGGGTTCTAGTCCAGCCTTGCACACTCACTCTCCCTCGTACTCCCTCAGTGTCCTCACCTGCACACGATTCACCCCTGCCCCTGGGAGCTTCCCCGGACTGTCTGGGGTTGGCGAAGGGATCCCACTAGGGGCCTGCTGGGGGCACCCCCCCCCCACCGCAGCCCCCTCCAGGACCCAGCCCAGCCTCACCCCTCTCTTTCGGAGGCTGCAGTCAAGCAAGGCTGGGGCTCATCCCTCCTAGGCATGATGCTACAGGCCCGACCTCTGGTATGCAGTTGGAACCCCGAAGCAGGTTTTTCCCCAGGTAAATCACTGGTCCCGGGGAGGAGGGGGGGCTCTGTCTCAGACACTTAGAGCCCACTGGGGCTGGAAGACAGCTCACAGAGCACAGGCTGCCTGCTCAGCGCCGTATAGCCAGTTCAGTTAGACCCAGGACCCAATCTTCAATGCCCGTACCCATTCTATAGATGAGATGACTGGGGCTCCGAGAAGAGCTGGGGCTCGTCCCGGGTCCCCCAGCAGTGGAGGAAGAGCAGGGACTCTGGGCTCCTTGTACTGTGGCCCCCTAGTTTCGTTCTAGTGTTTTGGGAAAGGGGGGAGTTCAGCAGCCTCGCCGGGAACACAGCCTCTCCCTGGCGGCCACGCTGGGACGGGCTGAGTGTATGCTGTGTCATTTCCCTGCCCCAGGGTCTGCCTGCCGTGCCAACGGGCCAGGCAGAGGAGGAGGAAGAGGTGGGCCGGGCCGCCCTGAGTCAGCACCAGCAGCCCCAGCCCAGGTGCCCCGGTGGGCAGGGGGTCAGTGTTCGGGCCAAGCAACCGGACAGCGGGCCCCCCATCCCAGGCCTGGGGAGGGGGGAGTGTTCTTCTCACATTGCTGCTGGGGGGGTGGGGGAGGACACGGGGGTGAAGGTAAAGAGGTGATTCACGGGGAGAGAGAAGGCAGGCAGAGCTCCCGGGGGCGGCAGGCGGGCAGGCCAGGCAAAGCACCTCGTCAGCATCCGCCGTCAGCATCCGTCAGCGGCTTGGCCCAGCGCTGGAGCCTGGGAAGCCGCAGGAGCAGGGCAGATGGGAGGGTTGCAGGCCGCGTGGCCGAGCTGCCCCTCCCTGCCCTGCCTGTCACCGTGTTCTGTCAAGGCCAGGATGGGCAGGGGACCCGTCCTGGAGTCTAAGGACAACACAGGCCTGGTCCCCACCCCGCCACCCAAGAACTAGCTAGGTGACATCGGCAGGGACGAACCAGTCGGGCCTCAGTTTCTACATCTGGAAAATGGGCAGATCCCACTAGCTGAAATTATGAAGTGCTTCGCGCTCAAAAACCAGTAGCTAGTGTCATTACGCCCGCCCCCCCCCCCACACACCAAGCTGGCCTCGGGTCCCTGGATGGATGTGACAGGGAAGCACAAAGGATGGAAAGCAGGGGCGTGGCTCACCATGGCGCTGGGGGTGTGAACAAGTCCCTCTTCTCCGTGCTCTCATCTGAAAGACCCCAGATCCTCCTGCTGGGTCCGAGAGTAGCAGGCAGTCTCAGCAGTGGGCCCCCATTCTCAGAGGGGTCAGGCGGCAATGCCAGCTGGTCAGGGGGCCCCGCCGACGGTGGTACCACACAGACCGGGGTTCCAACCCGAGATGGACCTCACCCTGCCATGTCACCTTAGACAGGCGACGCCAACAGCCTGGTGGGGCTTTTGTGGGGAGCAAATGAAGTTACAAGAGGCCCATGGGACTGCATGGGGTGGCTGGGTCTCAGCCCTGGCCACAGACACGTGGGGAGGATGCCCTGCTGCCCAGCCTGGCCCTGGGTGCCCCTATCTGGCCCCATCACTGGGCCAGGCCATCAGTCTTCCTGTCTGGGGCAGATTAGACTTGCTGGCTGTTCCCATGCCGAGCAGGGATCTGGTGCCAGTCTCCTTCCTACTCCTGGTGGGGAGGAGACGGGTGGAGGAGGCAGAACCCTGGCACAGCAGGTCAGGGCCTCAGTTTCCCCATTTTTAAAAAAGGGGCCATGGGATCCCAACAGGCCTTCCCAGAGGACTGGGTTCCACGACCTCAAGTCAGACATGACGTCAGCTGCACCTGCCTACCCCCTAGCAGCTGTGGGGCGGATTATTCAGCCCAAGGGCTACGAAGGCCCCTTCCTCCTCCCACTTTCCCTCCTCTTCCTGCAACTCTTCCTCACTCCGGTCACCTGATTCCATCTTCACAACAGCCAAAGACGCAGCTCCGTCCTCACCTCCACTTTACACACCAGAAACCCAAACCCCAAAGCTGCCTGGGATCAGGCTGAGAGCCAGGCTCCGAGACACAGGCTCTCCGACTCTGCCAGCCCCCTCAGGGGACAGGCACTCCACCTTTCTAGAAACCTAACCCATGGCCACCTTGTCAGCTCCTGACCCACTTCTGGTTTCTCGGCCTAAGAGTTTCCCCAGGCCCTGTCAGCCAGGATGGTCCCCAAAGCCAGCATTCTGGGCTCGTACGATCTGCTGCCCTGCTCTGGGCCTGGCAAAGGGTTAGACTCTGCTAGAAATACCTCCACCAGCACAGACGTTGCTAATCACTCACCACCCTCTACTGAGCTCAGACCTGGTCTCAGAATCTTTCTCAGCACAGCTCGCTTGGGCAGGCTTTATCAATCAGCTCGCGATGTGCTCTGAAACCACGGGAAGGCACTTCCCCTCGGCAGGAAGACGCACCAGCTCATGGCCTGGCTCGGCATGTGGTGAGCACCCCTTCTCAGGATGTGCGTCAGTGTGTCGGCTGAGAATGACTACCCACACCAGGGATGCTGCCCATCGCGGCCGGGGTAGAGAAGAAGCAACCCTTGGGGTCTTTTCACTGGCAGAATTCGACCCAGGTGGGCAACCCTCAGCTGACTTCACTGCGCTTCCACCCAAGGACCATCCCCGCCCCCTACATCCCAGCCTGGGAAGATTCTGCATTACAAAGCTCACAAAGAGGCTCAGAGAGGGTGAGCAAGTCACTCTCTGCTGCCCAGCGCAGCCAGGAAATAGACACATTTGAACTTGGACCTCCAGGCCAGCCTCAGATGGACCCAGGCTACTTTTTAGTCTCCGTGCCTCCTCCACCACTCCAGACTCTCTCCACCACCCAAGAAAAGCAACAACAGTGTTTCACGGCGTGCGTGAGAGCTTCCTGCTTCGCAGGAATGAATCAGAGTCCTGTCAAGGGACAGTAAGTGAGAGAAAACCCCGAGATTCCTCCCTGCCCCACCCCATCACAGCACTTTCTTCTGGAGAAACTGCTTGCCTGCCGGGTCTGGGGAAATCAGAATGCGCACCGCCCCCCAACAATGCACAAAGGCCCTTTGAGATGGGGCAGCCCATGGTCACCCGCCAGAGGACCCAGGTACCCTATCCCTGTGCAAAGACACTGAGGAATCCCAGGAGGGCAGGGGAGGAGGCAGCAAAGAGAACCACGGGGGGACGGTGTTTCGGTCTCCGTATTGGTGCTGTGAGTGAACGCGCGCTGAATTGGCAGAGATGCTGGGGACCGGCTTCCCCTCGGGGGGACCACCCCCCCCCAGCAGCTGGCTCACCTTCTGGGCCTGGCTGATCATCTTTCGCACCACCTCTTTGATGTGGGCCTGCCCATCGATGGGGGGCTGCATATAGACACTGGCCCGGGTCACACCACGGTAGGCAATGGTGTCAGGCCAGCCCAGGTCCAGCTGGGGGATGGATCGGTCCGACTTCTGGGGCCAGTACTCCAGAGAGGGCAGTGGCTCGGCCTCAGTGGGGTCCCCACCCGCCCTGCTGGCCTCCTCGCTGTCGCCAACGCCATTGTCCTCAGGACCCCGGGGCCGGCTGGCACCCCTCGGATCCTCGGAGCCTGGGTCATACACCTCAATGGTCTCCAGGATGCGCCTGAGCTCCAGTTCCGACAGGAAGTCCCGAATGTTCTCCCGATTCAGCACCTCATAGAAAGCCTCCCTGCCGCGGGCCACCAGGGCCTCCAGGGCCAGCCGCTGCTCCTCGCTGTAGAAGAACTCGGGCTTGGACTCACTGGAGCGCCAGTTGACGTGGTTGTCGTCCAGACACTGCACCTGGGAGAAGGCCATGTTGCCACTGCCCCGACGCCTGTGGCCGGGTGGGCGGGCGACAGAGCACTCGGCAAGGTCGGGCTCCGAACTCCGGCCCGACTTCGGCAGGGCGCACTTTGGGGCTCCACCTGTGCCTCAGCAGCTCTGCCCAGAGGGAGCCTGCGGGAGAGGCCAAGTGAACGCAGAGGTCAGGGCAGGGTGCAGGCGGGACCGGGGAGGGGCGACAGGGCGACAGGGCGGGGGTGGGGCGGCAGTGGGCGAGATGGCGGGGCGGGACCCACGCCTGGGCGCGGTGTGCCTCTCTCAGTAGGGGCCGGCGGGGGGTGGGGGACCCGCATCCCGGAGGAACTGTGGGGCTGCCTAAAGTCCTAGGCAACTTCTGGGAGGAACCAGGGCAGGCAGGGAACTTCCCAGAAGTTTCCAAGAGTGGGGGTGGCAGCGCACAACTCGGATGGCCGCTAGACCAGCTCGGCGGCGCCCCGCATTCCGACAGCTTCCGGGAAGGGCGCGGGGGTCTTAAAATCTGAGGGCGCCACGACCCCGCAACCCGAGAGGGCTGCCCGGAGGAGGCTCGGGGAAGCGCGGCTGGCGGGCCCGGGATCCGGGGCCGCGGCCCGGGACTCGCTTACCGGGCGGGCGCGGGCGCGGGGCACAGCCGGCAAGGAAAGCCGCGCTGGCGGAGCGAAGCGCACCCGCGGCGGCTACGGGCTGGTGACTAATGCCGCCCCGCCCACCCCGCCGCCGCCACCTGCGGTCACGTGCCGCCCTGGGGGCGGGGCCGGAAGCTGATTCACCACCCCCGCCAACCCCCGAGGGACATTGGCGCGGGGTGGCCGTGCGCCGCGTTTCTTCTGCTGCTTCCCGTGCCGGGGTGGCCGAATTCTGGAAAGCCCAGGGACCAAAGTCCAACAGCTCCTGGAACATTGCAGCCCAGAGAGGGACAGTGTTCTTACTGAGAACACACAGCAAGTCAACAACCTTTGCACCGCCCCTCGCCCTGACCGCGGGGCCTGTTGGTAAACTTAGTCCAACCCTACCAGTATCGTTTCCCAGGTGGGACGGGAAGTCTGTGCAGATACCCAGCTGTCGGGTTGTGGAAGTAGAATTGGGGTACTGGACTGGGAGGCCCCAAGGCAAGGATAGGGCACTGTCTGACCCATACTCAGGATGGAGCCTTTACAGAGCCTGGTGTGCAGAGAGCAGATAGATACCCAGTTCTTAGTCCCTAGCCCTGCTCCCTGCTGGGAGGGGTAACCCCCCAGGACTGGTCCCACATGATGAGAAGCGCCCTCCTGAACCCTGGGATTGGGAGAGCCAGAGAGGGCTGCTGTGGGCTGGAGTCAGGCCCAACTCTTGCGCACACACCCCCATCTTCTCCACCCCACTCAGCCACAGAGAAGAGGCAGGCGGTCCCAGGGGGCCAGCACTGCTTTTGGGGTCCTGAAGCCTGATTTATATAGCTTCACTGCCACCAAGGACCCAGAACAAGAGTTTACGGGCCTCAGCTTCTCCTTTTGCTCTTATGACTGCACGTAGGCCCTGGGGCTCATGAAGGGAATCCTGGCTCTCGGGGCTGAAAGGCATGAAGCCCTCCAACCTTGCAGTTACCTGACCGTATTTACAGATGCACAGGAAGTTGTTAAAAACAGCAACAACAACACACCAACAGAGAGGTCACAGGGATCCTTCTCTCAGTTTCTCCCCATGGTATCATCTTGTAGAACTCTAGTACAATAATACAATAACCAGAAAATTGACATCAGTGCAATCCAGAACTTGTTCAGATTTCACCAGTTTACAAGTGTTCGTGTGTGTGTGTGTGTGTGTATGCAACTTTACCGCATGTGTAGATTTGTGTGGCTGAAACCTCCCTCGCTACCCACATCTCCATCCCTAACCCCTGTCAACCACGAAATCTGTTCTCCATCTCTGCAATGTTGTTATTTCAAGATGTTATATAAATGGGAAGTATAGCATATAACCTTCAGGGATTAGCTTTTTCTCCCACTCAGCATAATTCTCTGGCAAGTCATCCAGGTCATCGTGCGTATCCGTAGCTTGTTTGTTTCTGTTGCTGGCTAGTATTCATGGCATGCGGGGACCAGAGTCTGTTCAACCATCTCTCCTGTTGAGGGACAATGGGTTGTTTCCAGTTTGGGGCTATTATGAATTTAGCTGCTATGAACATTCATATGCATATTATACATATTCATTTGTATATATGTTGTATTATGTATATTTTACATTCCTACCAATAACATATGAGCAATCCAGTTTCTCCACATCCTTGCCAACATTTTATGTTGTCACAATTTTTTTATTTTAGCCACGCTGATAGGTGTGTAATAACCTCTTCCTATGGTGTTAATTTGCATTTTCCTAATGACTAATGATATAGAACATATTTTCATGTGCTTATTTGCCAGCTGTCTGACCTCTTCAGTGAAATTCCTGTTCATGTGTTTTGCCCATTTTCTAAGTGGATTGTTTGGTTTTTCCTGTTGAGTTTTGAGAGCTCTTTATACTTTTTTTTTTTAAGAGAGAAAGAGAGTGAGTGAGAGTGTGAGTGGGGGAGGGGAAGGGTGGGGGGGAGGAGCAGAGGGAGAGAGACAGAGAGAATCTCAAGCAGGCTCCACACCCAGCATGGAGCCCGACATGGGGCTCTATCCCATGACCCCAAGATCATGACCTGAGCTAAAACCAAGAGTCAGAAGCCTAACCAACTGAGCCAGCAGGGTTCCCTGCTCTTTATATATTCTAAATACAAGGTCTTTGTCAGGTCTATGGTCTGCACATATTTTCTGCTGGTCTGTAACTTTTTTTTTTAATATAAAATACAATATCATTAACTATAATCACTGTGCTGTACGTTAGATCTCCAGAATTTATTCATCTTATAATTGGAAGTTTGTACCCTTTAACTAATATCGCCCCTTTTCTTCCACCCCACAGCCCTATCATTCTACTCTCTTTTTCTGACTTCAGCTTTTTTGGATTCCACTTATAAGTGAGATCATATAGTATTTGTCTTTCTCTCTCTGACTTACTTCACTTAGCATAATGCCCTCAAGGTCCACCAGTGTTGTCACAAATGGTAGGATTTTCTTCTTTCTCAGGGCTGAATAATATTTCTGCGTGTGTGTGTGTGTGTGTGTGTGTATGCCACATCTTTATCCATTCATCTGTTGATGGACCATTGAGGTTATTTCCATGTCTTGGCTGCTGTGACTAATGCTTCAATGAACATGGAGTACAGATATCTCTTCAAGGTAATGATTTCATTTCCTTAAGATATATACTCAGATGTGGCATTGCTGGATCAAATGGTAGTTCTATTTTTAGTTCTTTGAGAAATCTCCATACCGTTTTTCATAGTACCTGCACTGATATATGTTCCTACCAGTAGCACACCTACGCACGCAAAAGGATTCCCTTTTCTCTACATCTTTGCCAACACACGTGATCTCTTGTCTTTTTGATGATAGCCATTCTAACAGGTGTGAGGTGATATTTCATTGTGGTTTTGGTTTGCATAGCCCCAATGACTAGTGATGTTGAGCACTTTTTCATGCACCCGTTGGCCATTTGTATGTCTCCTTTGGAAAAATGTCTATTCAGATCTTCTGCCCACTTTTTAAATGGATTTTGTTTTTTGTGGGGGGGTTGCTGTTGAGTTCTACGAATTCTTTATATATTTTGGCTATTAACCCCTTATCAGATCTATGGCTTACAAATATTCTTCCTAATCCATAGGTTGCCTTCTCATTTTGTTGATGGTTTCCTTTGCTGTGCAGAAGCTTTTTAATCTGTTGTAGTCCCATTTGGGTTTTTTTCTTTCTTTCGGTGTCAAATAAAAAAAAAAATTGCCAAGATCAATGTCAAGGAGCTTCCCCCCCATGTTTTCTTCTAGGAGTTTTACATTCAAATCCTTAGTCCATTTTGAGTTGGTTTTTACGTATGGTTTGAGGTAGTAGTCCAGTTTCATTCTTTTGCATGTAGCTGTCTCATTTTCCCAACACCATTTATTGAAGAGACTGTCCTTTCCCCACTGTATATTCTTGACTCCTTTGTCATAAATTAATCGACTATATATGTGTGGGTTTATTTCTGTGGTCTCTATTGTGTTGTATTGATCTATATGTCTGTTTTTGTGCCAATACTGTATTGTTTTGATTACCATAGCTTTGTAATACAGTTTGAAATCGGGGAGAGTGATGTCTCCAGTTTTTCTCTTCTTTCTTAAGATTGCTTTGGCTATTTGGGGTCTTTTGTGGTTCTATACAAATTTTTAGGATTGTTTTTTTCTATTTGTGTGAAAAATGCTATTGGAATTTTGATAGGGACTGCACTGAATCTGCAGATGGCTTTTGGTGGTATGGACATTTTAACATGAATTCTTCTAATCCATGAACATGGTATATCTTTCCATTTATTTGTGTCATCTTCAACTTCTTTCATCAGTGTCTTATAATTTTCAGTGTACGGGTCTTTCACCTCCTTGGTTAAATTTATTCCTAGATATTTAGTTATTTTTGATGCCATCATGAATGGGATTGTTTTCTTAATTACTCTTTCTGATGGTTCATTGTTAGTGTATAGAAACATGACTGATCTTTGTATATTGATTGTGTATCCTGCAACTTTACTGATTTTGTTCTGTAACTTTTCTTTTCATCCTTTTCACAGGTGTCTCACACTGAACTTTTAATTTTGATGAGGTCTACTCTATCCATTTTCTCTTTTATGGGTAGTGCTTTCGTTGTCAAGTCTAAGAACTCTTTGCCTAGCGCTAGGTCTTGATCTACTATTTTCTCCCTAAAAGTTTGATAGTTTTTACATATTACGTTTAAATCTGTGATCTATTTTGAATTAATTTTTGTGTCAGGTGTGACATTTAGGTTGAGGTTGAGTTTTGGCCTCTGGATGTCCCCCAGAAGGACTTTACAGGGGAAGAAACAGCCTCAGAGACCTTAAATAATCACCCAGGATCATACAGTAGAGCGTTGGGATAGTTGGACTTAAACTCAGGTCCAACTATCCCAACTTTGTGCTTTTCTCCTGCTCCTTATTGCAACATTCACATCTGGACTGTCTCCCTGGGATGGGCCAGGCCTGGTTAGGGAGTGGGGAGCAACTTGATTAGCCCTCCTGGTCTTATGTCCAGTGGCCTCCTTGGGAAAGGGTCATTCAGTCCATCAACAGACACTGGCAGGGGCTGTCACGGGTCACAGAGTTATTTGTGCCATGAGGATATTGCCCAAAGCCTGCACAGACATCCATAGGTTGAAAGTATGAATCCATATGAATTCCCTGAGTTTCTGAAAGAGGGAAGGGTATTCCAGAGAGAGGGAACAGCAAACACAGAGGCCCAGAGGTGTGGCTAAGAGGGTAAGGGGCCATGAATGGCACATTTAGAGGCTTGTGATCCCTCCTGCAGGGGATGGAGAGTCACAGAAGTGTGTGAGCAGGAAGGATGGTGGACAGAAATGGTGTTTTTAGAAGTTCCCTCTGCTGCATGCAGGGAGGGTGGGTTAGAGGGGGCAAGGCGGTGCAGTAAGGAGGTGGTGCAGTTCACCTGGTCACCAAGCCCAGTGGCTGGACTTGGTATCGGCCACAGGGAGGGAGGACGTGGGAGACAAGGAGAGGGGCAGCTCCCAGGCTTCTGGTGTGGGCCCTGGCTGGACGGAGGTGCCAATGCAAAAGTAGATCCCAGCTGGGGAGCTCCTAGGCCCACAGAAGCTGGCTCCCTGGCCAACTCAGAAGCCCCCCCTCCCCCCCGCTGGCCCTTGCCATCCTGAGTGTGGCACATTCAGGGGACTTTAATGGCGCACCTCTGCCGCTGTCATAAAGGAGAGGTTGTTCTTTCTTGCTGTTCAGCACAAACTCAGGCAAGTGAGCCAGTGGTGCCCAGAGGCGGAGGCCCATGCCCACAGCCTGGAATGGGCTGAATAAACTTGGCCAGAATCTCCTGACTCGGGCTTTCTGAGCCATTATGTGGCTGTGACTCCTCACCTGTCTCTCCCAGGAGGGCTGGGTCCGGGCACCAGAGCAGGCCAGTTCAGGCCCAGAACCTGTCAGCAGGGGCCCAATCACCTGCCTTCTGTATGCTGGACCCCAGTGCCCCGCCACCCCGAAGTCCTGCCATGGGGCCTGGGGCTTTGTCCTGGGTCCAACTGTGTGTCCCAGGCCAGTCATGCCCTTTGTGGTCCCAAGTTCTCATCTGCGCACCGCTGGCCTGCAGCTGGATCAAACATTGCCTGAACTTCGTCAGGACTGTTTTCTGGCATCCTTTCTCCTCCTCCTCTCCTCCTGTGCCTTGCCTCCTTCTTGACAACCATTCACTCCATTACTCACTGATTCATTCACAAATGTTCGCAGGATCTCTTTTCTGGGCCCAGCCCTACACCGAGTGATACCCGGGACCTGGAGATGATTCAAACCCAGTGTCCGCCCTGGGGGAGCTCCCAGTCTGGTAGGGGAGGTAAAATATGCATACAAACTATCATGATTCAATCCTCGGCCATAGGAGCCTTTGAGAGGAAGCTGCTTTGCCAGCTTAGGGTTGGGGGGAGGGCAGAGGGAGTCAGAGAAAGCCTCAGAGGACCAGCCCTTTGCAATGGGCCAGGGAGCAGGAGGTAAACAAGGGTAGGATGGAGTCCTGGGAGGAGGGGACCTCGTCTGTGAAGGCCCGGAGGCGGCAAAGTGCTGGGTGTGTATGAGAAAACACCAGCAGGTCCGGGCGGCTGATGCATGCACACTGGATGGGAGGATCTGGGACCAGTTGACAAGGACCTGAAAGGCCACAGAAAGGATTCCACCACCACCACCCCCCCCGGAAGCTAGGGACTCCAGCAGTGTGTATGTGTGTGTGGGGGCGGGTGGGGGGAGGCCTCCTGAGAAGTAAGTAGTGTGAGCAGAGGTGTAATTTGGCAAGGATGGGGAGGATGGAAGGGAGGCGGGGAGGGGCTGGTGCCCAGGAGCAGGGCAGGGAGCCAAGTGAAGCAGGCAGGGATGTGGCAGGAAAAGCCATGGGGCTAGGGGGCTCTGGAGCTCCAGAGAGGGGCTGGGCTAGAGACCCGGGATGCCAGGTCATTGAGGATGGGGGGATGCTGCCCCAGCCCTGCTAGCCTGGAGGAAGGGTTCTGAGACCCACCTGCCATGGGTTGGGCATCCATGGAGGGACTTTTCAGAAGGGGCATTTGGAGGGGACAGTGGTTAACTCAGGAGTGCCTGGTCTGCAAGGGGAGCACCGTGGCTGGGGAACGCCGATGCCTGCTGCCGGATTGAAATGTAAGCGCCCACACTGGCCTCCCTTCCCCCTGGAGCGCTGGTCGGTGGCATCTGTTTCTGAACTTCCCCCACCATCAGCTATGCACGCTGTGGGCCCCCTGCTGAAAATCCCAAGGGACACGGGCAGCCCACGGGGCGTGGAGAGAGTATTTCATGGGAGGAGCCCGAGAACATGGGGTTGACCAGTGTTCCCCACACTGTGCTGGGGAGCCCGGCTGCCGTGGGCAAGCTCTGGGAGTGAGGTGCCGTGCTTCCTGCCCACCCCCCCAACAGGGTTCTGCTGGGGCAGCTTGCTAGGGAGGCCCGGATGCAGGGCTCAGTCCATTCAGTCCACAGATGAGCAGTGTGCCCCCCTCCTGCTGCGGGGCGCCACTTCTGAGCCAGTCCTCCTGGGAAGGCGTGGGCAGAGGGGCTGGTGGGGAAGGCCTCAGGTGACGGCGAGGCCCCTGTGGCTGGAGCAGGGTGGGGGGGCGGCAAGGAAAGGGACACGACTGGAGGAGCCCGGCGTCTCGATGACTGGAGAGTCTTGTGGACAGCAGAACTACTGGAGAGTTCTGACCAGGGTGTGATCTGGCTCCCCTGTGTTTTAAGGGTCCTCCAGGAGCTGCTGGAGATGGCTCCAGGTGGGGGGGTCAGGGGGACAGGACCCGGCCTAAAGCTCTGAGCCCAGGGGTGGGGGAAGGTGTCCCTCTAGCCTGCATTTGCCCCTCTGGGGAGAAGGGGTGGGGGCAGAAGGGGGGTGAGAGAGACCAGCGCCCCAGATGGCTTCTAACAGTGGACTGCTCACGTGGGTGAGCAGGTGAGCCCCCTGGCCTGGCCTGGGAGAGGGAGAAGACATTATGACGGAGGACACCAGGCAGGAAAAAAGTTAAGGCTTTAGGGGCCAGAATAGTTCTGAGGCCAGCCCCCTCCTCGTGACCCAGGACCACATAGCTCCTGGTCAGAGGAGGTGACAGAGCAGGGCTGGGCCGGGGGCTGGCCCACCCTCAGGTGCTCACGGCTGTCCGAAGGGCGGGGTGGAGCAGCTGGGATATACTGGGCATCCCTCTGACGCAGATGACGTGGGCTGCGTGGTGCCGTCTGAGTGCCTTCGGGCCTGCGGGGCTGAGATCGGATGCTCCAACATCGCCTACCCCAAGCTGGTCATGGAACTGATGCCCATCGGTGAGACTCTGGGTGGGGTCCTGGCAGGGTGAGGGGTGGAACCTCGTGTGGGACTGGTGAGGGCGAGGGGCACCGGGGGCTGTGGAGGCCACTTTGGGTCCAGTGTGACATCCAAGTGGGATGTTCACTCATCAGGAAAGAGAGGAAGGTAATAATACTGGAAAATACTCACATGCCCCCCCCCCCCCGCCCCACCATGGGCCGCGCAGGATTCCAAGGACTTTGCATGGGACTACCTTCCATCATTCCAAGAACCCTAAGTGCTGATATTATCACCCCCATTTTAAAGATGGGGAAACTGAGACCCAGAGAGGTTGAGGAGACCTGCCCAAAGTCACATGGCCAATGAGCCCCAGAGCTGGGTTCTCAACCCGGATAATTTGCCTCCAGAGCTTGTCCTCTTCCCCTGTGCTGTGCCATCCCTTGACAGAGGTCAAACTGCTTCCCACTTCCGGCTATGAGGTAGTTGTTAGCCCCGCTTTACAGATAGGGAAACTGAGGCACCGAGCGGGGAAAGTGACTTCTCCATGGTGACAGAGTGGCTGAGCCACAGACCCCGGTCTGTCCTGCTCCAACCCACTGCCGACTCCGCTGGGATCAGGAGCTCGGGCCCCCATGAGCCCCACGCCTCCTGCCTCCCCCAACAGGTAGAACATGGGGGCAGGTTTTGGCCTTTCCCACATTTCTTGTCCCAGCAGAGCAAAAAGAGGAGATAGCCTTCTGAGACCCTCTGCAGCCTGGTTTCACCTCCAGATTCTCAGACCCTGAGTGTCTCCCTCCCTCCCCGTGGCTTCTCCTATAGAAGCCTCCACCCTCCCGGGGTGTGGAGGCCCAGGGTGAGTTCACAGACCTGGGATCAAATCTCAGCTCTGCCACTTGCTGGCTGAGATATTTGGGGCATGTCATTTCCCTGCTGGGAGCTTCAGTGTCCTCATTTGTAAATTCCAGATAATGACACCTACCCACCCCTCGGTGTGTTGTTGCTGGGATTAAACATAATAATGTTGGGACCCTGCCTGGCGCAAGGCTTGGCCTCGCTGTGGGTTCCCACCTCTGGGCCTCACCTTTCTCTTCTGTTCTGGGGGGCGGGGGTAGCTCGCTAAGCCCCCGAGCTACCCAGCCATTGTTGGGCCATAACCGCTCTCTAGGCCTTGAGCTCCCTGTCTGAAAAATGGGTGGAGAATAAGCCCCAAGTTAATTCCACCTCCCTGAGCAAGAGAAACAGGATGGAGAAATGTTTGAGGGAAAACCGTGATCTAACTCACTTTTCTTTGGGCCCCAGCCCTGTCATCGTGATAACTGAACAGAGAGGGCCATGGGATGCCTGGAAGTCACACAGCAAGTCAGACACAGAACCAAGGGCCAGGCAAAAATAGCACCAGGGAGGCTGAGCCCTCAGGGGAGGGGGGGCCATCAGTCAGGTTTAAACTAGGGCAGGGGGTAGAGGACAGACAGACAATCGGCAGAGATGGAGGGGAGGTGCTTAGACACTTGAAGAAAAGGTGTAAGAGGCCTTGGAGACAGAATCAGACCGAGGCCCAGAGAGGGGAGCTGACCAGCCTGACGCCACACAGCACTGAGTTGGAAATTGAGCATCCTTCCGTCTCTCCAGGCTCCCCACCCTCAGCCCCTCTCAAGCCCACGACTCCCAGAAGGCTTTGCAAAGCAGAGCCTCGTCCACCTCGATGGGGACCCCTCCCTCGTTTTCAGCCAATCCCTGGGTAGATTTTTCTCTCTCCCCTGGGGAACTGCATCTCCTTTTCCACAGAGCCAACAAGAAAGGGGCCCCCCCTGTGGCTCCTGGGGCCGGCCACACACAGGCCACCGCGCCCTGCCCAGGTTGTGACCTCTAAGCAGAGGGTCCTGCCCTAGGCCTTCCTGTCCCCGCCCCACCCCAGAGTTTTGCCGCTGGCCGCTGTGAGTCCCTGGGCACCTCTCCTCCCGCTAGGAGCTCCTACTTCCTCCTCTGTCAAACGCGTTAATAATGCTTCCGTCAAATGAAGGCCTGGGTGTGAAAGTGCCTTGTCATCTGCACGGCTCTGTAGAAACAGGGTGCTCCTAACTGCACCCAGAACAGCAGAAGCCGTCATAGCTGTGACGATGGGGCCAGCAAGCCGCAAATCCAGAAGTAACCCCCTCCGTCCCGCCCCCTGCATTTGCCCTTGGCCTCCAGCCTCTCGCGACTGGGCCTTTCTCCCGCGAACACCTCCAGCCTCCTTCCTCCAGCCTCCTTCCTCCAGCCTCCTTCCTCCTTCCTCCTGGGGCTCTGCTCTCGAGGGCTTGTGAGTGGCCGATGCTGACGGTGGGGCCTCAGACAGGGGGACGCAGGCAGGAGGGGCTCCCGGGCCAGGTCACAGGGGCCCTGTCCCCATCCCCCAGGTCTGCGGGGGCTGATGATCGCAGTGATGATGGCCGCGCTCATGTCGTCGCTGACGTCCATCTTCAATAGCAGTAGCACACTCTTCACCATGGACATCTGGAGGCGGCTGAGGCCCCGCGCTGGCGAGCGGGAGCTGCTGCTGGTGGGCCGGTATGGTGGCTGGCGGGGGCGGGGGGGAGGAGGCTTGCCGGGCACCGGCGACAGGCTGGGACATGGGCTTCCCCAGCCGCACGATGGATGGCCCGGGAGGCCCCACCAGAGGGGGCCTTTGAGGGGTAAGTCTGAGTTTGCGGGTTGGAGAAAGGTCCATCTCACCTCCCATGTGGCTCTGCCCGCCCCCCCACCATGGTGACAGCCCTCATCTTCGATGTATCTCTTTCTCTGAGCTGCATCTCTGAGCGAATCTCTGCCGGGGACAGTCCCCCTTCCCCAACCGTCCCAGAGATCTCTCTGTCTTCCCCCAATCTGAGCCCTTAGCCCTCCTGATAGAGGGGGCCCAGAGCCAGTTCTCAGGGGGGGCCACACTCAGGCCACAGCTGTCCCTGGCCCCCCTGAGCTTCTGCCGTTTTCTCCTAGCCCTGCTTGTCCCCTCCTTATCACCTCAATGACTCACCCCACGATCTTTCTAGACTCTGCGCGAGTGTCCCCTCCTCCATGTAGCCCTCCCTGATATCCCCGACTAAGGAATGAGCCCCTCTCCCCTCTAAGCTTCCCACAGGGGATCATGGTCAGACTCCTCCCACAGCACATGTGTCTCCCTGACGCCCCCCCAACCTCCACTCCCACGAGGACGGGCAGGGGCTGTGTCTGGCCCAGCCCTCCATCCCCGTACTCAGCAGAGTACCTGGGAGTCCTCTGGGGTGAACTCTGCAATGGGTGACAGGAGGTTGGCGTCTGAGTGTGTGCATGTGCCTGCCTGCTTGGGTCCTCTCCCGGGTTCTACCGGCCTGTCTCCCTCCAAGCCATGCAGCCCCCCACTCCGCCGGTCGAGGGCCCCAACGGCCGGTGCCTAGCTTGACCAACAGCGCAGCCTCGGGCTCTGGGCCCATGGCGCCCATCCTCAGGGCGGGGTCTCCCCCGGAGCTCCAGGCAGCTGTCCCAGCGATGCAAAACAGCCGAGCTTCTGTCAGAAGGGCGCTGTTGGGACACGCCACTCAGCAGGCGAGCGTGAGCTCATCTGCAGGCTCACCGCCTCCTCCAAAACAAGGAGCCTCTCCCTCCTGCCTTACGGGATGCTTCTGTGTCACCGGGGCCTGGCCTCTTGACCTCCTCTCCCCGCCATGTGGTTCCCCTGCCTCTCCTCAGTGGCTGTGTGGCCCCGGAAGCCCACCCTCGTCTGACAGACTCCTCCAAAGCCCTTCCAGGCTCAGCATCCGGGGACACCTGACGCCTGAGTGCCCCCTACTTCCCGCCCTCCTCAGAAGCAGGCTTCCCTCCTGCTCCCACCTGAGACCAAAGTCCTAAACTGGCCTCCCCTCTACACCAACTCACCCCCAGCCAGGGGGCTCTTGACCCTCCTTCCCACCTCTCCTACCAAGTCAAGCCCCAGCCAACCCAGGCCCTGCCAGCCTGCCTGTGGGCACGCGGCTGTGTGATGTGGGGCAGGTTGCTCACCCTCTCTGGGTCCTAGTTCTCTCAGCTGCCAGTTTGGTCAGGTGGGAAAGGATCCAAGGCTAGGTGTTGGGCCAGGGTTCAGCTCTAATGCGTCTCCCTCATGAAACACCCGGACCCCCGCAACACCTCCAGCCTCCTCCTACCTAAAACAACACTATTTAAGCTGTGTTTCCTGGATTGTTTGGGGTCCTGGGTCTCTGGAGCCTTGATCCAAGGGGATGTGGGACGTACAGAGAGAGGGGCAGCAGAGCATGTGCAGAGGCCTGGGGAGGAGGCCGCCATGGGTCAGGGACAGGCAGGGGCATGCCGATGACCCTGACAGTCTTATTAGGTGGGGGTGGGGCCAGAGAAACCATCGCAGACCTGGGGCAAGTGACAGTCCCACATCTGGGGCCCTGATCTTTGCCAGGCTCCACTGCCTGGTACTTCTCCTTCATTTCCCTCCCCTGCTACCCCCGTCTGTCTACCATTCTACCTTCTGGCTATTATTCGGTCCACAAATAGTGCCCGATGCCTCCCTGCATAGAGCTGAACAAGATGGGGGACCCAGAAAGATCTCAAAGCCCTCACCTCGAGCCCTTGAGGGGCTCCCCTGCAACCACGGACGACAGTCAGTCATCCTGATGGCAGTGTGTGTGTGCAGGCGGGAAGGGATGGGGTTGGAAGGCTTCCTGGAGGAGGAGGGCCTTGAGCTGAGCCTTGGAGGAGGAGGGGGTTGGCCAGGGGGGAGTTGGGGAACGGTATTCTAGGCAGAAGGAACAGCCTCTGGGCTTGTGGTCCCCCTGGAAGGGGAAACCCTAGAGGGCAGAGGGAAGGCAAGGGCCCCAGTCCAGGCCGCTCTGGAGACACCTGGCCCTGCACAGAGATGCTGAGTCCGGTGTTGGACACAGGAGCCTGTGTGGGGAGGGTGGGGTGGGCCGGGTGTTAATGGAGCCCGCCTATGCCTTTGAAGAGGGCAGTGCCCACCCGCCTGCCAGGCTAAGGGCTAATTAGCCTTAATCAAGGTGGCACCTCCTCCCTCCACCCTCCCCCTCAGGCTTGGAAGGGAAGAAAGGGAGGCAGGCAGGTAGGCAGACAGGAAGGACCCACCCCAGCGGCACACATGGCTTCGCTCGCCCTTGCTGTCCTGTGCAGGGTCCGGGAGGCCTCACCCACCACCCACCTTGGGGGTGAGTGGTGTCCAAGTGAGCCGGGACACAGGGGCGAGGGGTACTCAGCCAAGAAGGAGCAGATGGGACGCCTCACCCCAGCTCTGTCTCCTTAGCTGGCCCCCACAGCTCTTCAAGACTGGAGGAGGTCCTCCTCTGCTTAGAAGCCCTCCTGGGTTACTGCTTCCTCTGGGCCCCCTCAGCCCAGACCCCTAGCACAGGGTAACAGGCTCATCTGCTTTCTTTGCTCTGCTCTCAGTGCTAGGAAGGGACCGGGGCCCACTCGTTATTGAGTCTGGGCTTCTGGCCCAGTGCGCTGCTCTTGGGTGGGCTCCCGATGGGCGGCTGCTGACTGCAGGAAGCATGTCCCTGCGGTGGAGGGCTCCCACCTAGAGGAGAGGCAGGCAGGAGCCAAAAGGAGGAGTCCACACAGGGTAGGGAGGCAAAGGGGCTCCTCTGGCCAGAAGTCTTGGGCTTCAGAGCTGAGGAGTCCACATCCCAACCCAGACCCAGACTGCCCGGCCCCAGCCCTTGCCCTCTTAGGACAGAGGTCATCTGCGATGGGTGCAGGTCAGCAGCCCTGGGCTATGGGCGTGAGGAGTGTGCCAGCCACAGGCCACCGCTCCTGCCAGACCCCACCAGCGTTAGAGAAACCGCCAGGGGGGCAGTCTGGCTGGAATGCGAGGGCTGCAGGTCATTCTCGAAGCCACCAAATGTTTACGGGGCACCTACTGTGTGCCAGGGGCTGGTGCGTCCAGCCCAGAAGGGGAGCCGGACAGTAAGCAAGTGGGACGAGTGCTTGAGGACAAAGGGGAGAGCCTGGGGGGGCCTGGGGGGGGGGACAAGAAGGAGCAGAGAGGCTGAGTCGGGCGGCTGTACCTGCAGGTGGCCGAAGCCACAGAAGGGTTTGGGGCAGGGCAGGGCTGGCCACATCCCCAGAGGAGGGGACCAGAGGCCGGGGAGGAGGCTGGAGCTGGGGTGGCAGGGGACAGCTGGAGAGCAAATCTTAGTGACCGTGGGAGATGGGGGAGAATGAGAAAGGGTCTTGAGGGATGAGCACGCCCCACCGCCTGCCCACAGGCTGGTCATCGTGGTGCTCATCGGCGTGAGCGTGGCCTGGATCCCCATCCTGCAGGACTCCAACAGTGGGCAGCTGTTCATCTACATGCAGTCAGTGACCAGCTCCCTGGCCCCCCCAGTGACCGCCATCTTTGTTCTGGGCATCTTCTGGCGGCGAACCAATGAGCAGGTGGGTGGGGGATGGGGAGAGCTGGGGCAGCAGACTGGACGTGGGGGGCAGACTCCGTCGTCTTCCTGCAGACGAGCTGTGTCTGGCTCCCATCTCCCACCCCCACCCCTCCCCCTGCTGGCTGTGTGTGTGCTGGGGGAACCCTGGCCTCCCCCTCACGGTGCACCTGCCCTGCCTCCTCTTCCCCAGGGGGCCTTCTGGGGCCTCATGGTGGGGCTGGCCGTGGGCGCCACAAGGCTGGTCCTGGAATTCCTGCACCCTGCCCCCCCCCTGCGGTGACCCGGACACGCGGCCGTCCATCCTTGGCAGTATCCACTACCTGCACTTTGCTGTCGCCCTCTTTGTGCTCAGTGGAGTTGTGGTGGTGGCTGGGAGCCTGATGACGCCACCCCCCCGGGGGATTCAGGTGAGCCTGCCCTGGCCCCTGACCCCGACCCCTGACCTTTAACAAACTTTTAACGCTGGTCCCATTCTGACCCCTGACACTCTGCGACTCCGGCATTTTCTAGCTCTTGACCCCTGTCCCTTTTTGAACTCAGCTGCTCACTTTCCATCCCTGACCCCTGTCCCCGTCCGGGCCCAGCCCTGTCCTGCCACACCCCCATCCCGATCATTCTCTGCAGATTGAGAACCTTACCTGGTGGACCCTGGCTCAGGATGTGCCCGTGGGAGCCAAAGCAGGTGGGTGTGTGACCCTAGGCCCTGACTCTAACTCCCACCCAAGGAGTCCGGGAGGTGGGGGCGCTAGGTGTGGCCCTGTGGCCCTCACCTGTCTCTTTGCCCTGCCCCCCAGGTGATGGCCGAATACCCCAGAAGCACACTTTCTGGGCCCGTGTGTGTGGCTTCAATGCCATCCTGCTCATGTGTGTCAACATCTTCTTCTACGCCTACTTCGCCTGATGCTGGCCTTGGGGGCAGGAAGGCCAAGCCCTCGGAGTCCTCAGGTCCCCCTCGCTTTCGAGGCCTGGAGAGGTGTGGACTCCCCTCACCTCACGACTACATGGCCAGTCAGCGTCCAGGGACTGGCTGAGCCAGCAAAGCAGGGGCCCTGGAAAGGTCGGGGGGCAATGAACAGAAAGAATGTGGTATTTCAAAAATTGCACAAAGTAGTCTTGACGGCAACGAAAATTAGATTTCCGATGACCATCCTGATACTCATTTTACTGTTTTTATTTTGAAAACATGGGCCCAGGTCAGGAGCAGCTCAGGCCTTGAAGGGTCGCTGGCCAGCCCTGGGCAGAGGGAGAGCCTAGGGCCCCCTCCCCGGGCTCTTGCCCCCATCCCACCTGCTCCCAGCTGCCATGAGATCTTCCTCTCCCTCCCTTCCCGCTCACTGCCCCCTCCTCCACCAGCCTGGCATCCAAAGCACTTTCTGAGTCCCCCTCACTCTTCCTGCTCCCAAAGGTGCCGAGGCCCTGGGCAGGTGCCCCTTGCTACCTGCTGCTGGTTGCACATTCTGTGTGGACACCCCACCTTTCCTCAAGCCAGGGTCCCATTCCAGATGCCGTTAGACCTCCCAGTCCAGCAGTGGCCCTGACTTCCCACCTGGCCTGTAGTTTCGCTGAGCTCGGGGGCCTGGGTCTGGGCAGAACTTGGACCCCAGCAAACGACAGCCAGGGCGGGCAGGTCCTCCAAGTGTCCGTGCCCCAGGCCTGCGCCACGGAGCTTGTCCATTGTGTTGGGCCTGTGGGAGAGGAGAGCCTCCCTCTGTGTCTTTCATCACCGCCCACCTCCTGTGGGTCTCCCCAAAGTGTCGGTGGGGCGGGGGTGTGGGACACGCAAGTGGAGCCCAAAGTTTCATGGGGCTGCCGAGAAGTCGGTCTCCACCTGGAGTCAGTCCATCGGTCCAGGCCAACAGGTGTGCAGCCCCTATCCTGTCCCTCATCACTAAGCCACCTTCCCAGTAGCCAGCACCCCTCAAGGGGCCATCTGAGGGTGGGGCAGGTGGGCCCAGCAGATGGTCAGCCCAAGGTGAACCCATCTACCATACGCATGGTTCCTTGGGCAGAGCCCCCAAAGGCCTGCAACTTAGGAGTCCTCAACTCTCCCTGAGGTTGGGGCCATTGATGGCTGGATGTGGGGGGGGCTTCTTCCCCCAAGGGCACCCCGCAGCTGGTAGCCAAGGGGAAGAGGCCAGCGGGAAGCCCCGGGGGCTCCCTTGCCTGCCGGGCACTGAACATTACAGTGGTTCTTGGGCCCCGGGGCCCATCCCAGTTTGTGCAAAGCAGTGGGCGCCTAGCCCGGCAGTGAGAAGACCCCCGTTCAGGTCCAAGACCCTCGGCTGAGTCCTGTGGGCCCCGGGGACGTGGCGTCCACGTCTTCTCTCTGGACCTCAGTGTCTGGCAGGTGGATGATCTGCCGGCTCTGCCCCCGCCCCCGGGCCCCACCGGGTCACAGCTGCACTGGCTGGACGTAGCTCCGCGGGAAGAAGCCGATGCGTCCACACAACCGGCCCCGCCACCAGTGGGGGTCAAGGCGCTCCAGGACCTCGATGATGTCACCGCGGTGGAAGCTGAGCTGTGAGGAGTCCTGGGCCGAGAAGTCAAACTGCGCCTGGGCAAAGCAGGCCTGGGAGGGCTGCGAGGGAAGGGGGTGGTTAGTGGGGACCTTTCAGGCGGCCCCAACAGGAGAAGTGAGTGGCTGCGGGTGGGAGAGCAGAATTGAGCTCGAACTCGCTTCTCACTCCAAATCCAGACAGATGGCCACCCCACCCCAAGAGCCCCCCGCTGCCTGCCCCCTGAATGTCTGCCGCACAGAGACTGTGTCTACACAGACCAACAGGACTGTCTGGTCTGCAGGAACAGGCCCTATAAACTGTAAAGTGCCATGCACTGCCATGCACTGAGCTGGGCTTAGTGTGGCTGAGAACAGGGTTGACGGCTGTTGCCCTTGACCAGGCTTTGAGGGAGAGGGTGTCACCAAAAAGAGCTGCTCCCAGCTCTCAGGCCTGGGTTCTGCTCCTATCTCTACCCCAAGGTGACCTTGGGTAAGACCCTGCCCTTGTGGGACTTAGTTTCCCCATCTGCAAACGGCAGCAGGACAAAGCTCTCTGCAGGCACGTCGGCCCGGCGCCGTGACGATTACACCCGGTGTCCCGGACCTGCCTGCCCCACCAGGATCTCTGTTCTGAGCCTGTGGAATCTTATCCAGGATGGGTGATAGGATCAGCAGACAGGCTCTAATTAGCAGTTCTCTGCCCAGGAAGGAGGAGGCGGTAGCATGGGTCCCACAGGGTGGGTGACCCCAGGGCCCAGGCTGGAGTGAAGCAGTGGGTGTGGGGAGCCGTCAGGCAGCCCCCACCCTCCCCAGCTCCATCCTGGCTCCCTCACATTCTCCAAAGGCAGATCTGGCCGACGGTGGAGGGGAGAGAATGGAGGTCGGGGACAGAGGCCTAGCAGGGCCAAAGTTCGCTAAGACTGAGCGCTCACAGCTAAGCCAAGCCCCCACGGTCAGGCTGAGGAGGCCGAGCATCCTGGGGGCACAAACCAGGACGGAGCCGACCCCGCAGGTGGTCTTGGGGGAGCCTCAGTTTCTTCACCTGTACAATGGCGACGATGAGGCCCCCAGCGGACTAAGCCCAGCTCAGTGCATGGCAGCCGGGTGGCTCCGCAGGGTATCAGGACCCTCGTGCATTCAAAACGCGTACCTACTGTGACCACGCAGGGCGCCGCCGCGAGCTGAGAATGAGCCAGACACGGGGTGCCCCCTGCAATGTCCACTCTGTTCCTTCCCTTTCTTTCCCTCTGCGTTCCCACCCTTGCTGGTCCTACTGCGGTGCCACCAGAATGGGACTTCAGAGCCTGGCCTGGCCCCCTCCTCCTGGGACACCAGGCTGCGAGGGGCGGGGCGGGGCGGGAGGCCACGCCCACTCCCGGCCCCAGCAGGTGTCGAGCCCCTGTGGAAGGCAGAAGGCGCGGAGAGGCGCCCGCGGGTCCGCCCGCCTACCTTGAGCAGGGGCTCCTCGTCCCGCAGGAAGACCTGCCGCTGCTTCGCGATGGTCGTGGTGCGGTAGAAATCCACCAGCTCATTCAGGGAGTTGAACTTCTCTTCCCACAGGAAGTACTTCCCCGAGGCCTCGCGCAGCACCTTGAAATGCTGCACCTGGTCGCCGTAGCTGGGGGAGAGGAGCCCCCTGAGCCGGGACCCAGGGTCCCCCCGGGGGGCCCCGTCCCTGCCCGCACAGCCCCGGGGCCTCCCTCCTCATCCCCACCGGGAAGCTGGTCGCTCTGGCTCCCGGGGGGGGGGGGGGGGAATGGGGGGCGGGGAGGGGGGAACACCTGCGGGCAGGAGAAGGGGCAGGTCCGGGAGGGCAGGGGCCCGGCCCACTGACCCAGCGGGACGTGAGACCTTGTGAATCCCCCTCGGCGGTGGGCTATGGAATTAAGGGTGTGGGCGCTGGAAGAGGCCACTGGGCTGCTGTGTGACCTTAGGCAAATCACTGAACTTTAAATCTCAGCTTCTTCATAATGGTAGCTCCTCCCTTCTGGGTAAGTGTCCGGAAAGTGCTGCGGATGGCTGATCGGCAACATTAAATGGGTTCCTCGGAAAAAGTGGTCACACAGCTCTTCTCCTCCAGCTGTGACATTCTCCCCCATCCTTCTCCCGGCCTCGCAGTCCCACTGAGGAGTGAGTCCTAAGACCATCCTGACTCAGACAAAGCCTGCCTCCGTATTGGGTGCTTCCTGTCTCTTCCTGCCCCCCTACCTCAAGAACCATCTATGGCTCCCCATTACCCTCCAGATAAAATCTTAACACCTCGGACTCAAGATTTGGCCCCGGTTACGTGCCCAGACTCATTTCCTTCATACACTTCATATACTCTCTTCCCACATGCCTCATGTCCCATGCCAGGACAGGCCACAACGGATTGGGACCGGAGAGGGTACCGGCGTGGGTTGGGACAGGGGTAGCACAAACCATTGTGATTCCCCTCGCTGCTGCAGGCCGGGCCCACCACATGGCCCAGGAGGTGCAAATCGGGCCCTTTGTACAGTGGGGAAACTGACGCTCCAAGTGCAAACTGTGACCTTCCCAGGGTCACACAGCAGCAAAGCCAGGGGTGGGGCCACATTTGTGGCCAGAGCTGGGGCCTCATGTCAAGTGTCATTCCAGCACGCTCCCCTGTTGGTTCTCATCGTATAACAATAGGAATAATTATTCCAACTGTGGTATTGATAATGTCCCAGACCTTGTCATCCCAAGTCCAGGACTACTCCCTGGGCTGTGACCCCTAGGAGGCCTTCCCTCTCTCAGCCTCTGTGCCTGGCCGTATCGCAGCCATCCTCCCGGGCTCTGGTCAGCTCACCTGGGCCTCAGTGTCCTCACCTGCCCAAGGAAGGGGAGGGCTCCCGGCAGCTGCAGGGAGAACACAGAAGAGCCCCGGCTCCCCCGCAGGAAGAAGCTGGTTTAGGAACCTGCCCCGGCTGGTGGAGCTGAGAGCCCAGGAAGCCCAGGACCTGTGGGCGTGGCCATGCATGTGTGTTGGGGGCACAGGCTGGCCACCGGGCGGGCGCCGGCCCCTCGGCCACCTGAGCCACAGGCTGTGCTCTCATTTTGTGCAGGACTAAGTGAAAACCAAACAGTGGTCTGGAGACTTGATAGTAAAAAGGAAAAAACATCTCCTGGGTTCTAAATTTAAATCTTGTTAAACAATTTTGTAAGCTGGGGTTTGCCCACAGCCTGGGTTCCTCCAGGCC
Source organism: Neomonachus schauinslandi (assembly GCF_002201575.2). Classification (NCBI taxonomy): domain Eukaryota; kingdom Metazoa; phylum Chordata; class Mammalia; order Carnivora; family Phocidae; genus Neomonachus; species Neomonachus schauinslandi. Next base: position 10,945,204 of record NC_058417.1, on the reverse strand, counting down.
CACAGTCCAGGGTCTTGCAGGGCCCCAACAGGAGCACGGGACGGTCACCCGCAGCCCCCCAGGTCTCCTGCTGTCTCATCCCAGCCTGCCGTTCACCTCCTCCCCCTGTCAGCCCTGGGGTTGTTGTGCTGCTTTGTTAAACGTTTAAGATTAAAGACTGAAGACAAAGAATTGTTCAAGGTGTGTGTGTCTGGGGGGAGAATGGGGGTCAAAGTGGGATGCCCTCACCTTCCCATGTTAAGGGGTCCAAACCACACAGAACCCCTCTCCTTCCACTCAAACATATCTCCCCTCCAGGCCTTTGCATACACGATTGTCTCCAAATTCTTCTCCAGTCAAACTCCTACTCATACTTCAAAGCCCAGGTAAAATGGCCCAACTAAGTCAGAGGCAGAGGTCTCCTTAGGTTCCTCAGCCCCTCATACAGCCTTCTTCTAACCCACTGCTCCTAATGGCTTACACAGAAAAGGCAGGGAGGCAAGACTAGGCCCTGAGGGTCTAGCCCAGTTGGGAGAGGCTGAACTTCGGGGAATGGAGCATCAGGGCCCAAGGCTTAAGTGCTCATCAGGGTGGTTTGCTCCTGAAAACCCTCTCCTGTTTGCTCTGAGCTGTGATTCCAGCCCTCCAGGTGTCCTGGCCCTGAAATAGACCCGACACCCTCTTTAAGACGTATCCAGATCTCAGGGCAGCTTAGCTCCAAAGGGAGCCAGTTCCCCCCACCCCCGCCCCCAAGAGGCTCTGGGACCAGGTGGAGCAAAGATCCCCAAACCTGAGACAAAGCCGCTTGTCAGCAAGCATTGTTCCCAGGTGACTAAGCGGCCGGTGCTGTCAGCTGGGGGACATCAGGTCTATGTTCCTGGGACGGAACTAGGGCAGGCAGGCGGAGGGTGCTTCCTGCCCTGTCTGGCCTGCCACAGCCTCCCAGAGGCCACACACTTTCCTTGAGGCACCTCTGAGCCCGATGACTCCCGAGTGCCCTGTCCCAGCCGATCGGGGTGGCCCCAGCCCCTAGACTTTGGCAGGGGTGCATGGGGAGGAGTGTCTCTCAACCAAATGCTGGGCAAGTGAGAATCTGCCAGGAAAACAGGGACCCCAAGGACTCCGTGTCTGGGCCCCCCAGTGCAGCAGAGGCAGAAGGCTCTGACTCGGGGCTGTCCCCAGAGAGGAGCCTGGGGTATGGGCGGCCCGGCCCCTCTGGGTAAGGGGGCAGAGAAGCTGTGGTAGGTTTGTGAACGAGATCTCAACCCCCAAGTGACCACCTGGAAAGTTCAAAGCCCATTTTACCTGGGCTTTGAAGTATGAGTAGGAGTTTGACTGGAGAAGAATTTGGAGACAATCGTGTATGCAAAGGCCTGGAGGGGAGATATGTTTGAGTGGAAGGAGAGGGGTTCTGTGTGGTTTGGACCCCTTAACATGGGAAGGTGAGGGCATCCCACTTTGACCCCCATTCTCCCTGATCACACAGGAGGATCAGCGAGTAGAGAACGGGAGATGAGATAGGAAAGGGGCAAGTGCCCAGGAGGTTTGTGCGTGTGTCCTGGCCTGTGTGTCCATCTCTATCGTATCTGAGTGTGTGTGTCTTTGGGGGGGTCCTCTCTCTCTCTGCTCTGCCACAGTGACTTCACATGTGGGTCCCTTTCTTTGCAGCCATGGGTGTGTTTGTCTCTGTGTGTGACCCCCACAGCCACCTCCCCAGGGGGCTGAGGGGCAGGGCCTGGCCTCTGGGCTGTCACAAAAGCCTCAAGGACCAAGTGAGGCCTGATGCTAGCAGCCGTCTGTCCTGCCCAGCAGGTTTTTCTGGCCTGGTGGTGGCGGCAGCTAAGGGGACAATGGCAGCGCAGGGAGGATGAGGAAGGCTGGGGTAAGGTCAGGAGCCCCAGGACTGCCCCAACTAGGGCCATGGTGGGTCCTCCTGGGCAGAGGCCTGCGTGCTAACTGCCCGCGGGGTGATGGCCATGAGGCATGGTCCTTCTAGCCTCAGTTTTCTCATCTGTGAAAAGGGCAGGGGTAGAATACATGGACGGCAGCAGGCGTGAAATAGGATCAGAGTGACCTTGGCAGGGACCCGTGGGTCTTTGGGACTCAGAAAAGGTGGATGGAAGGTCGAATGGGTCTGCCCGGGCATAGAAGGTCAATGGACACTTGTTCTGCGCTTCCTTGCTGTGTGACCTTGGGTAAGTTACTGCACCTCTCTGAGCTTCAGTTTCCTGCAAACCAGGCTTCTGGGGATGGCTTCCTCTCCCTCTCAGTCTTTGCCTGCATAAGGTAGCGCCCTCCACCTTCTGCCACCTCTTCTGTCCTGCTTCATTTTCCCAAGAGCCTTTATCATCTCCCAAGATCTTATATAATCTGCTAATTGTTTCTTGTCTGTCACCCCAGTGGAAATGAGTGCCTAAAGGACAGGGAGCTTTGTCCGATTTTGTTCATGGCTGCATCCCAAGCGCCCGGGACGAGGCCTGGTGCACAGTAGATACCCAGTGGCCAGAGCAAACACACGTGCATTGACTCCAGGGCACCTCTGGCCTGAAAGGAAGCGCAATACCTCACTTGGGAACCAACTGCCATTCACAGCAGAGGAACCTGGATGGGGGTGTGGGGCAAAAGTCACACAGCCCAGGCACTGCGCCCCAACCGTGCTTGCCGGTCTGCTGGCTGCCCGCTCAGACGTGCCCCTGCAGGTGGAGAGGAAGTAGCCCTCTGTAAGCTCGTAAAGGGCATCTAGCGTGGCCACTATTGCTCCACGGGGCAGCCTGAGGCCCATAAACCCCACCTCTGACAGCTTTATGGGGCTTGGCATGAGCATGTGAGAGATGCCACGTGTCGTGGGGTCAGAGTCCCCAAGAGCCAAGTCAGCGAGGGCAGAGATGCTCTCACGCATGGATTTGCACAGCTGTCACTTTTCTGGAGGGCCACTGGGTCCCCGGACTTTGTGACACCTGGGGTTATTGACTCCACGCTGTAGATGAAAACATTACAGCCAAGAAGAAAGCCAGGGCCTGCCTCACAGCAGGTTCAGAGCAAAGTCAGGACAAGAACTGGGTTCCCTGCCACTCCATGTCACTGCCCCTTCTCGAATAGCCCCGGATTCGTGGGCAGGGGGCTAGGAAGCACTGTGTGGCTCTTAAAGGGTAATATAATGATGACTACGATCGCCGGCATTTTTGGAGCACTTACTATGTGCTAGGCAGCACACAAAGCACTTGACCTGGATGTTCATTTTACAGATGAGGAAACTGAGGCTCAGAAGGTAACTTGCCCAGGGTTATACAGGTGGGAGGTATCAGAGCTGAGATTCTTGCTCAAAAGCCCGCACTCGTAGCCATATATGCCCTCTGAGTCTGTTTCCTACTCTATCCCTGCCCAGTGATCCTCCAAGGGCCACTGAAACGCTCCCATGAGAGACAATGGACCAAGAATGGGAGCAGGACCTAGGAGGCCTGGCTCCCCTGGGACGAAACCAGGGGTGGAGGACGCCACCTGGTGGCACTGTGCACAAACCACAGCTAGCTGAGCCCAGGAAGCCCCTGCTGGTTCTGACCTTGGGGGGCTTGGCCAGGACGCCTTGGGGGAGGCGCTGAGGGGCACTGTCTGAAGGACACTCCCAGACCTCTTCCCAGGACATTGGTGCTGGCTCTCCTGCTCACCAACTGCATCCTATTACTGCCTGTTGTCCCTCCTGGTCAAACTTGTTGCTATCCAAACCCACCCCTCACTGTCCCAGCTCCGGATCTTTGCACCTGCTGGTCCCTGTGCCTGCATACCCTCTCCTCTCTTTGTGCACCAAACTCCTACTCAGGCTTCAGGGTCCAGCTCAGATGTCACCTCCTTCATCACGAAGACCCCTGGGCCGGGCGGTGTCTACTTTCCCACCTCATTCCTTGGTTTGACCCCGCCCTGCACACACACACACACACACACACACACACACTCTCTCTCTCTCTCTCTCTCTCTCTCTCTCTCTCTCTCTCTCTGGGTCTGAAGCTGCGCATGTGCACAGGTGGGGCTGCATTTACAGAGAAACGCCAGAAGAGGGCAGTGCACAAGGTCTTAATGCTGGAAATTCAGGCAGTGTGATCTGTCAGCAGAGGAGGGAGGGGGGATAGGGGGGCCGTTGGGGGCTGGTTGGGAAGGTCACCACCTCCCCTCAGCTTCGGCTGCAGAAGCTATCCCAGTGAGTCCCCTGTGCCCCTGCTTTGCTGGATGATCTTGGACTTTGGAACTGATTCCAGGAGGCGCCTGAAGCTGGCCCAGCCTGCCTGATGGGCGCCATTCCCAGATGACCAAGTCCTTGTCCAGCCAGCACATGGAAAACTGACATTTCCTGCTTTTGCAGGGACCCCAGAGGGAAGTGGGGGCTGGGCTGTGGAAGTGGGAAGGTGACCCGGGGGGAGGGCACTCCAGGTGTCCACAACCATGGGCAACGGTGGGGGTGGGGTCAGGACTAAGAATTCACAGCATCTCCCTGACTGTGCTCCCATTTTTTTTTTTAAAGATTTTATTTATTTATTTGAGAGAGAGAGAATGAGAGCGAGCACATGAGAAGGGGGAGGGGCAGAGGAGAAGCAGACTCCCTGCTGAGCAGGGAGCCCGATGCAGGACTCGATCCTGGGACTCCAGGATCATGACCTGAGCCGAAGGCAGTCGCTTAACCAACTGAGCCACCCAGGCGCCCACCGTGCTCCCATTTTTAAGATGGGGAAATAGAGGCTCAAGCCCGGCCAGAGCCACTCCCATCCCCCAGGGTAACCAGCCTGTTCCCCGTTGGGGAGGGATTGACGGGTGCGGAAGAAAGCGAAAAGAGCCCATGGCTGCTTGCAGAGCTTGGAGGGGATCAGTTAAGTGCTGTGACCTCTCATGATGTTGGATCATTTTTACACGCGCCC
>NC_058417.1:10905194-10940221 GCF_002201575.2 Neomonachus schauinslandi | reverse complement strand
ACCGCTCAGCAGCCTTCCTGACCACAGCAGTCTGCCCCACACGGGTGCCGCCAGGCCCAGACGAGGAGATCACCACCACGCAGCGCTCCGGTGTGCACATCGCACACCACGCTCCGGAACAGAAATGGACCAGCCAACAGCGCACCAGTCACAGAGCTCACCCCAGAGTCTGGAAGAGCCTGGAAGGCACTGACTTACCTCCTCACCCCCAGCCCCTGCATTAACCGTCAAATTAACCATGGTCCCGGGTCCATTCATCCTTTGGACAATCACGCCATCGACTGCAAACCAACCCGGTCCTAGGAAAACGGCCTCTTAGCGGCCACACTGCCAAGCTCCAGAGTCCAGCACCTGGGCCTCCTTCCAGCTGCAAGCTTGCCACCCCAAGACTGCTCTCAGTGACAGTGAGGCTCTGTGCCCACTGCCCACGGAGACCCTAACCGCTGGCCCTGACTTCACAGATCCATGGCATTCCCTGATCCGGCCGCTTTTCATGCCTTCAGCCCCCACCGCAGTCCCTGATACCGTCACCTCCTGCCTGGCTCCTCCCTGGCCAACCATCCTTCCTCCTTGTAGCAGCCAGAGGGATCTGCTGAAAAATGGAAGCCCATCACATCTCCCCCTGCTCCAGACCCTCCGTGGCTCCCTATGGCTCGGAGAGAAAACTCTACCTCCTTGCCAGGATCTGTCAGCCCCATCTCTGATCGTATCCCCCACCTCTCTCCACCTGGATTCTCTGCTCCTGTGGATGCCAACATGCCCCAAGTACATCTTACCTCAGGGCCTTTGCATTTGCTGTTCTGTCTGCCCAGAAATCTCCCCTCCTAGGTCCTCACTCCCGGAGACCTGGGCAGCCTCCGCTTCCAGGTTCAGGTCTTTGTTCAAATGCCACCTCCTCAGAGCGGCCGTCTCTGACCACTTGACTCCTGCTGGATGCTTTTGCTTCCTTGTTCGCTGTCTCCCCCACTCAGACATAAATCCATAAGGGCAGTTTTTACTGTCATTTCCCCAGCCTCTAGAATAGCCTGGCCCATGACACGTAGCTTAATGAATAGTCCTTGAATTTCTGCATCTATATCCTACTGTTCCAGGCACCAAGAATAGGAAAGACGGACCATACCCCTTCATCCCCGACTCCTATTCCTGTTTTCTACCTTCCAGCCTGGGTTCCTCTATTTCCCCAGTTGTGGCCTTTCGGACTGGGTTCCACACTGCCCAGAGGCTGCCGCATATCACAAAGCGAGACCCTCCCAGCATGGCCACCCCGCTTCAATGTCGGGCACTATTCTAATCGCGCTACATCTGTTGACTCAAAAAATATATAGGGCGCCCGGGTGGCTCAATTGGTTGAGTGACTGCCTTCAGCTCAGGTCATGATCCTGGAGTCCCTGGATCAAGTCCCACATCGGGCTCCCTGCTTAGCAGGGAGTCTGCTTCTCCCTCTGACCCTCCCCCCTCTTGTGCTCTCTCTCTCTCTCTCTCATTCTCTCTCTCAAATAAATAAATAAAATGTTTAAAAATATATATATATATATAGACTCATGTATTCTTTGTATTGACTAATTTCACATCAGAGAAAACAGGCACAGAGAGGTTAAGTGACTTGCCCAAGGTCATACAGCCAGGAAGTGGCAGAACTAGAATAGGAACCCAAGCAGCCTGGCTTCGTAGTCCATCATCTCGGTTACGACACCATATGGCGGGACCCTGTCCGCAGCACATCCTGCACATCTGCCCTGGGTGCCTGGTGCTCTCCCGTCTCCTGCCCCCAGCTGCTCCCATCACCTCAAACCCTGGCATCCTTCTTCCTCCCTTCACGATGAGTCCTTGAGGGCTCCTTACCGCTCATAGAATACCAGCCAGACCCTTCACACTGGCACTTGAGACCTTGCAGTGGACTCAAGCCTGCTTTTCAAGCACGGTCCCATGACTCTGGGCCCCACCCTGGGGTGCGTGTCATTCCCCGACCCCCAGACAGTCACCTGCTTCCAGGCTTGGGCTACTCCTCCTTCAAGGATGCCACTCCCTGCACCTCGGTCCGTGAGCCCCTGTCCTGTGCTTCCAGGCTCAGCTCCAATGTGCCTCCCTGCCCACCCTTCTCCCCACTCCCCACCACGGGTCAGAACTCACTTCACGGAGACCGAGAACTCCCCAGGGGAGCTCTCACTCTCCCGGATCAGGAAAGCTCCCAGGTGGTTCCGCTTCATCAGAATCTCTTCGGCCAGCTGCCGGGAAATCCTGCCCGAGTACCACCTGCAGAGGGAGGGGGCAGGTGAGGGTGGTGGGAAAGCCAGGCTGTCCCTTTCCCCATGTGCCAGGCAACGAACGTCGCTGACCCTCACACCAGTCCTGAGACACAGGAGGTATGATTTGCACCCATTTCACAGATGAGTAAGCTGAGGCACAGAGAGGCAAAGTGACGAGCCCAAGGTTACATGCTGCGCAGGCAGGACCTGGGACCCAGTCCCAGCATTTTGGCTCCCGAGCCCAAGCCTTTCCCACCACGCCAGGCCAACATCCCCTTAGGAAAAGAGAAAAATCAAACCTTAGTGAACCTCCACTCAGCCAACCCCAGCTGAGCTCTTCCGTTTTAGATGATAGATTCTTAAAAGTGAAAAAATATAAAAATGGATGACAAAAGCAATTGCAGCTTTGGTCTGATGAAGAAGGATCGCTCCCTGCACCCATTTCACAGATGCACAGACTGAGGCCACCTGGATTTTTCCGTCCCAGGTACAAGTCCCTTTTCTGGCTGACCACATAGAACTGGGAATGCAAAAGCTCCTGGCAAATGCTTAGAGTCTTGCAAGACCCCCATTGCCCCCCTGACCCCCAATGCCTTGGGGTGCGGGTGAAAGGCCAGAACTCAGCTTCTCTGCCAGTCCTGCCCATCTTGCTGTGTGGGCCAGGCAAGCTCCCCGGCCTCTGTGGGCCTTGCCGGCCCTCGCAGCGTCCAGGTGGTCTCTGACTGGGCCCTTTATTGTGCAGATGGGGAAACTGAGGCCCAGAGCAGCCCAGGGGCGGGGTCTGGAGACTCCTTTCCTTGTAAAGCTTCCCTCCCCTCTTTCAGCAAATGCTTCCTGAGTCTGAGCTTGGCACCGGGGGCGGCTGTGAGGTGGGACTTTTCCTGTTGTCTCAGGATGTTGCCGAGCCCTTGAAGCCCGGGGCAGGGGCAACAGGTGCAGCGCTCCATGGTGTCCTGCCCTGTCCCCGCTCCCCACGGTGTCGCCTGCCAAATGCGAACACTGGGATCCTGCCCTGGGGCTTTTTTTCTAGCGACTGTGCGCAGGGTGGGCTGAGCCCCCAGAACATTGTGATGTGTTGTGTTTATCCCCTCGGAAGCAGGTGGATAAACATTCAGCTCCCCTGCCCCCAATGGAACATTCTGGGGACACTATGCTGTCTCCCCACCCTCCCCGGTGCCTGTCGCCCGCCCACAGCCGCCACTGGTAACACACCCCTAACCACTGGCTCCTTCCCTGCCCACTTCCCACTCCGAAATAAAGTCCTTGTCCTCACACCGTGTCTCAGGCCCTGGTTCTGGGAAGCCCACACCCAGAAGTGCGGCTTAGCCCGCTGCTGTCCCCAAACTGGTAGGGACCCCCGGAGCCCGTCTCACGATGGATTTCCTGGGAGGGGAGGTGGTGAAAGATGGTTGCTCAGTGTGGGGGCTCGAGGCAACCATCTGGAAAGCTCAGCCCAGGTCCCTGGAGTTTGGGAGGCCTGGATGGAGGCTTCCAGGCCAGAGGCTGAGCTGGGGGGCCGGGGAAGGGAGCTCCTCCACCGGGAAGCCCCCGGCAGGACACAGGTGCAGGCACCATGAAGGAGCAGGGGCCCACTGGGGCCCCGAGTGGGCGTTTCCTGAGGGCCTGGGTATCTCTAAAGAACCCACAAAACCCCACAGGAGGCGTCAGTGTGTGGGCGCCCGTCACCCTCAAAGGCTTTTGCAACCACACCCTCTGAGGGGGCCAGCCCCGCCCCCATCGGAACAAGGCAAGGCTGGTCCTCAGGTGGCTTGAAGGACAGAGTGCAGGAGCAACATTTCCCGAAGCCCCCAGAACCCGCCTCTCTTCGCCATGCCAGTGCCACGCTTCTTGGGGCCACCTCGTATCCTCCCCCATTTCACTGATGTGGAAACTGAGGCTCGGAGGAGGGCAGGGATCCCCCGAAAGGTTGCCCAGCAAGTCCCTGGCCTCAGGCCCTCCCCCAGTGCCACGGGGGGCACAATCCCGGGGTGGGGGGGCACACAGCACAGGGCTGCAAATCCCATGCTGCCTCTTGCCGGCTGGGCGCGCCTGGACAAGCCAGCCAACCTCTCTGTACCTCTGTCTCCTTGTCCATGAGACCGTGATGATGGCACCCGGCTTGCAGGGCCCCTGGGAGATTGGGGGCCCTGACGAACTAGCTCACGCCCCTCCCCCCGCAGCACTCCCTTAGGCCTGTCTGCTGCCCTCCCTGGCAAACTTCTAACTCCCAGGCCCAGCGAGCCATGCCTTCTTCTGGAAAGCCTCCCTGCCGTCCACTGGCACAGTGCTGGGTGGGGGCCTCTGGGGGCCCCTAGTCTGCATCACGGCCCCCCCAGGGGCTCCCTGGCCAGGCAGGGGAGACAGTGGGTCCTCAGGGAAGGAGCGGGGCTGGTGTAGGCCGAGTGAGGCCCTCTGGGACCCCAGTCCTCCCCCCCACTGCCCTGCACCCCAGGGCCTGACAGGCTGAGTCAGATGCTGAGCTGGAGTTCCCCCCTTGCTATTTTGGGGCCAGGGCAGGTGCTGAGGTTAGCCGAGAATATACCCGGGCATGGCCTCCAACAGGTTGGTTGGGGGCCTGAGCCCTGTCCCTGCTTTGTCCCAGACACTGGTGACCAGATTTGACCCCAGGGACCCCCAGGGCTTCGGACACCGGGACCCTCCACAGCTTCCAATGGATAGAGAGTCTTGGCTCAATCACCAGCAGTGCCCGGAAAGGCCTGGCCTTGCCCTGAAATCTGCTCAAGGCTTCCCAGCAGCTTTGGGCCTTCTGGGCTTCCAGCCTTGGCCGGGACACGGCAGCCAGCGGCCCAGGGGCGTCACTCCTACCTGTGGTCGCTCCCCGGGGTGCCTGGCATCTTTCCCTCGTGCCCTCCTTTGATTGGCAGAAAGACTATAAAAGGCCAGGGGGCAGACACCTGCCCCCTGTCACATGGCCCGGGGGGGCCGCTACGGTGCCTGGATCGGGGAGCTGTGGCCAGCATGTGGGCAGGAGGCGGCGGCCTCTGTGTGGGAGGCCGGGGATGCCTGGAGCCCAAGCAGAGGACTAGCCGGGGACCTGGGTGGGATGGGGCTTGCCCAGCACAGGAAGCTGGAGGCGGGGGCAGCTTTGGAAATAACTCGAAGACAGATAAAGAGGAAACATTGCCCCCCGCCAGACACCGCCCTGGTGGTGCATCTCCCTCCCCTTCCACCCCACAGCCACACACACCTCATGGCCTCCAGTCTGCCCCCTCCAGCCTGCAAGGCCCTGTCACTGTTCTCCACATCTGACGGAGTCCCTCCCCCCGCTCAGCCATCTCCGTGCTCCCCACCACCCCGGGCCCACCATTTGAGGCCCTCCTGCCGGTCCCATTGCCATGGGTTCGTCCTCATCGTCTTCCCTGTCCCCTCTCCGGGGAGTGCCTTTCTCTTCTTCTACCTAGCTAACTCCTACGCGCCCTTCAAAACCTCATTCGTTGCTACCTCTTCTGAGAAGCCTTCCCCAGTTACCTCAGGGCTGACTGCCTTCCCATCTTGTACTTTCTTTATGTCCCGTCTCTCCCCCAGGATGGGGCTGTTCCGACTCCCAGGCGCTCCTCATGTGTCTCCAGCATCACCCAGGCTGGCCCCCCTGGGGTGTGGCTAGTGTTTGATGAATGACTGAGTGAGGGGCTACCTGCGCCACCGTCTCAAGCAGATCCAGTTGGTTTTTTCATAGGTTCTTGGCCACTGGGGCCTGTTCTGGGGCTGGGTTCTGCCCCAGCCATTCCCAGGGCGGCAGGCTGGGGTGCCACCTGCTGTGAGCCCGATGGGGGCTTCCCTAGGCTCCACACGTGACTCCTAATCTGCCCCAGTCGCAGGGCATTGGTCTGCTCAGCCAACGTCCAGCTCCCCAAAAACCCCCAAAGGCAGGGCCCACAGGATCTGCTTCCCACACCCCCCATCACCCCTCCATTGTCCCCTTCACTCCTCATCCTCACACAAGGCTGAGCCAGCCTCTTAGAGAAAGCTCTAGAATCCTCTGCAGATTGAAGCCTCAGCCCTCCTTATGTTACAGATAGGGAAACTGAGGAATAGAGAGACCACACGGCAGCCAGCGGCCCAGCCAGCCGAGATCCCGGGGCCCTGTTCCTCCAGCACCCTCCTGGATGTTCCCCGGTGTTCCAGATCCTCAGTGTTGTGGCCTGGGCTGGCCCTGACTCTGCCACCACTTTGGTTCTCACATCTCTGTCCCCTGCCCCTGCTCAGGGTAGAGACAGGGGCCCCAGGCAGATGAACGGAAGCCGGAGCGAGGAGTCCCCGTGCCCAAGGCGTGTGCCAGGCCCCGAGCTTTTCAGGCAGCTCGGCTCAGGCTGGGCCAGGCCAGGTGGGGACACTGGGCTGTAGGGGCTGGGGTGGGGGTGCCTTGAGCATAGGGCTGGGGTGGCAGCCACTCACGGATGGGGCTTGATGCGGATGTAGTTCTTGGGAATAAAGCCCTCAGCGCCTCGGAGCTCAGCCTTGTACCAGTTCTGGTCATCTTCCATGTTCAGGATCTGTGGGCAGGAGAGACACGGTCACCCGGTCACCGAAGAGGGACAACTGCCACCTGCTGAGGTCCTGCTGTTCAAGGACCCCAGGTCGGGGATCCCAGGACCCATTTCACAGAGGACGGTTGGGGACCTGCCCAAGCTCACAAGAACCATGTCTGATGTCTCAGTCCTGCTTGCTTTCAGGCCCAGGACAGCCTGTCCCCAGGAGGGTCACAGACTCCGCAGCCTGGACAGTTGGGGACCCAGAGGAGGTCAGTGGGTTGAACTTTGGGGGGGGCTGGAGCTGGACTCTCAGGATTTGAACCCCAGGCCCCCAGCAGACCACACGGTCTTGGGGGGGGGCAGATCCGGGGTGCCTCAGTTCCCAAGCTGTGCCCCTGAGCGTGGGGGCTCCACGGCATTCATATGCCACGCAGAGCCATGGGGTGGAGGTCTGAGGTCCCCCAGAAGGTCGGGGAGCCCCAGCCCGAGCTTGGTGCCTCCTGGTGGTTCACCTGGGGTCACTTGCCTTTAAACAGCCCTTATAATCTGAGTTGGGGGATGTCATTTCAGGGTGGTGGGGACTCAGGCACCAGGGAGCAAATAAGGGAGGCCTTTGGGCTATGATGGGGCTGCGGCCTGGCCTGCTCAGGTCACACGGGCCCCTTGTCAGCAGCCGCGCAGGTGGGCCGAGAGGAACTGAAACAGCCCGAGTGGGGGTGGGCCTTGCAGGGGCTGAGCAACCAAGCGGCCGCAGGGAGGAACCGGCCGGGTCTGGGGAGTGGGTACAGCATGAGTCTTGGGGCTCCTTCCTCCTTCCCCTGGGCCAGCCTCCCACATGGGACAGCTCATCACCCCAAAGGCTACTTCACAGATGAGAACCCTGAGGCCCAGAGATGGGAGGTGAACAAGGCCACACAGCAGTGGGGAGGCAGAGCCCGTACGGCAAGCCAGGACTCTGGGGTCTGGGGTTCTTGGCTCAGCTGCTCTAGGGGAGACCGTAGCCCATGAGTTTTTAACCTCACTCCCCCTCCCACTTGTGTCTGGACCCAAGGCCTGGAGAGCATCTCTCCTGTCAGTCCTGGAGCAAATGCCAACATTAGCTCAATACTAGTGGGTATTTGTTGGGGGAGGGGGGGAAATCAGATATACAACAGCATCCCAAGTAGAGGGCATTGGAAGAGCAGAGGGCCGGGGGCAGGCCAATGCAAAGCCATCAATTTAGTTCGATTTTCCTGGGAAGAGCTGAGATTTGCTCCCTTGGGTCCAGGCCTTGCAGGCAGGCACCCCCTTATCTGTCTGCCAGGCCCCGTTGAGCTCCTTCCTTCCTGACTCTGTAGCCTGGGCAAGGTCAGCAGCCCCAGGGGCGGACGGAAGCAGGTGGCTGACTCCGGACAACTTCTGCTGAAAACAAAACAATTCCCCAACTTAATAGGACACTTAAAGCCTGTCAGCTGCCTTCCATGGCCATGGGTTCAAGGAAGATGCCCGGGAGCCTGGCGCTACCCTATTCTGTCTGCTTCTGACTCTCTCCATAGTCTCGGCCTCAGTTTCTTCATCTGTGAAATGGACACATTTGTGGCCTATGCTGAATGTGGCAGTCTTGTAACTACAAAGTCCTGTGTGGCCATGTGACTGTCCTATCTCGAATAGAATCTTCGTTTTATTTTGTTTTGTTTTCCTGTCATCTCCACTCCGAGGACCCAGAAATGTTCTCAATGGTTACATGAGCTGAATTCTTAATGTTCACATTGTTCAAAATCTACAGACCCCCCTGAGACATGAGAATTCGCACAAAGGAAAGAGACCAACTCCTCCCTGGTGAAATCCACACCTTGGTCTGCCCTCAGGGCTTTGCTCCCACGGCGTCCTCCACCCGGGGTGCCATGTGGGGACTGGGAGGGCTGGGAGCAGGGGGAGGCGGCGGCGAGGAGCTTCTGCACTGGCCCAGGTGAGCGAGGGAGGCCCCGACCGGGCGGGCAGTGAGGGTGGGGTGTGGAGAAGTGATCAGGGTCGGGATAGGGGTCGGCAGAGTCGCTGACGGGACTCAACAGCAGGCCGGGCACGAGACAGGTAGGGAGCGACCAGGACAAGTCCGGGGGTTGGCACCTGCTCTCGTGGCCATCAGCTGCTATCCCACAGCTGTCGAGGAGCAGATTGGGGGGCTCAGGGTCGACTCCACTGGGTCAGAGGTGCCATCGACCATCCCTCTGGAGATGCCGAGGAGGCTGTGGGCTCCCTGAGTCTGGGTCTCGGGGGCCAGGTCATCCACGGAGAGATGGGGGTGAAGCCGCCACCCACCTCCCTCCTCCAGCTGGGAGCGATGGGGTGCTGTGCCCCCAGAAGTGCCTAGCCCGACAGGCAGGACGCTTTGTTCCAGAGAAGTGATGTTTGGGGCCATTTGTCCAGAGTGGGTGCACCTGCCACCTAGGCTTCCTCCAAGACCGGAGCTCAGATTGCTTTATCCACGGGGGCTCCCAGGGGTTGGGAATCCGCCTGCGGGCACTGCTGTGACAGGGTCCCACCTCCAGGGGGCGCGCGGGAAACACTCGCTGGAAGAGTGAATGGAATGGCTCTAGGAGCGCCCCCCCCCCCCCCCCTCCCCCCCCAGAGCCCAGCCAGGTAAAGGAGGGCCAGCAGACCCACACACCGCCGCCCTGGCCCGGGAGAAGAGGGGACACAGCGTGACATGGCAGTCACGTTTTTACGGTTCTACAGAAAGAGGGCTTCGCAGGAGTGAGACGGCTGAGGCACGTCGGGGACTAAATTTAAGCGGGCGTCAAGAAACTCAGGAATCAAGATAAAGAATATTTTAAGACAAGATGTTAAAAAAATCAAATCAATGCAAAAACTCTGATTACGTTCATGAGTTAACAATAAGGTATCAGTACCAGTCCATTAACGGAAAAACGGTAGGGTGCTAATCATGTAAGATGCTACCCACTGGGGCAGATGGGTCCAAGTCCCCCTGTGCTATCTCCTCGATTTTTCTGTAAATCTAAAACTGTTGTGAAAATTAAAAAGCTAATGCAAGGGGCGCCTGGGTGGCTCAGTCGGTTTAAGTATCTGCCTTCGGCTCAGGTCACGATCCCGGGATTCTGGGATCCAGTCCCTCATCTGGCTCCCTGCTCAGCAGGGAACCTGCTTCTCCCTCTCCTCCCTGCTCGTGCTCTCTCTCTCTGTCTCTCTCTCTCAAATAAATAAAATCTTTAGAAAGAAAGAAGGAAAGGAAGGAAGAAGGAAAGGAGGAATAGCTCATGGCCCACCTCCCAAAACCAACCACTGCTAGCTTTTTGGATCATTTCTTTCTAGAAAGGTCTTTTTTTTTTTTCAGAGCACAAATCCAGTGCATGATGGGTAGTTTTCCTTCCACAAAATTAATACCTATTGATTATCTATGTAGAGTACGTTTGCATTCTGCTTTTTGCCACTTGACGCTGCATCATGAGCTTTTTTATGCCGTTAAACACCCTCCCCAAATAGCATTTTCAGGGCTGTATGATATTTGGTACCATCACTAGGTGGGCAGTCTAGGCTGATTTCACACTCCGCAAACTTGCACCCATATTCCCCACCCCTCGCCTGCTTCATTCTTTCCCATGCACTGTCTCCATCTGACAAACTCTGTATGTTACTTATTAATCTGGTTTGTGGCCCTCGGCTGCCACCAGAATGTCAGCTGCATGAGCAGTGCCTGTGCCCATTTTCTCCTTGCTGAGTCGTCACTGCCTAGCCGAGGCCCGCGGACATGCAGAGTGCTCCCTGAATCCCCATGAGAGAACACACATACATCTCTGATCACGTCTCAGTTTTCCAGAGGCAGAATTTCTGGGTCACAGGACATGGAGATTTTTATGGCTTTTTATATGTTCTCCAAGTTCTCTGCAAAATGATTGTGTCACTTTACCTGTCCACCAACCCCATGTAAAAGTGCACATTTTCCCACACCCTCAATAATCTTGGAGATTCTTTTTAAAATAAAATTTTGCTGATCTGGCAAATGGAAAACAGTTACTTGCTTTAAGTTGGGTGGTTTTGTTATTGGTGAAATTGGGCACTTACTTGCTTACATTGCTTCTTTGGCAATTTTCCCGTTCATATCCTATGCCCATTTTCTATTATGCTGTTTGTGATTTTCTTATTGATTTATAACAGCTCTTTACATATTAAGGATATTAATATTTTTGTCATGATTTTTTTGTGTGTGTTTGTTTAAACCACCTTCATTTCTTACCTAGGAGACTGTGAGAGCCCCTCTCTGCTTCCATTCCTGTCCCCTCTGTTATCTTTTGAAAATGTAAATCTGATCAAGTTTTTTTCCCTGCTGAAAACTCTTTATAAATTTAGAATGAAATACAAATCTTTCACAGGCCCTGATGACTGCCTACCTCCAACATCATCCTTACCCTCTCCTTCTCACCCACTGCCCTTCAGCCACAGACCTTTCAACTCTTCAAATACACAAATATGGTCCTGCCTCAGGGCCTTTGCACCAGCTGTTCTCCCCACACCTGGTGCTCTCTTCCCCCGGCTCTTTGCATGGCTGATTCCTGCTCATCCTTCAGGGCTGAGCTAAAGGTGTTATCTCTCTCTCTCTTTTTAAGTAAGCTCTATGCCCAATGTGGGGCTCGAATTCATGACCCCGAGATCAAGAGTCACATGCTCCATTGACTGAGCCAGCCAGGTGCCCCTAGGTCTTAACTCTTTTGAGAGACTGTCCTGACCACCCCATCTAAAGCTGTCCCCCTGCCCCCTCCCACCCACCGTCACCCTCATTCCATCTCGCTGTGTTCATTTCTTCAATCCATTCATCACCTCCTGATGTCACTCACTCTCTGGAATGTCAGCTCCCAGAGGGCAGGGACTTTGCTTCGTTCCTTGCTATATCCCCAGCACTTAGGACAATGCCTGGCACAGGGTAGGTGCTCAATCACTTGACAAATGTTTGTGGAAGGAAGGGAAAAAAAGGCAGATCTTCCCACTGCCTGACATTCCTCCATCAGTCTTTGAGCCTGAAAAGCCCCCTCCTCAGTCTCTGTGGACACAAGGTGCAAATCCCCCTGGGAGGGATGCACCCGTTTCAGCTAACACGTTAATCCTTCCGTCCTTCCTTCTTTCCTGCAACATTCCCCATGTTTTATTAGGAGCTTGCTGTGGGCCAGACACTGCTTTATGTCCTGATGCTCCAGTGTGGTCCTGGCCTTGTGAGCTCACCCCTTCCTTAGCCAGCACCTCTCTTAGAAGCAAACATGCTGGGAGTTGCCTAATGCTTTAGCAAAAGTTGGTGGAAAACATGACTCATCTTGGGGTGGGGGTCAGGGGCACCGGAATCTGGGAGGGAAGTGGAGATGTCATAGTCTTTACTATAATTGCCTTGGGGGACACCCAAGGATCCATCCTGTCCACCACTGGCTGATCACTCTGAGCCTCAGCTGGAGCCCAGCACCTACTCCGTCCCTATGTCCTCATTGTCCCACTCCCCACCAAGCCCCAAATCTGGGTCTAGAGACCCCAAACTGCTCTCAAAGCAGTCAATGAAGCCTCTGAACTAGACCCAGCTCTCCCAGGATGTCTCCTGCCCCAGGCCCGCCGGCCACATGTCCCCAGGGCCCCCAGCCAGCAGCTCCGGTGGAGAGAGGAAGGGGATTCCTTAAGGGGACATGGTTCCTCTTGGGGAGCATCACGCTCCTGAACCCCAAACCAGGCTGTTCAGTCTCACGGAGACAGAATGAAGGTTCCAGAATCAAGCCGTGGTATGACTTTCTTTTCCCTTTCCTCCACACTGCTGGGAAGCTCCTTCTCTACACTGAAATCACAGTTCTTCACCCTGAAAGCTTTTCTATCCCTCTCCCCCTCTTTTCAACTGTCTTTTCAAACTCTTCCCAGGAATACTGGGCATTGAACCGACTCCTGCCAGGCACTAAGCTAATGTCTCCTTGAATCTTCACAACGCGCCCCCTGAAGGACAGGTCACAGTTATCTCCCTATTTCCAAGATGGGGACACTGAGGTTCAGCGGGAGGAGGCGACTTGTCCAGAATCACACAGCCAATACCTGGAGAAGCCGGGCCTGTCCTCCTCCGGAAGCTGGACCCTGTTTGGGGGGCTGTCCTGGGCCTCTGATTCTTAACACCCTCCCAACTCAGCCCATCCCAGCCACCCTACCTTGAGTGTGTCCCCCTTGTTGAAGGCCAGCTCATCACTCTCCGTGGCCTGGAAGCTGTACAGGGCCACAGACTCCATCCCGCTGGTCCCAGGCCCCAGCAGCTGGGCTCCGAGCAGGGTCGGCTCTTCCTGCTTCCTCTGCAGTCGAGGACCGTCTTCCTTTGTTTTGAGAGCGAGCTGTGCTTTTGAAGCGGCCCCCGAGGGAGGAGAAACAGGAAGCTGACAAGTCACAGAGCACGGCGAGCCTGTGAGCAGCCCGGCCCCTACCTTAGACCCCAAAGGCCAGGTATGGCTCTTGGGGAGTCCCCAGGCAGCCTGGGAGGGGGTGCCCTCTTCTACCCATGTCACAGATGAGGTACAGAGGTTTCCAGAGAAAAAGTGCCTTCCTGGCAGCTCGGGCAATGTGTCTCATGGTCCCAACCACCCCCACCGGCTTGCCAATCTGCCCTTCACATTTTCTGAACTCCAAGGCCTCTCAGAACTCCCCAGGGCCTGCCTCGTCCACCCCGAGCTCCTTGCCTGACATTCAAGGCACTTCCAAGCCATTACCCCTGCCTACCACTGCTCCTCTCCAGAGCCATCCTTTGTTTTCCTCTTGCCCTGTGAACAAACACTGGGCTCCAGCCAAGGGGGGGTGGGTGGGGGACACACTGCTCTTTCATGCCCCTGCCTTTTGCACCTGCAGGTCCCTTCCCCTGTCTCTTCCCGGGAGACTCCTATGCATCCCTCAAAGCCCATTTCAGAGGTGCCTCTTCTGGTTTTAAACACTGGGCATCCTCCATGCAGTTGAGATTCTAAGGTCAAAGAGAACTGCAAATAAATCTTGACCTCTCCTTAGTAGGTTTATTACGGGTCATGGTATCAGGATAGCAATTCTGCAACAATGGCATGAGTATTACAGGAAAGAGCATCAGTGGATAAATGCGGTGGCGTTGCTTCAAACCCTGGTTCTTTCCGGGAAAGAAAGGAGACACAAACCTGGAAGGGCAAAGCGAGGAAGAGCCCTGTGGCATTGGATGGGAACTGGATGGCTCAGTGTGAAGGCATGCTGCTTTTTTTCTATAAAGGAGTTTTTCCTCCTTTGTTTATATCAGTATGGTTACATCCTGCTTTCCTGTTTTCGTCAATGGGTTAGAATCCATAACTGCAACGATTGATGTGGGATGCTCAAACTGTCCCGGATTTGGCCAGTGGGATCCCTTTCAAGCTGCCTGCTTGTCCTTCTGCCAAGTGCCCGTCCTTCTCTGAACAAGTCCCTTCTGCCGGTATGTTCCAGGCTCATCGAAGTCTTCTCCTGCGTCACCCTGGAATCAGCCTCCTCAGAGAGGTGGAAGATAGTGTTTACCCAGGATTGAGTCGGTGTTAGTTGGGTTTATTACCCTGGAGCTGTTAGAGCTTCTAGACCCACTACACAGGCAGAGAAGGGGGGAAAATACACACACACACACACACACATCCATTATGTGTAAATATACTCATATATAAACTCATTATATATGTAGATATAAAAGAGAGACTCATTCATATGAGTCTTGAGAAATAGATTTCCTGGGGGACAGAGTATGTCCATATTTCTAAGTTTACTTCTCTGCGTGTCTATATAGTTCTGGATCATAGATTAAAAACTAGGAGCTCAAGCAGATATGAATGGGTGAATGCAGATGAGGGGTCTATGCGTGTTCTTGTGCCCTTCTCACAGATTTTCTGAAGGCTTGAAATTTTTCTATGTAAAACATTGATAAGCTATAGTTATTTCAAAATAAAAGGTTTAATTTAAAAAAAAAATAAAAAAAACAAAAGCCGTGGGGCAAGAAGAGGAACATGGCAGAAACCATGGCCCGTTCCGGAGCCCCTAAGCCTTGGCCAGCACCCCACAACCCCTTCCTGGTCTTTCCTCCAGGCCCCTCCCTGTCTTCCGCCCAGACCCCAGCGTGACAGGATGTTTTAAGGCTCTTCTTTCCGGCTCAGTTTCAGCTGAGGTTTCAAAGCCTCAGAATGGTGCAGCCAGGGGGTTGGGATCCACCCCACCCCAAATCTGAGGTGCCTAAAGGCAGGCATGGGGAGGGTTTTCCTTAGGAAGCCGAGCATGTGTCCCCTGGGGCTTGGGGGCCAGCTGGCTGGTTTATTCAATGTTTTTCAAAGTCCTTATTCTGTGCCAAGTCACACACAAAAAGGTGAGTAGCTCTCCAAAGGGCCCATGGCTAGTATGTGGCCAGGCTGGGGGGGGGGGGGGGTCAAGCCTGGGCAGACCTGAGCCAGGCCAGGCGGTGACCCTGGGTGAGCCACAGATTGGAGGAGTACAAATGCACCCAATTCCCAGAGACCACAGAGGACCCCCCAAATGGGGCTTGACCGAGAGGACCCTTCGGGACTTTGGGCACCCTAGCTGAGGGTAGACAGTGGGGCCTACAATGAAGGGGGCATCAGATCTGGCAGCTAGGAGCATCAAGCCCCTCAGGGGAATTGCAGCTGGAGTCCCTGGGGAAGTCCCTCAAAAGCTGCCCACAGGAGGAAAAAAAAAATCAGCATTGGTCACTAGCCACGCCAGGCCACAGCAGAGCCAGCCACGTAAGACTCTCCATCCTTAGGCCCTAATTCCTTGTGGCAGGCTGATCCGTGGCCCCAAGACATCCAGGGCCTCATCCCTGGACCCTGTGAATGTTCCCTTGTCTGACAAAGGGACCTCGCAGACGCGGCTGAGGTCAGCATCTTGAGGTGGGGAGAGGACCCTGGATTGTCCAGGGGCGCCCTCGGTGTGACCTCAGGTATCCTCAGAGAGGGGGATGGAGGCCACTCTGACACAGAAGCAGGAGGTATGTGACCGAAGCACGATGCTAGGCTCCCCGCTTTGAAGATGGAGGAAGGGGCCACGAGCCCAGGGATGCGAGGGGCGCGGCTCTGGAAGCTGAGAGAGGTCCCGCACAGAGTCTCCCTTGGAGGCTCCAGAAGGAGCCAGCCTGCCCACGCCTTGATGTTAGTCCAGTGACACTGATTTGGGACTTCTGGTCTCCACAACTGCAGAGAATAGTCTTGTGTTGTTAAATAAGCCACTAAAGCTTGTTACAGAAACCACAGGACACAAATACACCCCATCTCCCCCAAGGGCTGATCCTACGGGGAGGACATTCGGAAAAGGCAGCTTGAGACCTGAAGGCTGGGGGCGGGGCGCGGAAAAATTGATCACTCCAGGTCCAGAGCCAGGGTCGGGGGTCGGGGAACCACAATTTTCAATGCAAGTTGGAGTTCTGTCGTTATTAGACTGGATTATACCCTTAACACTACAAGGAGGCAGGACGGAGGACTTTTTATCATCAGATGTTAACTGAGAGACATCTGAGGGATCTCCCTGAGTTTTCGTTCTGGGCCAGGAAGGAAGCATTTGTCAAGGAAAGTTTAGCAACAGAGGGGAGAGGAAGGATCAAATTGTTTTCTGAGGCCCATTCACTCAAGAACTCTTTCTTAATGGGGCGCCTGGGTGGCTCAGTCGGTTAAGCGTCCAACTCTTGGTTTCCGCTCAGGTCCTGATCTCAGGATCGTGAGATCGAGGCCCGCATGGGGCCCCGGGCTCAGTGTGGAGTCTGCTTAAGAATCTCTCTTCCTCGGGCGCCTGGGTGGCTCAGTTGGTTAAGCGACTGCCTTCAGCTCAGGTCATGATCCTGGAGTCCCGGGATCGAGTCCCACATCGGGCTCCCTGCTCGGCGAGGAGCCTGCTTCTCTCTCTGACCCTCCCCCCTCTCATGTACTCTCTCTCATTCTCGCTCTCTCAAATAAATAAATAAAATCTTTAAAAAAAAAAAAAAAAAAAAAGAATCTCTCTTCCTCTCCTTCTGTCCCCCCTCCCCATGCTCTCTCTCAAATAAATCTTTAAAAACTTGGGCGCCTGGGTGGCTCAGTTGGTTAAGCGTCTGCCTTCGGCTCAGGTCATGATCCGGGGGTCCTGGGATCAAGCCCCGCATCGGGCTCCCTGCTCAGCAGGGAGCCTGCTTCTCCCTCTGCCTGCCACTCCCCCTGCTTGTGCTTTCTCTCTCTGTGTCAAATAAATAAATAAAATCTCTAAACAACAACAACAACAAAACTCTTTCTTGAGCCTCTATTCTGTGCCCGGCTCTACGTAAGATTTTGTGTGTGTAACAGAGAGATGGAGAAAACAAAACAAAACAGAACAAATTTCTGCCTTCAGAGATAGACAACCAGCAGACCCCCGTGAAACCGGTGAAAACTAGTGAACAACCCCTAAAAAATATTTAAAGCTTCTGAAAAGGGTCCAAAGGGTGAACAGAAAATGAAAACTCATTTAAGAACACAGGAAAATTTGGTAAAAAAAAGTGAGAGTCTGTGGTATTTGAACCAAGACCGCTCCCTCCCTTTACTCTCTGACTGGTTCAGTGAGGTGAAGACTCCACTCCAGACCACTGGGGCCAACGACACAGGGCCCTGCCCCCCCAGACCAACCACACAGGGCCCTGCCCCCCCAGAACAACAACACAGGCCCCCTCCCCCCCCAGACCAACGACACAGGGCCCCCCTCCCCCCAGACCAACAACACAGGGCATCCCTTTCCCCAGACCAACAACACAGGGCCTTCCTCCCCCAGACCAACAACACAGGGCCCCCCTCCCCCCAGACCAACGACACAGGGCCCCTCTGTGGGCTGACCCGATAGGGCCGAGGCCAGGGGCATGGAAGGTGGGAGAATTCACTCAGGGCAGAACAGAGGAAATAGAAGTTCACTGAATACACTGCGAAGGAGCTGTGGGCAGGACAGCAAGGAGGTGGGGGGGGGGGCTGGAGTTAAGGGGGAAGTGAGGAGGTATGGGAACATATGGAATTTTCCTTTTTGGTGCCTGTGTCCGGTTATAAGTAGCCCATTGGTCAGCCAGGGCTTATGGATATTTTGAGGTGGGTCCCCTAGTGGGCCTGTTTGCATCCAGCCCTGTGGTCGCTGTGGACCCTTCCTCCTCACTCAGGTTCCCGGTGCTCAAGCCTGGGGCCTAAAGGCAGTCTCTACATCCACCCCTATTGTCCAGACAGATGGACAATGAAAGATCTTTGGCATTCGGGCGGGGATCTTCAGTAGCTGTTTCATGCTGAATGGTGTGTGTGGCGGGGTGGGGGGCACGCTGTCTCTACCTAAACTTGTCGGCCCATCAGGGGTCCTGCGCAATTGTAGACCAGGGCATGGTAATACATTAATGTACTGATAGGCGATTTGAGCGACATTCCTTAGTGGCCAGGTCCATGAGATTTAGGGGGAGGGGACCCTCTGATGGGATGAACTGGAATCCTTGTCAAACCATCATCTGTATATGGAATTGTTGGATTCTAGAAGAGACAAATTTAACCAAGAGATTAAAGAGAGGGGGACCAGTAATTAGGAGTATGAACATGGAGGCCAGGGGTCCTAAGAAAGGAAGAAGCCAGGAGAGCCAGGACCGGGATTCTTTCCAGGAAAACCATCCTTGTGTTGAATGGTCCCAGAGGGAGGCCTGTTGAATCAAATTATGGACATTTTCTTGTGTTTGCCCTGATTGATTGACCCAAAACAATGTCCCTTTTGATGAAGGATAATTGGAAGGCAGGCAGGGACAAGGGGCCCCTGCCCAAGAAGTAACTACCCCTAGAAGGATTTTACACCACCCTGGAAGGAGTCCCCCACCCTTTTCCATATGATAGATAGGTGAGAAAAATCTGATTGGATGACAGGCACAGGGAGGGTTAATCAGATTAAAACAGCCCGCCAACAAGCCCATAAAAACCCCTAGACTTAGAAACTCTGGTGGCAACCCCTTCGGGTCCCCTCCCTCCTTGGGAGCTTTGTACTATCACTTTGCTATCACTCTATAAACCTTGCTTTGCTACCCACCACTCTGTCTGGTCTACCTCTTCATTCTTCGAAGTGGCATGACCAAGAACCACGGGCACTGATGGAGAAAATCCTGAAACACTTTAGCATGGCACAGATACCCCCTGGAGCTACAGCTAGGAGATCTAAGCTGTGTCGATTGGGCTCAGGTGTGGCTACAAGACCCCAACTGGGTTTGTATAGTTAGGATGGATTTAGCTATTGTTTCCAGGCCTCTTGCAACCTCTAGGGATAGATGACAATAGACCATGGATGATGGTCTAATATTATGTAATACCTCCCACCCCAGTGTGATTCCTGCAGTTATCTCTAGGCCATTGAGAGGGGCGATTGTGTGAATAGCACGCCTCATTTGGGGTGAGGTGTCCGATTAGGGGAAGGGCCATTGGAATGGCCTTTGGGGCTATAAGAATATCTGGGAGGAGCACCTGGTTGGCTCAGTCGGTTAAGCATCTGGCTCTTGATTTCAGCTCAGGTCATGATCTCAGGGTCGTGAGGTTGGGCCCCGGCGTTGTGCTCTGCACTGGGCGTGGAACCTGCTTAGGATTCTCTTTCTCCTCTCCTTGTGCCACCCCCACCCCCACTCATGCTCTCTCTAACTCTAAAAAAGAAAATCTGGAGAGAGCATTACATCTGGAGAGTGCAAGTTCCAGTCCAGTCGGCAGGGAGACAGATATGGACAGCATTTCCACAGAGGAAGAAGCATCCTGAAGGGGTGGAGAAGCAAGCCTACCTGCCAGGAAGGGAAGAAGAAAGACAAATACCATCAGAGTGCCCCAGCCGGGGCCGCTGCCGCAAGGGGCTCCTGCAGAATGATTTTCCAGAAAAGCATATGTCCAGTGACATCTGTGAGTTTTCTGAATTTAAGAGAAATTGGGGAAAGGATTGGCAGGGTCCCCATTTTGTGGGCTGCAACCAAAGTGAAGGAGTTGGGGCAGTTTTGAGGTCTGCCTTAGCAGAACTGTGGTGTTTCCTGCATCCAAAGGGATTGAGGGGGAATGATTAGACTGAGGGTACTAGAGAATCTAACTTGTCCCTGCGACCCTGGAGTAGAGGTAGTGTGTTGAGAATCTGTGATAGTGAAGGTGAGGTGGCATTTTTCGGGTGGCCATGTTCCCACTAGTATTCTCTGTGGTCTTGTGGTCACAATGCAAATGGGTGCCTATAAGGGTAGCTGAATGAAAAGAAGGGTCCCAAGATGGATGGGGTTGGTGCCTATAAGTCTTGAAATCTGTTCGAGACTGCTGTAGATAATCTAAGGCTGCCTGGAGCATATTAGCTTTGGGAAATTTGGTTACAGTGTAGGCTGAGGAGGCCTTTATTGCCATCCATTCTTTAGGGGTGGCCGGGTAAGGGGATCCAAGTCCCCCATTGGAGGCATCTATGCATAGCCAACAATTGGAGGAATAGGTCAAATCGGCTGTTTGGAGGAGGCATTGTGCCTCCTTGAGGACTGGGAAATAGGGAGCGGAAAGCGATAGACAACAATATAAGAGTAGAACAGGGGCCATATTTAACAGTGGGAAGGTCTTTTTGCTATTCAGGTTTAGAGCCAATTATGTGAGCATGGAAATCCACGTTTGGGACCAGATATGCACCAAAAGAATGTTACAATAACAAAGACAAAGATTATTTTTTAAGATTTTATTTATTTGAGGGAGAGAGAGAGAGCACACAAGCCAGGGAAGACACAGAGGGAGCGGGGAGCAGACTCCCTGCGGAGCAGGGACCCCGATGTGGGGCTGGATCCCAGGACCCCGGGATCATGACCTGAGCCAAAGGCAGCCACTTACCTGATTGAGCCACCCAGGTGCCCTAACAAAGACAAAGATTAATCCAAACAGGGGTGTTGATTGTATTGTGAGAACCAGGACATCAAGGGGGGATAGCTCCAGGTAAGTTATGATTTCTGACCAAGTAAATTTGGAGAGGTCACACCAAAGGAAAAGGTCAGAATGAAGTCTTGGATTTGGGAGGAAAGTATTCAGGGAGTTTTTCTAAGATAAAATCATAGAATGATTGAATGTGAGTGAATGGGCATTGGTAATGGGCCAGATTCATGGGTCTCTGGGCCTCTAGGTGTATATCACCTGAGTCTCGTTTGAACAAAGATCTCCAACGGGCTCACAGCCGTACTTGGCAGAGAGGGCTCCTCACCTGGGGCTGATGCAGTCTTGATTCTGGAAAGATGGATCCACAGGGAGAAGGCGTGAAGTTTTACCACTGTTGGGGTGGTCAAGAGAACTTGATAGGGCCCAGTCCAGACAGGTTCAAGTGGCTTTTTGTTCTGTGAAGGAGACTTAAGGTACACCCAATTCCTGGATGTAAGTTCTGGATGTATGTTCCCTGAGAAAGAGGGGTCAGTTTGGGACTGTACTGGTTTTGGTGGATATTAATGGCAGAGGCAGTTTGCCCGAGGGCTATAACATAGTGTGTGAGATAGTGGCTTTTGGGGTCTAATAAAAGATCTGTCTAGAGGAAGGGTTTCCCATAAAGAACCTCGAAGGGACTGAGATGGGTTGTAGATTTTGGGGTGATATGATGACTTTCATCTTGGCCAAAGGAACCAAGTTTTGTTTCTGAGACAGATCAGATATCAGAAAGGAAATGTGAACCCTAATGGTCCCTGCATCGCCATTCACTGCCTCACCAAGGGCATGACATTTTGTGGAGAAACAGAAGTCAGGTCCTTAGGCTCATAGTTAGTGCCAGACCAGGTATGGGATGGGGGAGAGGGGGCCTTTGTAGGGTGGTATAGTGGTGGCAATGGCAGAGGCCCCCAGGGCATGAGTAGGAACCAGGGGAAGCCCTGGGTCTTCAGGGGGAGGGGAAAGACAACAGGGTGGAATCAAAGAGGGGTCATCTAGGGGCGCCTGGGTGGCTCAGTCGTTAAGCATCTGCCTTCAGCTCGGGTCATGATCAGGGTCCCGAGGGAGACACATTCTAGTTCTTGCAGAGGTCAGAGTTTTGGGACAATGCCATGAAGGCTTGTACATAGGAGACCTCCAACCGTTTGGAGGAGTTCCACCAAAAGAGGTCAAGCTGGAAAATAGTATAAGAAAGAGTTCTACCAAGGGGCCATACCTCTTGATCTGGGAGTTTGTACTGAGGCCAGGAAACATATGAAAAGATGAGACATTTTTTTCCAGTTGGGGTCAAATTTGTTCCAGTTTTTAAGAATACAGCCCAAGGGAGAGTCTGAAGGAATAGAGGGGGTTTGTCCCATAGTGGGAAAGACCAGCTGCCGAGTCCCAAAGAGGTGTCCTGCCAAAGGGAATGGAGCTCCGACTCGTGGTCGCGATTTCAGTCAGGGTGTCCCACTGACCTGAAAAAGGACCAGACCTTATGCGGGGCGAGTGACTCTACTGGAATGTCCCACCAAGGGGAGGGTCATGGCAAATGGCAATAGCAATTCCCGCTAGTTACTGTGGGCCCTTCTAGCTCAGGTTTCCAGTGCTCAAGCCCCTTGCCTAAATTGGCCTCTGCACCCTCCCCACTCAAACCAACAACACATGGCCACTTTTCCCTCAAGACCAAGAACACAGGGCCCCTCCCCCCAGACCAACAACACAGGGCCCCTCCCCCCTCAAAACCAACAACACAGGAACCCTCTCCCCCTAGCTCCCAGTAGGAGGACTTTCTTCCTGGGAGGAGCAGAATGTCAGCATTTCTCAAGCTGTTCCAGCTGCCTATTGCTGAAGCTAAGCGGATAACCGTGTCTGTGAGGTGGCAGCTCCCTTCCGCCCAGCCTCCATTCATGGAACAGAGGCAGTACCTTGAGTGCAGTGTGCTGAGAATACTGGGGCCCTCTTACCCCTGCCTTGACGCACAAGGTGGTGGTTCCACACTAGGAAAGACAAGCTGAGAGGACCTCAGGCTGCTCCCTCCCCCATCTCCCCATCTAAAGCAGGGGTATTATTCAGAGAGAAGCTTGCCATTGTCCTCATCCTTGGTTCCAGAACCCTGGCTCAGAGGTTTGCCTGGGGTATAGAAACTGGCCATAAAACAGCTCCTACTCTCTTCCAAGGGAACTGACCTCATCTACACCAGAGAGTGAAGACGTTCAAGCCTAAAGGTGCTCTCAAGAATAGTGGAGGTTCTGGGGGAAGACAACTGGGAGGAGATTCAAGACACAAGCTGAACTGTAGGCTGGCTGGTTTGCAGGAGAGAACAAGGGAATAATACAGGTAGGAGGAGCCCTTCTGGGATCAGAACAAATAATCAATTATGGACCCTACACTATTCCTTCAAAGGAGCCAGAGTTGATTGGATTCTTTGTAGAACAATGTATGCCCCAGGGTACTGTTGAAAACAATAGAAAAATCCATTGGAAATTAGTGGAGCTTAACAGCTGGGCGTGGTCAGGGAAAGAAAGAATGAGAGACCTGCCAAAACCACTGTCATCCCAGGGTGACTGTGAGCATTCCAAAGCTATGCCTCCCTGAAAAAAACATCAGAGGTTGAATACTGTGGGATGAAGAGACTTACCCAAAATTACACAGTTGTCATGAAGCAAATAAGAAAATAACAGTAACAAGCCCCAGAGTAGGGAAACCCATACCCAGAGTTGCTACAACATATTGTCCAAAATGTCTCTCTCTATATATATGGCAAAACAAAACAAGGAAGCATGACCATACACAGGGAAAAATCAGGCAACATAAACTGCCTGTGAGAGACACCAGCTGTCAGATTTACCAGAAAAACTCTTTAGTCATTTTAAACATGTTTACAGAACTAAAGGAAACCATGATTAAAGAAGTAAAGGAAGGCATGATGACACATCTCATCAAATAGATAATATCAGTAAAGAGACAGAAATTATGAAAAGAACCAAAGGGAAGTTATAGAGTTGGAAAGTATAGTAACTAAAATGGAGAATTCACCAAAGGTCTTGATAGTAGATTTGAACTGGCAGAAGAAAAAACAAGTAAACTTGAATATGGGTTGATAGAGATTATACAGACTGAAGAATAGAGAGAAAAAAAGAAGGAACAAAAATTAAGAGAGCCTCAGAGAAATTTGGGACACCATTGAGCACATCACCATTCACATAATGAAATGGGTTTACCAAAAGGAGATGAAAGAGGGAAAGGTGCAGAAAAAATATTCAAAGAGATAATGGCAGAAATCTTCCCAAATTTATTGAAAAAACAGTAGCCTATACATCCATGAAGCTCCAAGTAAGTTAATACAGAGAGAACCACAAACAGACACTACATAGCAAAATGCTAAAAGTCAAAGACAAGGAGACAATCATGAAAGTGGCAAGAAAAATCCCAAGTTCTTAAGAGAACTTAAGAAAGACTAACAGCTGACTTCTCAGCAAAAACCACAGAGTATAGAAGATAGTGGGATAGCATCTTCAAAACACACAAAGGAAAAGCTGTCAACCAAGAATCTTATATCCAGCAAAGCTATCTTTCAAAAATGAAGGTGAAATACAGATTTTCCCAGAAAACAAAAAATGAGAGAATTTGGGCACCTGGGTGGCTCAGTCAGTTAAGCATCTGCCTTCAGCTCAGATCATGATCCCAGGGTCCTGGGATCGAGTCCTGCATCAGGCTCCCTGCTCAGCAGGGAGTCTGCTTTTCCCTCTCTGCCCCTCCCCCATGCACATGCACACACTCTCTCTCTTAATAAATAAGTAAAAATGAGAGAATTTGTTGCTGGCAGACCCACCCTACAAGAAATACTAAAGGAAGCTCTTCAGACTGAAAGCAAGTGACTCCAAATGACAATTTGAATCCATAAAACAAACAAAAAAGCACTGGTAAAGGCAACTATGTAATTATTAAAGATAGTAGAAGTGCATATTTTCTCGTTTCTATTCCTAACTGATTTATAAGGTGATTGTATAAAGTAATATGTATACAACGTATTGTTGGGGCTATAACAGGTAAAAATGTAATATGTGCAAAAAAATGTAAAATATGGGCGCCTGGGTGGCTCAGTTGGTTAAGCGACTGCCTTCGGCTCAGGTCGTGATCCTGGAGTCCCTGGATCGAGTCCCGCATCGGACTCCCTGCTCCGCAGGGAGTCTGCTTCTCCCTCTGACCCTCCCCCCTCTCATGTGCTCTCTCTCATTCTCTCTCTTTCAAATAAATAAATAAAATCTTTTAAAAAAAATGTAAAATATGTAATATATTTGTCAATGACAGCACAAAGAAAGTAGGTAGGAGCAAAGTTGTATTGGGCTAAGGAAATAACTAGATAATAAAATAATAATTATAACAATGTATTGTTGGGTTTATAACATTAATAGATGTAATATAAAAATATACACAATAATACCACAAGAAGTGGGGGGGGGGGGAGAATAGAGCTATATAGGAGTATCATTTCTATATATAGCTGGAATTAAACTGATATAAATCAGAAGCTGATTCAGATAAGATATATGTGGTAAATCCTAGAGCAACTGCTAAAATAAAAAAAAAAAAGTGAAAAAAAGGAATTAAAATTCCACATTAGAAAATATTCTCTTAATGCAAAAGAAAGCCATAAAGGAGGAATACAGGAACAAAAAAAGAAATGAAATCTAGAAAACAACAAGTTAAATAGCAGACATAAATCCAACTCTGTCAGCAATAACATTAAATGTAAATGGATTACATTAAGTAATGCATTCAAAAGGCAGAGATTGTCATATTGGATTAACAAACAAGATCAAACTATATGCTGTCTATGGGAGACACACTTTCAATTCAAAGATACAAATACATTAAAAATAAAATTTTAAAGATATATCATGCAAACAATAACTACTAGAAAGCTAGAGTGGCTATAGTGATATCAGACAAAATAGACTTTAAAACAAAAAATGGGGATGTCTGGGTGGCTCAGTTGTTAGGCATCTGCCTTCAGCTCAGGTCGTGATCCCAGAGTCCTGGGATTGAGCCCCACGTCAGGCTCCCTGCTCAGCGGGAAGCCTGCTTCTCCCTCTCCCACTCCCCCTGCTTGTGTTCCCTCCCTCATTGTCTCTCTCTCTCAAATAAGTAAATAAAAATCTTTATTTTTTATTATTATTCTCTCTTTTTTTATTATTATGTTATGTTAAACACCATACATTACATCATTAGTTTTTGATGTAGTGTTCCATGCTTCATTGTTTGTGTATAACACCCAGTGCTCCATAAATAAAAATCTTTTAAAAAATTTAAAAAATATAAAACAAAAAGTGTTACTAGACAAAGAGAGACTTTAAAAAATTTTTTTAAAAGATTGATTTATTCATTTTAGAGAGAGAGCAGGGGGAGGGGCAGAGGGAAAGAGAGACTTAAGCAGACTCCACGCTGGGTGTGGAGCCTGACACAGGGCTTGATCCCACAACCCAGAGACCATGACATGAGCTGAAACCAAGAATCAGACATTCAACTGACTGTGCCACACAAGCACACTCAAAGAGGGACTTTTTTTTTTTTTTAAGTAAGCTTTACCCTCAATGTGGGACTTCTACTCATGACCCCAAAATTGAGTCACATGCTCCACCCATTGAGCCAGCCAGGCACTCCAAAGAGGGACATTTTCATGATAAAAGAGTCTATCCATTAGGAATGTATAACAATTATAAACAAATATCTACTAAATAGCACATTGAAAGAAAATTGACCAAAATGAAGGGGAAAATAGAAAATGAAAAAAATATTTGGAGACTATAAAAACTACTAAAAATAATCCACTTTCAGGATGAATAGAACAATTAGACCATAGATCAACTAGGAAATAGAAGACTTGAATAACACTATAAACCACCTAAATTTAACAGGCATCTATGGAACACTCCATCTAATATCAGCAGAATATACATTCTTCTTAAGTGCACATGGAACTTTCTCCAGGATAAACCATATGCTAGGCCATTAAACAAACTTTAACAAATTTAAAGAGATAGAAACAATACAAAGTGGAATTAAATAAGAAATCAATAGCAGAAGAAATTGGGATACTCACAAATATGAAGAAATTTAACAACACACCCTAAAGAACCAATGGATCATAGAAAAAAATCAAAAGGAAAATCACAAAATACCTTGAGGTGAATGAAAATGAAGATCTATGACACCAAAATTTACACTAAAAACAGTGCTTAAAGGAAAACTTATAGCTATAAATGCTTATATTAAGAAAGATCTCAAAACAATAATTTAACTTCCACCTAAGACACCGGAAGAAGAAGAGCAAATTAAACCTAAAGTAAGCAGAAGCAAGGAAATAATACAATTGTAAAAGAAATTAAAGAAGTAGGGAATAGAAAAATAGAGAAAATAATTGAAACAAAATGCTAGTTCTTTGAAAATATCAACAATTTTGACGAACATTTTACTAGATTGACCAAGAAAAAAAAAGAGAAGACTCAAATTACTAGAATCAGAAATGAAAGAGGGGGCATTACTACTTACCCTACAGGGAAAAAAAAGGAATATGAAGGAATACTATGAACAATTGTCTACCAACAAATTAGATAACAGTTCAAATGGAAAAATTCCTGGAAAGGCATCAACTACCAAACTGAATCAATGAGAAATAGACACCTGAGAAATCTATAATAAATAAAGTGTTTGAAGTAGTAATAATTAAACAAACAAACAAACTAGGGGCACCTGAGTGGCTCAGTCAGTTAAGTGCTTTCGGCTCACGTCATGATCCCAGGGTCCTGAGATCTAACCCTGCATCGGGCTCCCTGCTCAGCGGAGAGCCTGTTTCTCCCTCTCCCTCTGCTGCTCCCCCTGCTTGTGTGCTTTCTCTTTCTGTCAAATAAATAAAATCTTTAATTATAAAAAAAAAAAAGCTACCCCAAAGAAATGTCCAGGCCTAGATAACTTCATCACTGAACTCTGCCAAATATTTAAAGAAGAATTAGTACCAAATCTTTGGAAACTCTCCCAAAATAATAGAAGAGGAAGCAACACAACACTTCCTATGAGGTCAGCATTAACCTCATTAACAAAACCAAAGAAAACTACAGACCAATATCTATTATGAATATGGAATCCTGTACAAAATATTAAGACACCAAATCTAGCAATGTATAAAAACAATTATATGCTATGACCAAGTGGGATTTAATACAGGAATGCAAGGTGGTTTAAGATCTAAAATCAATTAATGTAATATATCATATAAATAGAAAAAAAAAACCCAAAAATCACAAGTCATTTCAATAGACACAGGAAAAAAACATTTGACAAAATCCAACACTTCTTATGATAAAAACATTCAACAAACTAGGAATAGAAGAAAACTTCCTTGACATGATAAAAGTTATCTATAAAAAACCCACAGCTAGCATCATATTTAATGATGAAAGACTGAATGCTTTAGCCCTAAGATCAGGAACAAGAGTGTTCATACTCAGCACTTCTGCTCCACATTATACTGGAGGGTCTAGCCATTGCAATTGGGTAAGAAAAAGAAATAAAAGGAATCAACATTGGAAAGGAAAAAGTAAAATTATTTATAGATAGCATGACCTTGTATAAATAAAATCCAAAGGAATCCACTAAAAAAAATATTAAAACTAATAAATGAGTTCATCAAAGTTGCAGGATAAAAGATGAATATATAAAAAGCAATTTTAGGGGCACCTGGGTGGCTCCGTCAGTTAAGCATCTGCCTTTGGCTCAGGTCACGATCCCAGGGTCCTGGAATCGAGCCCCACACCTGGCTCCCTGCTCAGCAAGAGCTTGTGCTCTCTCTGTCAAATAAATAAAATCTTTTTTTTAAAAGCCATTTTATTTCTATACATTTGCAACAAACAATTTGAAAGTGAAATTAAGAAAACAATTCAATTTACAATAGCATGAATTAAATACTTAAGAATAAATTTACCAAATAAAGTTCAAAACTTCTACTCTAAAAACTATAAAACATTGCTAAAAAAATTAAAGCAGATCAAAATAATTAGAAAAACATCCTATGGAATCATGGATTGGAAGATTTAACACTGTTAAAGATGACAATAACAGCATCTGACTTCTTGTTGAAACTGTCGAGCTTATTCTAAAATTCATATGGAAAATAAAATGAAAATCATATGGAATTGCAAGTGGCCTGGAATAGTCAAAACAATCTAGAAAAATAAGAATAGTTTAGAAGAGGGGCACCTGGGTGGCTCAGTTGGTTGAGCGACTGCCTTCAGCTCGGGTCATGATCCTGGAGTCCCGGGATAGAGTACCGCATCGGGCTCCCTGCTCAGCTGGGAGTCTGCTTCTCCCTCTAACCTTCCCCCCTCTCATGTGCTCTCTCTCTCTCATTCTCACTCTCTCAAATAAATAAATAAAATCTTTAAAAAAAAAAAGAATAGTTTAGAAGAAATATAGGGGAAGATGGTGGAGTAGGAGAACCCTAAGCTCACATCATCCTATGGATGCAACTAGATAACACTCACATAAGTGTAGCTAAACCAGAAAATGACCCAAAGAGTGGCATAACAAACTTCACAACTAAAGGAAGAGAAGAGGCCACATTGAAGAGAGTAGGAAGGATGGAGACATGGTGGGGAGCTAAATGGACCTGTGGGACCATCTGTGGGAGGGAGGGAACTGTGGGGTGGAGAGGAAAGAAACAGACTATCACACTAAGGAGCCCGCACAGGGAAGATAAATCCACATAACATTTGACTTTGAAAAACAGAGGGGCTAAATTTCTTGAGTTCTTATAACAAGCAGGATTAAAACCGGAATTTTATTTTTATTTGTTTAGTTTTTAATTTTTGAGAGAGAGAGCACACACAGAGTGGGGGTGGGGCAGAAGGAGAGGGAGAATCTTAAGCAGGTTCCACGCCCAGTGTGGAGCCCAACATGGGGCTTGATCTCACAACCCTGAGATGATGACCTGAGCCAAAATCAAGAGGTGGATGCTTAACTGACTGAGCCACCCAGCCCCGCCTTATTTATTTATTTATTTACTTATTTATTTATTTTGGGGGGGGGGAACCTGAAATTTTAAAATTCAGTGGGTTGGGGCACTTGAGTGGCTCAGTGGGTTAAGCATCTACCTTCAGCACAGGTCATGATCCCAGAGTCCTGGGATCAAGCCCCACATTGGGATCCCTGCTCAGCGGGGAGTCTGCTTCTCCCTCTTCTCCCCCACTCCAAGTGCTTTCTCTCTCTCAAATAAAAAAATAAATAAAATCCTCAAAACAAAACAAAACAAAACAAAATTTCAGTGGGCTGAGCTCTGGGAGAGCCCAGAGCATGAAGAGTAAGAGGAAACTGAGTCCCATCCCTTAAAGAGACAGCACAACAAATAGGGCATGCAGATACAGCATGGAAGCAACAGTTTGAAAAACACCTGGGGTGTACAGGAGGGAGGGTTGCTAATCTCAGCTGTTTGAAGGGACAGAGATCCTTGGGAGACTCTTCCAGGAATAAAGGAACTGGCAGGAGTCATTTCCCTCCCCTGCACTCCAGCATAAACACACAGACACCTGTGGGAACCAGTGTG
This sequence comes from Neomonachus schauinslandi, assembly GCF_002201575.2. NCBI lineage: Eukaryota > Metazoa > Chordata > Mammalia > Carnivora > Phocidae > Neomonachus > Neomonachus schauinslandi. The sequence continues at coordinate 10,910,010 of NC_058417.1, read as the reverse complement.
GTGCCAACATTACTACCTAACTTGCTAACGTCATGCCCTGCCCCCCTCTCAACGATTCTCCTCACTGCAGCCAGGCCTGCCTCAGCCCCAGTGTTGCAGGTCCCCTCCAACACAAGACTGGCACAAACCTTGCTGGCACTGCGTGTCTTGACCCAGATATTTTGTGGGTCCACCCCCTCTGGCCTGGCTGCCTTTGGTTCCAACAGTGGTGGGTCCCCTCTCTTGGAAAGCCAGCATGCAAACCTTGCAAACACCACATCTTTGACCCAAGCACTTTGCAGATCTGCCCCCTCCAATACACTCTTGGCCAGAGCCCATCCAAAATGGTTTCAAAGATTTGCAGTGTGCAAGCAGCCAGGAAAGGGGCCAGCACTGCAACAAAGTGACCCTTGCCCAGGAAAGAGGGGAAGATAAACACACACACCAGTCACACTGTGGCCCCAGCAGTGGGCTGAGGGCAGACAGCTGGTCTATTTGCAGGTCTCACCCACCAATGAAAGCTTCTCAGGGGACAATGCAGGGAAAGCACCCTGCAAGTTTAGTGCTACCACACCTCTGTAAAATGCTTGGTCTGACTCAACTCAAGCCCAAGGTGGCCCCAGACTGGAACACTAACACCACAGGGACCAAACACTGCCCACAAGAGGCATAGAGCCACTGCAGATAACTAAACAGGAGGAAAAAGAGGCTCAGTCACAACAGCAGTGTGCACACAACACACATAGGAGACAACCCTGAAATGCTAGGTTGTGGTGAACACTGAACACACAGGGACACTGAACAGCAGTGTGTCATAAGGCCACTACTTTCAAGGGCAGGAGATATAGCTGACTTTCCTAACACAGAGAAACAGACAGAGAATTAGACAAAATGAAGGGACAGAGGAATATATCCCCAGTGAAAGACAAGGAAAAAACCACAGCAAGAGACCTAAGTGAAATGGAGATAAGTAATATGCTTGATAGAGAATTTAAAGTAATAATCATAAAGATACTCACTGGACTTGAGAAAAGAGTGGAGGACATCAGAGAGACCCTTAACAAAGAGATAAAAAAAAAGAACCAATAAGAGATGAAGAACACAACAAATGAAATTAAAAATATACTAGATGGAATAAATAGTAGGCTAGAGGAAGCAGAACGAATCAGTGACCTGGAGGACAGAGTAATGGAAAGTCATCAAGCTGAACAGGTGAGAGAAAAAAATATATATACAAAATGAGAATAGACTTAGGGAACTCAGTGATACCACAATAACATTTGCATTATAGGGGATCCCAGAAGGAGAAGAGAGAGAAAAGTGGACAGAAAATTTATTTGAAGAAATTAGCTGAAAATTTCCTGAATCTGGGGAGAAAACAAATATCCAGATCGAGGAGGCAAAGAGATCCCCCAACAAAATCAACCCAAGGAAGTTCACACCAAGACACATAATAATTAAAATGGCCAAGAGTAGTGATAGAGAATCAGCAAGAGGAAAGAAGAGTTACACACAAGGGGAACCCCAGAAGGCTATCAGTGGATTTCTCAGCAGAAATCAGGTCAGAAGGGAGTGGTGATATATTCAAAGTGATGCAAGGAAAAATTTTGTAGTCAAGAATACTCTACCCAGCAAGACTATCATTCAGAATAGAAGGAGAGATATAAAGAGTTTCCCAGACAAACAAAAGTTAAAGGAATTCATGACCATTAAACTAGCCCTACAAGAAATGTTAAAGGGAACTCTTTGAATGGAAAGGAAAGACCATAAGTAAGAGTAAGAAAAGTAGGAAGCACAAAAGCAGTAAAAATAAGTGTACATGCAAAAATCAGTCAAGGGACTTACAAAAGTATGACACCATATACCTAAAACATGGTGGGGGGGCAGGGAGAGGAGTAAAGAATGAGTTCAGGGCGCCTGGGTGGCTCAGTCATTAAGCGTCTGCCTTCGGCTCAGGTCATGATCCCAGGGTCCTGGGATCGAGCCCCACATCGGGCTCCCTGCTCAGCGGGAAGCCTGCTTCTCCCTCTCCCACTCCCCCTGCTTGTGTTCCTTCTCTCGCTGTATCTCTCTCTGTCAAATAAATAAATAAAATTAAAAAAAAAAAAAAAGGAATGAGTTCAAAGTTAAGCGACCATCAATTTAATATAGACTGCCATATGCACAAGATGTTATATGTAAACATAATGATAACCACAAATCAAAAACCAATAATAGATACACATAAAAATAAAGAGAAGGGAATCCAAGTACATCACTAAAGAAAGCCAACTTATTGTGAGAGAAGAGAGCAAGGGAAGAAAGGAATAGAGAAGAACTACAAATACAACCACAAAACAAGTAACTGAATGGCAATAAATACATACCTATCAATAATTACTTTGACTGTCAATGGACTAAATGCTCCAATCAAAAAACATAGGGTGATGGAATGGATAAAAAAAACAAGACCCATCTATATGCTGCCTACAAGAGACTCATTTTAGATTTAAAGATAACATGCAGATTGAAAGTGAAGGGATGGAGAAACATTTATCATGCAAATGAATGTGAAAAGAAAGCCAGGGTAGCAATACTTATATTGAACAAAATAGACTTTAAAACAAAAAACCCTTCAGCTTGGGTCATGATCTCCAGGTCCTGGGGATCGAGCCCCATGCTGGCTCCCAGCTCGGCAGGGAGTATGCTTCTCCCTCTCCCTCTGCCTTTCTCCCTGCTTGTGCTCTCTCTGTCTCTCTTTCTCTTAAATGAATGACTAAAATCTTAAAAAAAAAAAAAAAAAGGAGAGAGAGATTCTCTCTCTCTCTGCCCCCCCCCCCCACTCATGCTCTCTCTCTTTTTCTTTCTTAAGAAAAAAAAATGGGCAGGGCGCCTGGGTAGCTCAGTCGTTAAGCGTCTGCCTTCAGCTCAGGTCATGATCCCAGGGTCCTGGGATCGAGTCCCACATCGGGCTCCCTGCTCGGCAGGAAGCCTGCTTCTCCCTCTCCCACTCCCCCTGCTTGTGTTCCTGCTCTCGCTATCTCTCTCTCTCTGTCAAATAAATAAATAAAAATCTTTAAAAAAAAAATGGGCACAAAACATGAGCAGATATTTCTCCAAAGAAGATATACAGATGGCAAACAGACACATGAATAGATGCTCAACATCCCTCATCATCAGGGAAATGCAAACCAAAACCACAATGAGATATCACCTCACACTTGTCAGAGTAGTTAAAATCAACACAAGAAACAACGAATGTTGGTGAGGATGTGGAGAAAAAGGAATTCTTGTGCACTGTTGGTGGGAATGCAAACTGGTGCAGCCACGTGAAAGACAGTATGGAGGTTTTCAAAAAATTAAAAATAGAACTACCCTATGATCCATTCATTACACTATGGGTATTTACCCAAAACATATGGGAACACAAATTAGAAAGGATATATTCACCCTTATGTTTATAGCAGCATTATTAATAATAGCCAAATTATGGAAGCAGTCCAAGTGTAAGTGGGACTTACTGTTGTCCTTCTCAGGGCTCAAGGACCTCTCCCCACCTCACGGTGGTGGGAAAGGGGATGTGGCAGGAAGCCCCAGGGCAGATCAGATGGAAAGTTTGGATAGAGATGCCCAAGGCGCCTATGAGCAAGATGAAATGAAATGATGTAGCCACACACCCAGGAAGCCTATGAACACTTAAGGCCCAATTCATAAATTAAAAGAAAGAAACAAATCCTATTTGGTCTGAAAGAAAACATTACACGATGAAAAGCAGATTCTACATGAGTACCTTGACTAGGAAAGAACTTAACAAGAATACGGACCAGGGAGGTGCCTGGGTGGCTCAGTCAGTTAAGTGTCTGCCTTCGGCTCAGGTCATGATCCCAGGGTCCTGGGATCGAGCCCCGAGTTGGGCCCCTGCTTAGTGGGGAGTCTGCTTCTCCCTCTTCCTCTGCCCCTTTCCCCCATTCTCTCTCTCAAATACATAAATAAAATCTTAAAAAAAAGAAAAAAGAAAGAATATGGATCAGGTGATCACATGACAGAAAAGACAGAAAGAGAGATGGAAGACAAGGAAATTGGTCCAGAGGACTCCACCACAGACATAACAAATGAATTACAAACAGAAAACGAAACAAACTTGGAATAAAAACAAGATCAGGGACACGGAAGAAGGGTTGAGAAAGTCACAGTGAATTCAGAGGCAACGGATAAAGAGATTAACTCAGTAAGCATGAAGTGACAAGGGGGAATGAAGGGAGGATCCAAATAAGGATAATTGGCATCCCTGAAAAAGAGACACCAAATGGGTGTAAAAACCTATTTGGACTGGGCGCCTGGGTGGCTCAGTCGGTTGAGCGACTGCCTTCGGCTCAGGTCGTGATCCTGGAGTCCCGGGATCGACTCCCGCATCGGGCTCCCTGCTCGGCGGGGGGTCTGCTTCTCCCTCTGACCCTCCCCCCTCTCATGCTCTCTCTCTCATGTGCTCTCTCTCATTCTCTCTCTCAAATAAATAAATAAAATCTTTGGGGCGCCTGGGTGGCTCAGTCGGTTGAGCGACTGCCGTCGGCTCAGGTCGTGATCCTGGAGTCCCGGGATCGAGTCCCGCGTCGGGCTCCCTGATCAGCGGGGAGTCTGCTTCTCCCTCTGACCCTCCCCCTCTCATGCTCTCTCTCTCATGTGCTCTCTCTCATTCTCTCTCTCAAATAAATAAATAAAATCTTTGGGGCGCCTGGGTGGCTCAGTTCGTTAAGCGACTGCCTTCAGCTCAGGTCATGATCCTGGAGTCCTGGGATCGAGTCCCGCATCGGGCTCCCTGATCAGCGGGGAGTCTGCTTCTCCCTCTGACCCTCCCCCC
>NC_058417.1:10904866-10905094 GCF_002201575.2 Neomonachus schauinslandi | reverse complement strand
CTCTCTCTCATTCTCTCTCTCAAATAAATAAATAAAATCTTTGGGGCGCCTGGGTGGCTCAGTCGGTTGAGCGACTGCCGTCGGCTCAGGTCGTGATCCTGGAGTCCCGGGATCGAGTCCCGCGTCGGGCTCCCTGCTCGGCGGGGGGTCTGCTTCTCCCTCTGACCCTCCCCCTCTCATGCTCTCTCTCATTCTCGCTCTCTCAAAATGAATAAATAAATCTTTAAA
>NC_058417.1:10889508-10904856 GCF_002201575.2 Neomonachus schauinslandi | reverse complement strand
CTCTCAAATAAATAAATAAAATCTTTGGGGCGCCTGGGTGGCTCAGTTCGTTAAGCGACTGCCTTCAGCTCAGGTCATGATCCTGGAGTCCCGGGATCGAGTCCCGCGTCGGGCTCCCTGCTCAGCGGGGGGTCTGCTTCTCCCTCTGACCCTCCCCCCTCTCATGCTCTCTCTATCTCATTCTCTCTCTCAAATAAATAAATAAAATCTTTGGGTCGCCTGGGTGGCTCAGTTCGTTAAGCGACTGCCTTCAGCTCAGGTCATGATCCTGGAGTCCCGGGATCGAGTCCCGCGTCGGGCTCCCTGCTCGGCGGGGGGTCTGCTTCTCCCTCTGACCCTACCCCCTCTCATGCTCTCTCTCTCTCATTCCCTCTGTCTCAAATAAATAAATAAAATCTTTTAGGGCGCCTGGGTGGCTCAGTTGGTTGAGCGACTGCCTTCGGCTCAGGTCATGATCCTGGAGTCCCGGGATCGAGTCCCGCGTCGGGCTCCCTGCTCGGCGGGGGGTCTGCTTCTCCCTCTGACCCTCCCCCTCTCATGCTCTCTCTCTCATTCTCTCTCTCAAATAAATAAATAAAATCTTTGGGGCGCCTGGGTGGCTCAGTTGGTTGAGCGACTGCCTTCGGCTCAGGTCATGATCCTGGAGTCCTGGGATCGAGTCCCGCATCGGGCTCCCTGCTCGGCGGGGGGTCTGCTTCTCCCTCTGACCCTCCCACTCTCATGCTCTCTCTCTCATGCTCTCTCTCTCATTCTCTCTCTCAAATAAATAAAATCTTTAAAAAAAAAAAAACCTATTTGGACACACATAGCAGGAAAAAGTTCCTGAAATAAAGGGAAAAAAACCTGTATTACTGATAGTAAGGGCATATCACATACAAAAAAATTAATACAGAAAATTTGCACATAACAATAGGAACATATCTCGGTAATAATGCAAGAATTATTTAAAAAAAAATCTTTGCCTATCCAAACTTAAAATTGAAGTCATGCAAAGGGAAAAAAATAGTCTGCTCTCAGCCTTCTCCAAATCAACACTTCAATGCCAGAAAATCCTGCAGCAAAGCTACAAGGTTTGGAGGGCAAGGGTGCCCCAAGAATATCACTGTCAGGAGGTCAGCTGAGCTGAGAGAGAGAGCTGAACTGTCAGGTGCTAGAGTAGCTGATTCAAGCACCAAGTCAAAAATGAAAGTGTTAAGCTTTAATCACTTACTGTGATATAAGCAAGAATCTAAAACTAGAGAAGGTTCTCACTCGTCCTGTTCCATTCCCCTCCCCCCCACCAGAATGGAGCACCTGTGGGGGGGGGGGAGTCAGCTGGAGAAGTGCAACTGTTGAGGGAACCCCAACAAAAGGCCCTTGACATTTTATGGACCTGAGGACGAGCGGCGGATGTGAGGCAGAGGGCTCACAGTGGAAAAATACTGGGTACTGAGTTGGGGTGGGGAAAGCGCCTTGGAGGTTTCCCCTCAACCACAAAGAGGCCTCACAGAGGAGCCTGGAGAAGGCCACTGCCTAAGAGCTTAGATAAAGAGACCTAGGTATGGGGCGTCTGGGTGGCTCAGTTGGTTAAGCGACTGCCTTCAGCTCAGGTCACGATCCCGGAGTCCTGGGATCGAGTCCCACATCGGGCTCCTGGCTCAGCGGGGAGCCTGCTTCTCCCTCTGACCCTATCCCCTCTCATGCTGTTTCTCTCTCTCTCTCTCTCAAATAAATAAATAAAATCTTTAAAAAAAAAAAGAGAGAGACCTAGGTATGAAGATACCAATGCTGGAAATGGGAAAAATGGAAATATGCAAAGATCATGGCTAGCTAGGGGGCCTGAGTCCCTGATTGCAACTCCCCTCAGAGACCTCAGTGGCCCAAGCCTGGTGTGAAGGGGGAGCTTCTCCTGTGAGGCCTGCCAGGGAAAGTCTTTGTAATCTCCTGTGGTCAGGCCTGGAAAGTCACACAAAGGTTTTTAACTAGGAGCTGGACTCCTCAATCATAATCAGCCAAAATGTCAACCCAGCAAGCAAGAGGCAGGCAGAGGTTCCCAAACATGAAGGATCTCAGTGTATTAGTTATCAATTACTGACTCACAGCTGTAAATGCACCCGTAAAATATGCTCTATGACAAGTGAAAGGATTTCTTTAGGCACTTCTCCTGAAAAGGGACAGAGTGTTAGCCTGTTTGTCACATAGGGGAGGGAGAGGGTCAGCAGTGTGGGCATGAGGACATACAATGGAACCTGCCCCAGCCTTGGACCCAGAATATGATCCCTGCTTGATCTTATTTCAGCCTCAGGCTGGTGATAACCTTTCTGTGGCCCTCTTGAAAATGGAAACCAAAGACCTCTTGCAGTCTACACACAGTTGCGTATGGCCTAGAGGGTCATGCACCAAGCAGTTAGTCTCCCTGTAAGCCCTAGGAGGACTGCATGCTGTAAAAATGTCGTGACCTCCATTTGCACTTGCTGAGCACCTGGTTCCCCACCTGTTTTGGAGAGTGCCCTCTTTTCAGCCCAGCAGCTCCAGTCTGGCTAAACCAGAGAATTTCTCTGTTACCCACTGGTTGAACCACACCTTCCTCAAGGAGAACTGCACCCCTTCCAAGTTTGTCCACCCTTGGGTACTTTCCCTCAGCACTAGGGTACCATACAGAGTTCCCTTATAGTTACTCTTTTATCATAGTGATTCACTGTAGCAAGCTTTCTCTGCTTAGTCTATGGTGTCCACTCTCCTGATTAGACCCTACCTGCTACATGCAGTAAATATTGCACCCTTTAGACCTTTTTAAAAAACTACTCAATAGTAAAATCTGGCCAACCCATGGATGAATCTAAAGAAAGAACTCAGAAACAGAAAAGCCATGTTAAAAGGAGTGGAGGTATGTATTGAATCCATTTCAACCCAGAAATAAAACTCAACTGGGAGACGTGTGATTACAGAACAGAATGTTCACAAAGTTAAAAGCAACTAAAGTAGTGAAGGCTTAGCATAAAAACAAAACAAACAAACAAACAAACAAAAAAACTAACCCAGTCACCTTATCTTTCATTGCTGAGAGCCATTTGTATCATCCAAATTTTAAACATATGGTTTAAAAAGAAAAAGACATCAACTTGTTAATGACTTTCATGAACTCTATCTTAACCATAGACAATTCTTTTTAAGGCACTCACATTTCTTGTGGTTAAAAAAATATATATCTCAAGTCCAGGATTTATTCAGTTTCACTTTTTTCTTCATCTTCCAAATTCCAACAAAATTAATTCTAAGGCTTTTATTTTAAGAACAATATAGGCTGAGTTCTGGTCGTGGTTGGGCATGTAAGGAGCTCAGAAGTTGTCACTGTCACACCTGATCTCACAGCAAGAAGAAAGATAAACTCTCACAATTCTCCTTAGATCTATTGGAGGACTGAGATCACAGGACAAACCATGACCCCCAAGATTGGAGTGAAAAACAGGTAGATACAGAGAACCACAATTTACCAGAGCAGAAGTCCAGGAACAAAAACCTCAATGGACCCACTACCAAGGTCAGGAAATCAGAACTGTAGTTGATGAATTGGTGGAAGCCAACTGGGCAAGTACAAGAGTTACAATCTCCGGGGGTGGGGGGCAGGTCCTCAAGTTTTATCTTCAGGATCTTTTTTTTAAAGATTTATTCATTTATTTATTTGAGAGAGAGAGCAGGAGTGGGTGGGGGCAGAGGGAGAGGGAGAAGCATACTCCCTGCCAAGCAGGGAGCCAGACATGGGGCTCAGTCCTGGGATCATGACCTGAGCTGAAGGTAGATGCTTAACCGACTGAACCACCCAGGCGTCCCATCAGACCGGAAACTTAAAACAACTATGATTAATATGGGGCACCTCGGTGGCTCATCAATAGACTGGACACAGCTGAAGAAAAAAATCAGTGCACTTAATGTTGATAGAAACTTCCAAAACAGGGCGCCTGGGTGGCTCAGTTGGTTAAGCAAATGCCTTCGGCTCAGGTCATGATCCTGGAGTCCCTGGATTGAGTCCTGCATTGGGCTCCCTGCTCAGCAAGGAGCCTGCTTCTCCCTCTCACCCTCCCCCCTCTCATGTGCTTTCTCTCTCTCATTCTCTCTGTCTCAAATAAATAAATAAAATCTTTAAAAAAAAAAAAAGAAACTTCCAAAACTGAAATGCAAAGAGAAAAATGAAAAAAGACAGAACAGAATATCCAAGGACTGTAAGAAAATTACAAAAGGCGTAACATACACATAGTAGGAACACCAGAAGGAGACAAAGGAGAGAAAGGAAGAGAAGAAATATTTGAAGCAATAATGATTAAGAATTTCCAAAAATTAATGTCAAATATGAAACTATAGATCCAGAGAGCTCAGAAACACAGAGCAGGATTTTTAAAAAATCTATATCCAATCATATTATATTTAAATGGCATAAAAATCAAAGACAATGAAAAAATCCTAAAAGAAGTCAGACGGGGGGTGGGGGAAGAAACCCATCTTGTCAATAAAAAAGCAAGAAGAATTACATCAGACTTGTTTTCAGAAACCATGCAAGCAAGAAGAGAGTGGAATGAAATATTTAAAGTGTTGAAAAAAACCCACCAACCTAGAATTCTCTATCCAGCACAATTATCCTTCAAGAGTGAAGGCTACATAAAGACTTTCTCAGAGAAACAAAAAATAGAGGGAACTTGTCTCCAGTAAATCTTCCCTGTGAGAAATGTTGAAAGAAATTCTTCAATTCTTGCTAGACACGTCCCCAAAGGCAAGGGAAAGAAAGGCAAAAATGAACTGTTGGGACTTCATCAAGATAAGAAGCTTTTGCACAGCAAAGGAAACAGTCAACAAAACTAAAAGGCAACTTACACAATGGGAGAAGATATTTGTAAATGACAAATCAGATAAACGCCTAGTATCCAAAATCTATAAAGATCTTATCAAACTCAATACCCAAAAAACAAAACATTCAGTCAAGAAATGGGCAGAAGACATGAACAGACATTTCTCCAAAGAAGACATCCAAATGGCCAACAGACACACGAAAAAATGTTCAACATCACTCGGCATCAGGGAAATACATGCCAGGGAAATACGTCAAAACCACAATGAGATACCACCTCACACCAGTCTGAATGGTTAAAATTAGCAAGTCAGGAAACAACAGATGTTGGTGAGGATGCAGAGAAAGGGGAATCCTCCTACACTGTTGGTGGGAATGCAAGCTGGTGCAGCCACTCTGGAAAACAGCATGGAAGTTCCTCAAAAAGTTAAAAATAGAGCTACCCTATGACCCAGCAATTTCATTAGCAGGTATTTATCCAAAGGATACAAACATAGTGATTAAAATGGGCACATGCACCCCAGTGTTTATAGCAGCAATGTCCACAAAAGCCAAAATATGGAAAGAGGCCAGATGTCCATTGACAGATGAATGGATGAAGAAGATGTGGTATATATACACAATGGAATATTACTCAGCTATCAAAAAGAATGAAATCTTGCCATTTGCAATGACATGGATGGAACTAGAGGGTATTATGCTAAGCTAAATAAGTCAGTCAGAGAAAGACAAATACTATAGGATTTCACTCATATGTGAAATTTAAGAAACAAAACAGATGAACATAGGGGAAGGGAAAGAGAGGGAGATAAACCATAAGAGACTCAATTATAGGAAACAAACTGAGGGTTGCTGGAGGGGATGTGGAGGGGGATGGGGTAACTGGGTGATGGGCATTAAGGAGGACACTTGAAGTAATGAGCACTGGGTGTTGTATGCAACTGATGAATTACTAAATTCTACCTCTGGAACTAATAATACATTATACATTAATTTTTTTTTAAGATTTTATTTATTTGACAGAGAGAGACACAGCAAGAGAGGGAACACAAGCAGGGGGAGTGGGAGAGGGAGGAGCAGGCTTCCCGCCGAGCAGGGAGCCCGTTGCAGGGCTCGATCCTGGGACCCTGGGATCATGACCTGAGCTGAAGGCAGACGCTTAACGACTGAGCCACCCAGGCGCCCCTCATTATACATTAATTTAAAATAATTAAAATTTTAGGGGCACCTGGGTGGCTCAGTCGTTAAGCGTCTGCCTTTGGCTCAGGTCATGATCCCAGGGTCCCGGGATTGAGCCCCAAATCGGGCTCCCTGCTCAGCAGGAGGCCTGCTTCTCCCTCTCCCACTCCCCCTGCTTGTGTTCCCTCTCTCGCTGTGTCTCTTTAAATATTTTTAAAAGATTTTATTTATTTATCTGACAGGGAGAGACACAGCGAGAGAGGGAACACATGCAGGGGGAGTGGGAAAGGGAGAAACAGGCTTCCTGCTGAGCAGGGAGCCTGATATTGGACTCGATCCCAGGACCCTGGGATCATGACCTGAGCCGAAGGCAGATGCTTATCGACTGAGCCACCCAGGTGCCCCTAAAATAATTAAAAATTTTTAAAAAGTAATTCTTCAGAAAAAAGAAAAATTATATAGGTCAGAAACTCAAAGGAATCAATGAGACTAAAATAAAATATTTTCTTTTTATTATTCTTAATTAACAATAATAGCAATAATATATTTGGTGATTATACTTTGTGGATAAGTGAAATGAATGACAGCGGTGTTATAAGGAACGGGAGGGAGGAATTGAGATTATTCTGTTATAAGGTACTTACACTTCCAATGAAGTGATATAGTGTTGCTTGAAAGAAGACTTGGATTTGTTGTAAATGTATATTGCAACCACTACAAAAAGCTTAAAAAAGGAGCACCTGGGTGGCTCAGTCAGTGAGTGTCTGACTTGATTGTGGCTCAGGTCATGATCTCAGGGTCATGAGATCAAGCCCCGCATTGGGCTCCACACTGAGCGTGGAGTCTGCTTAAGATTCTCTCTCTCCCTCTGCCCCTCCTTCCTGCTCGTGCTCTCTCTGTCAAATAAATAAAGAAAATCTTAAGAAAATAGAAAAAATAACAAATATGGTAGATATGAACCCAACTATACCAATTTTGAATACTTTGAACTAAAGGAAAATGAGAATACAACTCATCAAAACTTGTGGGAGGCAGTGAAAGTTGTACTTAGAGGGACATTTATAACATTGAAAGGATATATTAGGGGCACCTGGGTGGCTCAGATGGTTGGGCGTCTGCCTTCGGCTCAGGTCATGATCCCGGGGTCCTGGGATCGAGTCCCGTGTTGGGCTCTCTGCTCCTTGGGAGCCTGCTTCTCCCTCTGCCTCTCTCTCTCTCTGTCTCTCATGAATAAATAAATAAAATCTTTAAAAAAAAAAAAAGAAAGGATATATTAGAAAAGAAAAAAGATCTAAAATCAATAATGTAAGCAAAATGAGAAGTCTTAGGAAATGAGAAAAAGGAGAGTAATTTAAGCAAGGAGAAGAAAAGAAATAATAAAAATTTGAGTGGAAATCAATAAAGTTTAAAACAGAATCAATAGAGACAATTGATGAAACTAAAAGCTGATTCTTTGAAAGATGGATAAAATTGATAAAACTTTATTCAGGTTAATTAAGAAAAAAGAGAGAAGACACAAATTGCTAATATTAGAAACAAAAGAGGGGCCATCACTACTGATCCTATGGACATTAAAAGGATAATAAAGGAATACTATGAACAACTCTGTCTCCACAAATTTGATAGCCTAGATGAAATGGACCAATTCTGTGAGAGACACAACCTGCCAAAACACACACAAGAAGATATGGACAATCTGAATAGGCTTATATCTATTAAAGAAATTGCATCAATAATTAATAACCTTCCAAAACAGAAAGCATCAGGCCAGGTGGGTTCACTGGTGAACTCTGCCAACATTTAAGGAAGAAATTATACCAATTCTCTACAATGTTTTCTAGAAGATAGAAGTTGTGGGGTGCCTGGGTGGCTCAGTCGTTAAATGTCTGCCTTCAGCTCAGGTCATAATCCCAGGGTCCTGGGTTCAAGCCCCGCATTGGGCTCCCTGCTCAGCGGGAAGCCTGCTTTTTCCTCTCCCACTCCCCCTGTTTGTGTTCCCTCTCTCGCTGTGTCTCTCTCTGTCAAATAAATAAAATCTTAAAAAAAAAAAAAGAAGATAGAAGTTGAGGTAATACTTCCCATCTAATTCTATGAGGTCAGCATTACCCTCATCCCAAAACCAGGCAAAGGCATTACAAGAAAAGAAAATTTCAGACCAATATCTCTCATGACCATGGATGTAAATATCCTTGGCAAAATATTAACAAATCAAATTCAACAATGTATAAAAAGAGTTATACACCATGACCAAGTGGGATTTAACCCAGGTATGCAAGGCTGGTTCAACATTTTAAAAATTAATTAGTGTAACTCATCATATCAAGAGGCTAAAGCAGAAAAATCATATGATCATATCAATAGATGTAGGAAAAAGCATATGACATAATCCAGCACTTACTTAAATTAAAAAAATCTTAGCACACTATGAATAGAGAACTTCCTCAACTTGATAAAGAACAGTTACAAAAAACATAGCTAATGTCGTTTTTTTTATAAAGATTTTATTTATTTATTTGACAGAGAGAGACAACTAGAGAGGGAACACAAGCAGGGGGACTGGGAGAGGGAGAGGCAGGCTTCCCGTGGAGCAGGGAGCCCGATGTGGGGCCTGATCCCAGGACTCTGGGATCATGACTTGAGCCGAAGGCAGCCGCTTAACGACTGAGCCACCCAGGCGCCCCAGTTAATGTCATTCTTCAGGGTGAGAAACTAGATGCTTTCCTTCTAAGATCAGGAACAACGCAAGACATCCTCATTGAGTACTCGTATCCAGCATTGTATTGGAAGTTCTAGATAATGCAATAAGACAAGAAAAGAAACAAAATATATACCAATTATGAAGGAGAAATAAAACTGTCATTGTTCACAGATGGCATGATTGTCTATATAGAAAATCCCAAGAATGAGGCACCTGGATAGCTCAGTCGGTTGAGCGACCAACTCTTGATTTTGGCCCAGGTCATTTTCTCAGGGTCATGGGATCCAGCCCCAAGTCAGGCTCCATGCTTAGCATGGAGTCTGCTCAAGATTCTCTCCCTCTCCCTCTGCCCTTCCCCCTGCTCACACGCTCTCTCTCTCAAATAAATAAATAAATAAACAAATAAATAAAACCTTTTTTAAAAAAAGAGAGAGGGCGCCTGGGTGGCTCAGTTGGTTAAGCGACTGCCTTCGGCTCAGGTCATGATCCTGGAGTCCCGGGATCGAGTCCCGCATCGGGCTCCCTGCTCGGCAGGGAGTCTGCTTCTCCCTCTGACCCTCCTCCCTCTCATGCTCTCTGTATCTCATTCTCTCTGTCTCAAATAAAAAAAAAAAAACTTTAAAAAAAAAAAAAAAAAAAAAAAAAAAGAGAGAAAAAACCCCAAGAAATTCCCAAAGAATCAACAACAAAAAATCCTGGATCTAGTAAGCAATTAAAGCAAAGATGCAAGATACAAGGTTAATATACAAAAATCAATTGTTTTTTTATATACCAGCAATAATCAACTGAAATTTGAAATCAGAAACATAATACCTTTTTTTTTAAAGATTTTATTTATTTATTTATTTGGGAGAAAGAGAGAGAGACAGAGAAACAGCATGAGAGGGGAGAGGGTCAGAAGGAGAAGCAGGCTCCCCGCTGAGCCGGGAGCCCGATGTGGGACTCGATCCCAGGACTCCGGGATCATGACCTGAGCCGAAGGCAGTTGCTTAACCAACTGAGCCACCCAGGCGCCCAACATAATACCTTTTATATTGGCACCAAAAAAGATAAATATTTAGGTATAAATCTATCAAAATATGTATAAAATTTATATGAGAAAGGCTGTAAGACTCTAATGCAAGAAATTATAGAAGATCTAAATAAATGGAGAGATATTCCCTGTTCATGAATAAGCCTCAATAACTTCAAAATGTCAGTTCTTACCAACTTGATCTATAGATTCAATGCAATCCCAGTCAAAATCCCAGCAAGTTCTTTTGTGAATACAAAAAACAGATACTAAAGTTTATATGCAGAGGCAAAAGACCCAGAATAGCCAACATAACACTGAAGGAGAATAACAAAGTCAGAAAACTGACATTACCCACCCCAAGAGTTACTATAAAGCTACAGGAATCAAGACAGTGAGGGGCACCTGGCTGGCTCAGTCAGTGGAGCAAGGGACTCCTGATCTCAGGGTCATGAGTTTTAGCCCCATGTTGGGTGTAGAGGTTACTTGAAAATAAAATCTTTTTGGGGCACCTGGGTGGCGCAGTCATTAAGCATCTGCCTTTGGCTCAGGTCATGATCCCAGGGTCCTGGGATCAAGCCCCGCATCGGGCTCCCTGCTCCGCGGGAAGCCTGCTTCTCCCTCTCCCACTCCCCATGCTTGTGTTCCCTCTCTCGTTGTGTCTCTCTCTCTGTCAAATAAATAAATAAAATCTTTAAAAAAAAAAAAAGAAAAAATCTTTTTAAAAAGACAGTGTGGTATTAGTGAAGAATAGACAAACAAATCAATGGAATAGAAGAGAGAGCCCAGAAATAGACCCACACAAATATAGCCTTTTGATCTTTGACAAAGGAGTACAAGTAATTCAATGGAGAAAGGATAGTCTTTTCAACAAATGGTGCTGAGACAATTGAATATTAATATGCCAAAAAAAAAATCTAGATAAAGACTTCAGAACTTTCTGGAAAATAACTCAAAATGGATCATAGATGTACATGTAAAACACAAAATTATAAAACTTTTCGAGGATAGCATAGAAGAAATGACTAGATGACCATGTGGTTCCAAATCTAGGACATTCTGGAAAATTCTAAACTATGGAGACAATAAAAATATAAATGGTTGCCAAGGGTTCAGAAGGAAAGAGGGATAAATAGGTAGAACACAGGGGGTTTAGGGCAGTGAAACTATTCTGTATGACATTTTAATGGTACATACATGTCATTATACATTTTTCAAAATCCACAGAATGTATAACACAAAGAGTGAACCTTAATGTAAACTCTAGACTTTAATAATTATATATTGGGGTGCCTGGCTGGCTTGGTCAGTGGAGCATGTGACTCGTGTGACCTCAGGATTGTGAGCTGGAGCCCCACGTTGGGTGTAGAGATTACTTAAAAATAAAATCTTTTAAAAAATTACACATCAAGGGGCACCTGGGTGGCTCAGTTGGTTAAGCATCTGCTCAGGTCATGATCTCAGGGTTCTGGGATCGAGCCCCACATCAGGCTCCCTGCTCAGCGGGGGATCTGCTTCTCCCTCTCCCTCTGCTCTTCCCCCCTGCTCATTCTCTTTTTCTCTCTCTCTCAAATAAATAATCTTTTTAAAAATTACATATCAATATTGTCTCATCAATTATAACAAATGTACCACATTATAATGCAAGATGTGAATAATAGGAAAATGGGGGTGTGCAGGTGTATGTGAGGTGGTATATGAGAATTCTCTGTACTTTCTGCTCAACTTTTTTGTAAAACTAAAACTGGCCCACACACCCACACACCTACACACACAAACAAGCAAGTCACAGGCTGTCCATAGAAAACAATAGCATGGATTATGATCTCATAATCATATCTGTCCATCTATCCTTTCATCCTGTAGAGACATGATGAAGCTGTGTAGGGAGAATTCTATAATGATACTCATAAAATAGAAAATCCCACTTATGGGGGCACCTGGGTGGCTCCCTCCTGGTTAAGTGTTGGACTCTTGGTTTTGGCTCAGGTCATGATCTCAGGGTCCTGAGGTGAGCTCCACACTGAGCATGGAGCTTGCTTAAGATTCTCTCTCTCTCTTTCTCCCTCTGCTCCTCCCCCGCCACCTCCCCCCTGCTTGCTCCTGGGGGCTTGCACTCTCTAAAAGAAAAAAAAGAAAGAAAATCCCACTTACGATGTTGATTTATTGCTTGTTTTCTTTGTAGTTTCTAAATTGTTTGGATTGTTTTCTGTTGAGCATATATTCTTTTAATAAAACCAACTATCACCATTTAGGGGGTGCCTGGTTGGCTCAGTCCCTAGAGCATACAACTCTTGATCTCAGGGTCCTTCGTAGGACCCCACCTTGGGTGTGGAGCCTACTTAAAACAAACAAACAAACAAACAAACTCCCTTTAAAAAAAAACTATCACTATTTAAAGTAAAAAAAAAAAAGAAAAGAAATTAATGAAGTAATGTGACATTTCTTGTACCCCTGAGTTCGTGGGCAAGTATTCATATATTTATATTCGTATGTATGTACTTGCAGTGAAAAAAATGACTACAAAGCTTTAAACCAAGATGATAGGATAATAGGCAGCTTTTTTAAAAGTGCATTTTCCTTTTTCTTTCTTTTTCCCGCAATTTTTAATCACGCCATTTCTCGGCTCACAAGCTTTCCATATCACGCACAGCTAAATAAAAATGCCTTCAGTTCTTCTAGTTTATTAAATGGCCCACAGCCCTTGTGGGAGGTCCACAGTCCTCATCTGAGAAGTTAGGGAAAGACAGGTTCTTAGACTCGGTACATTATTTAACCCTCACAATGACCCATCTTACTGGGGGAGGGATGAAGAGACAGCCCCGGAAGTGGGGGGACACGGGTTCGAACTCGGGTTGTTGGGGCTCCAGGGGAAATGAGGTTCTTCCCAGGGCCCCATGGTTCATCCACATCCCGAGGCCGTCGCCCACAGACATTGCCTCAGTCCGTGGCCACTTCTGCCCCCTTGCGGCACCTCTCGGAACGACAGGTCGCCTTCCTGTCTAGAAATGAGGGGCCAGCCGTCTGGGCTGAGCTAGAAGAAGGGACTCCTCAGTGCCCAGGCCACACAGACACAGCCCAAGAGAAGGACTGGCCCTACCCACTCTCTGCTTCCCACAGATGCAGAGACCGAGGCAGAGGGAAGAAGGGATGTCCCTGTGCGGGGCGGGGGGCAGGCTGCAAGCAGAGCCAAGCTTGGAATCTGGTCTCTAGAATCCTGCCTCACCGCTGAGCACCAGACCGGGGTCCCTGGTCCTGAGCCAGGCCAGGCCCGCAGCCTTTCCCTCCCTTCATTCTCCTGCCATTCGGTGGGCTTTCACCTCGCTTCCCTGAACTATTACTATAATGAAACGTATCATTGTTCTACAAGGACACCTTTGAAAAAAGGCAATAAATGTGTATTTTTTTAATAAAGAACTTTATATTTTTTAAGATTTTATTTATTTGACTGAGAGAGACAAAGCGAGAGAAGGAACCCAAGCAGGGGTAGTGGGAGAGGGAGAAGCAGGCTTCCCGTTGAGCAGGGAGCCCGACTTGGGGCTCGATCCCAGGACCCCGGGATCATGACCTGAGCCGAAGGCAGACGCTTAATGACTGAGCCACCCAGGTGCCCCAATAAATGTATTTTTTAAAAGATTTTATTTATTTACTTGAGAGTGAGAGAGAGAGCATGAGCAGGGAAAGAGACAGATTCCCCACTGAGCAGGGAGTCCAGACATGGGGCTCGATCCCACGACCCTAGGACCATGACCCCAGCCAAAGACCCAAGCCTAACCAACTGAGCCACCCAGGTGCCCTGGTCAATAAATGTATTTAAAGGGAGAACTTGCATGTTGCCACTCTTAAGTGGAAATTAGTGTCACTTTATACATAGTAACAATAAAAGTATGATAAAACAAGACAATGTTATTCAATGCTACTGGATACTGTTTCTCACAAAAGCTGTGCGTGGCCTGTTCTTTGCACAACAGGAAGATTAGTCAAGTATCAGAGAAGGGATTTTCAAACACATCTTACATTCCAACCCAGGAGACAAATATAAAGATGAAACAAAAATTTCACAAAATAATACTCTTGTTTTTCTGATATTTTCTATTCTCTTTTATTCAATCTTTTTTTTTTTTTTAATGCTCAAAGGCAGGTAGATAAAGAAATATAAAAAACATGGGTGGGGTTGAAGCTGTTTGATGGTACATGGGGGCTCACACTTTCTGTTTTTGGGCATGCTCGAAATTGCAAATTAGGGTGCCTGGGTGGCTCAGTGGGTTAAGCATCTGCCTTGGGCTCAGGTCATGATCCCAGGGTCCTGGGATCGACTCCCTCATTGGGCTCCCTGCTCAGCGGAGAGCCTGCTTCTCCCTCTGCCCCTCCCCCCTGCTCATGCACTGGTGTGCTCTCTCTCTCAGATAAATAAAATATTTTTAAAAATTGCAAATTAAAAAGATTAAAAATTTAAGAACTACTGGTTTGCATTCAGTACATTGATTTTGCAACTCACTAAGGGGTCACAACCCATAACTGGAATTCCTTTGGGAATATTTAAAAGCGCCCCCTAACGCCATGCAGAAATTTCACCTGAATATAATCAAGAGATTGAAAGAGAGTTAAGAAGGAAATGCCGTGGGGCTGCTGGGTGTCTCAGTCAGTTAAGCATCAGACTAGGTTTCGGCTCAGATCATGATCTCAGGGTCATGAGATCGAGCTCTGCATTGGGCTCTCTGCTCAGTGCAGAGTCTGTTTGAGATTCTCTCCCTTTCCCCCCTCTAAAATAAATAAATAAAATCTTTTAAAAAAAAAAAAAAAGGAAGGAAATGCCTTCCCACTCTACTTGTTTTTTTTTTTTTTAAGATTTTATTTATTTATTTGGCAGAGAGAGCACAAGCAGGGGGAGCGGCAGGAAGAGGGAGAAGCAGGCTCCCTGATGAACAGAGAACCTGACGTGGGGCTCAATCCCAGAACACTGGGATTAAGACCTAAGCCGAAGGCAGATGCTTAACTGACTCAGCCACCCAGGCGTCCCCCAACTATACTTAATTATCTCCCAAGATGGCCACCACCAATTTCTCCTCCCTGTATACGTGTGCCATTCCCACATCAAGAAGTGAAGCCTGTTTCCTCTCCCTTGAATCTGAGCTAGCCCAAACCAAGCCCCTTGGCCTGGTCCTCTAGGCCTTTCCTGACCTGGTCCCTGCCTGGCCTCATCCCGGCTGCTTGCACGCTCTTCTCCAGCCAACTTGAACCATCTGGAAGAACCTGTGCCTTTCACCTCTGTTCCTTCCACCCTGAACACCCTTCCTCCTCGTGGTTGCTCCTTTTGAGTCTCCCTTCTGTATGCACCACCACCTCCAGAAAGCTCTATCTGCACCCACCCAGGCTTGTGCAGGCTCCTCTGGGCTCCATGAGCTCCCACTTGCCCCCATGTGATCACATGGGCTGCTGCGTCTGTCTGAGGGTGGGGTCCCCTCTCCTGAGTCCCAGCACTGCCCGGCCCAGGGCTGGCATGAGGATGGGCACATACCAGGGATACAGCAAACATTCGGACGTGCGGGTGGAGGAGCGGATGGCTGAGGGAGAGGCACCATCCTGCCCAGGCCTGGGACTGGCCCATGGCCAGCTCAGACATCTATAAACCAGCAATCA
>NC_058417.1:10877428-10889498 GCF_002201575.2 Neomonachus schauinslandi | reverse complement strand
CTGGGACTGGCCCATGGCCAGCTCAGACATCTATAAACCAGCAATCATTGGGCACCTCCTGTCTATAGTGGATCGCTCTAATGAAGAACACAGACACCCTGCACTCACAGGACCACCTTCTCATAGGGCAGATGGACAAAAACACGGTAAGTCAGATGCAGAGCTTAGCAAGCACCAGTAAGTGTTATAGAGCCAAGTAAAGCAGGGAAAGGACATGAGGAGGGAAGGGTATAATCTTAAGTAGGGCAGGGAGGCAAGGCCTCACTGAGCCTTCCTCTCTTCTTCCCTGTCCGCGTCTGCCTTCTATCTTCTATCTCGAGGTGAGGGAGCCACAGGAAGATCTGGGGGAAGAGCATTCCCAACAACTGAAACAGCAGGTGCAAAGGCCCTGAGGTGGGAGAGTACCTGGGGGATTGAGGAGCCCTGAGGAGGCCAGTGTGGCTGGAGCGGGCTGAGGGAGAGAGGGTGGGAGGTAACAGGGAGGCAGGACAGGGGCATATTCACTGAGAAGCCAATAAAGCTCAAGCTGCCGTCCCTTTCGTCTGCCAGGCTACGTCTGCCACCACACTGGCGGGTGCCTTGCAATGGGCTCATGCTTTTTTTTTTCCCTCTAAGTTTTTTTTATTTAAGTAATCTCTACACCCCACGTGGGGCTCGAACTCGTGACCCCGAGATCAAGAGTCGCACGCACTCCTCTGAGCCGGCCAGGCGCCCCGGTCACAGGGTTTTGTAAAATCTGCGAAAGTAAGTTAAATGCCTTTTCTCACACTCTGTGTGTTACAAAAGCCAATTTAAACATTTTCCAAGAAACCTAGGTCAGTTATTACGATGTAATGCGTGTCACTCCACTTTCTAATGTTCAGTTAATTTACTGTTTTTTTTTTTTAAGATTTTATTTATCAGAGAGAGAGAGACAGAGGCAGGCAGAGGGAGAAGCAGGCTTCTTGCTCAGCAAGGAGCCCAATGTGGGACTCGATTCCAGGACCCTGGGATCATGACCTGAGCTGAAGGCAGACGCTTAACCGACTGAGCCACCCAGGCGTCCCTAATTTACTGTTTTTAATTCATTTTATCCTCTTGGGAAACGTTCCTGTTGAAATATAATATGCATACAGAAAAGGACACGCATCATAAGTGTACAGCTCAATGAATTTTCTTTTTTTTTTTTTTTTTTAAAGATTTTATTTATTTATTTGACAGAGAGAGACACAGCGAGAGAGGGAACACCAGCAGGGGGAGTGGGAGAGGGAGAAGCAGGCTTCCCGCCGAGCAGGGAGCCCGATGTGGGACTCGATCCCAGGACCCTGGGATCATGACCTGAGCCGAAGGCAGTCGCTTAACCAACTGAGCCACCCAGGCGCCCTCAATGAATTTTCATAGAGGCGCCGACACCGGATCGAAAACCAGAAGGTGACCAGCTCCCTGACACCCTGCAGGGGTGACCACTTACCCCACCTTCTCGCCATTTCTGTTGGTGCTGACACAGTGGAACCGCTGGCTCTGAGGGTGGCCATGGGTTCTACCTCACTAGGCGCTGCCAAGCTGTTTCCCAAAGTGCTCGGACCAGACAAGCAAGCAGTATTGATCACAGTGGTCAAGACCACTCGCCACCCTCTTCCATTCTGACTCTTCATCCCAGAGTCTCTCATTTTGTACTTGTAAGGTTATATTCTTTTTCTTTTCTTTATTTTTTAAAGATTTTATTTGAGAGAGAGAGAACAGAAAGAGAGAGCAGGCACGCAGGAGGGGGAGGGCAGAGGGAGAAGGAGAAGCAGGCTCCCAGCTGAGCAGGGATGCGAGGCTCCATCCCAGGACTCTGGGATCACGCAGGACCTGAGCTGAAGGCAAACGCTTAACTGTGTGAGCCACCCAGCCGCCCCTATATTCTTTTTCTTAAAGAGGGCTTCCTACATTATGAAAACTTCAGGCCCCACAAAATCTTGCTCTACCCCAAGAGACGGCTTTGTAGAAAATGGGAAGGTTCTGAGTGAGCTGGGAGCCCAGAGAGGGTCCTGAGCACAGAAGGGATGAGGTCTGAGTTAGGTGTGTGGATCAGATTGGGGGCACAGGTGAAGGGAAGGAGGCAGGTGAGCAGGGCTGAGGATGATATTTTAGGAATCATCAGGGCTTCGTTGGTGTTCAGAGTCTCTAGATTGAGGCCACCCTGGGAGTTAGTGCAGCCAGAAAAAAAAGACCCAGGATGTACCTGGGGGTGCCCCAACATTAACAAACAAAGAAGGAGGAACCAGCCAAGGACCCCCACCCTACCCCCCAGGGAACTGGGAGGAGAGACCGATGTAAGGGGGGCCGGTGTGTCCCACACCCATGCCATCCCACTACCGCCCGTTGGCTGGCCACTGATGTCTTCCCCTCCCTGTGAGGTCAGCTCCCTCATATCCCCCCAAAGTATCACCTTCACTGGCCTGGGTCCCCCTCCCAGGTTACTTCTGTAGAGCAATATAACTACAACTATGCTCTGTATTTTTTTATTGCCTGCCCCTCCGTGTCTCCTTCCTGAGGCAGTGACTTTACTCCTCCTTGTCGCTGCTGTATTCCCAGTGTCCAGTTCGGGATCTAGAATATCACAGGAGATAGGGAATAGTTGGGGAATACATTTAGCAGAGGGGGAAACAGGTGGAGATGGGAAGGCGATTTGCCAGAGGTTACACGGAGAAGGCAGGGCAGGGATTTGGGTAAGGCCTGGGGCCCCAAGGCCGAGATCCCCTGGCCCTCTTGCCCCGCTTCTGGCCTCATTTGCTCCCTCTGGACTCCTGGGTCCGAACCCGAACCCGAGCCCAGGGCAGGGCTGGGTTCCAGGCGGGCGGAGACCGCGGCGCGATCTGGGAATCGCCGCTAGAGGGCGCTGCCGACGCGCGTCCGCGCCCTGGGAGGAGCCGGGTGGGCTGAACCCGCGGAGGAAAAGAGAGCAGAGGGTCCGCACTGGGGACAAGGAGGCCAGAGGGAGGCTATGGGCGCCCCTAGGAAGACCTTCACCAGCCTGGGGAGGGAAGCAGGATGAGGAGAGGCTTCCCACGAGATGAGTTTTTAATTCTATCCTGAAAAGTAAGTGGGAGGTGGAGGTTGAGAAGGGCATGGGGGTCCTGGTGGGGAGGGGACGGTAAAGACCCCAGCAGGTGTCTAGGACTGGTTAAGTACAACTTGGTCAGGGGGGTCTTGATCCGGATGGGTCTTCCCGCAGAGGTGTTAGAAATACAGAGTAAGGGCTGGGCAGGATCCCCCAGCCCTATCCTGACCCAGGCCCCCTGGCACTTCCTGGGAGCAACAGCATTTAGACTTCTCTGGGTGCTCCTGGTCTCTGCCCTGAGTGTGGGGACATTGGTGCCTCCCACAGGGCCTGGCAGGGGGCAGACACCCCGGACTGCTTCGCTGAGTGGCCAGGACCCAGGGGCTGCCTCTCTCCAGGCCTCAGTCTCATCATCTGTAGAATGGAGCTCCAGGGGATGGTCTGAGGCCCCTGCAGGGCCGAGGGTCCAAAGTCAGCAAGAAGGATTGGCTCCTACAGGCCCACTCCCAGCAAACTGGTTCCTATTGCAAGAGTTTCTGGGGGAAAATGTCAATAATAATAATAATTATATAATCATAATGGCTTTGTTTGGTGTTTCTATATTCCAGGAACTTTTCTAAGTGATGTATATATTTCTTAGATCAGTTAATCCCCCAACAATACAATGAGTAAGGAACAATTACCAATTCCCTTTAACAAATGAAGAAACAGACTCAGAGAGGGACATGGTTTGTCCAAAGCCACACAGCTGGGAATGAGCAGTCTGGCTCCAGAGCCTCTGGGTCCCTAAGGTCTTTTGAGTACCCCAGCCCCAAAGCAGGGATAAAGAGACCCCAAACCTCAGCCCTGCTCTGAGCATAGAGACATATGCGGCTCTGGAGGTCTCCTCCCGGGCTGGGGCCCCCTTCATTTGGGGACTGCTGAGCCCCAGAGCTCAGCTGGACATGGGCAATAAGCCCTAGGTTGGGGGATGGTGCCTGTCTGGCTGGTACTGGCACTGGAGTGGCTGCATGGGCTAAAATCCCAACTGACCATTCTGCTGTGTGATTCCAGGCAAGTCACTAGGTAGCTCCGTGCCTCAGTTTCCCCTTCTGTAGAATGAAGATAATAAGAGCACCTCTTTTAGAAGATTGTTGTGACAGGGCACCTGGGTGGCTCACTTGAAGCCTGCGACTCCTGATCTTGAGGTCATGGGTTCAAGTCCTACACTAGAGTTTACTTAAAACAAAGGGGAGAATGGGAGGATAGAAAATATAGGGAGATTTACCTGTATGTGCATAACATAGCTCTAAAGTTTCGAACAAGGGATCGATGACGTTATTTATCCCTAGGGAGGGGAACTGGGAGCTTCGGGTGCGAGGTCGAAAGGAAATTTTTTGCTGCACACCTATAAAATATCTAAAAGGGATATTTTGTGTGTTAACTCCCTGAATGAGGGCAGGGAGAGGGAAATAAATGCATGAATTCAGGGGTTCGAACTTCTACACCATCATGGGTGAGGCAAGAAATGTGAATGAGTGAAGCGGTCAACTTTAGGAAGTGGTAAGGGACTGAGGCAGAGTCCCGTTCTATCTAATCTGCCATTCCTAATCCCCCTCTCTGATGCCTTCCGCTTCACAGGATGGAAAAGACAAATGACTCACTTTCCCACTCTCCTTTGGAGTCATCGTCTAACACATCTCTGGCCAATTAGATCTAAGGAGTCTTGTTCTTCAGGATAAAAAGGGACAAATGCTTCCAATTAACCCTAAACTTAACCATCCCTCTTCCTTCCCATCTTAAATGTGAATGCAGATGAAATGCCAGGAGCCTTGGCAGCTATCTTGTAAACAAGAGGGAAAAGCCAAGCGAATTGCAGAGACACCAGCCCTGACACCATTGGCCTGGTAAAACAAAGCCAGCCAGAGCTGATCTCCAAGCCCACCGTGATTGGGGGGACATTAACTGCTATTTGTCTAAATCATTGTGATCTGTTTTGTATTTTTTGTAGCCAAACACATTCTTAATTTTACCGAGGATGGTTATTTGATAGAATTCAGAAAAGTAGGGAAAATGAGAGGCTGGACAGAAGTCAGTGGAGGGCAAAGGTCAAGGGCAGAGACTTTTTGTTTGAAGGCAGGGGAGGTCTGAGCGTGTTTTTATTATAATAACCAATGTTTGTTGAGTGCACACTATGAGTGGGGCACAGGGATTTACACAGATCAACTTACTTCTCACCACAATCTTCTGAGCCAGGACTGGCTTTATCCCCCTTCATCCTCAGAGAACTTTGGCCCAGAGATGCAAAGCAACTTGTCCAAAGGTCCTAGAGCTACTAGGCAGTGGAGGCAGGATCCGAACTCAAGTAGATGGGAGTCCAGCCCAAAGTGGAATCTTGGACTCCTCAATCAATGAAGCCAGTGAATAAGCATGCACCCCATAAAGCCTCAGTCTCCCACTGTGTGAAACGGGGCTGACTGTCTCACCTCCAGTGTTGGGGCACCAGGAGCCCGCCTTTCTGTGGGTGGCCCTTGGGAGGGCCGAGGCAAGAGCAGATGGCACTGGGGCGCAGGGTGGGTGCTGAGATGGGCCAGCAGGATGAACTGGCATCAGCTGGCCCAGCGGGCCAGGGGTGGCAGGCGTCGCTGTCTGGTGCTTGGGGTCAGCGAGGTCAGCACCTCCCCTTCCGGCTGGCTCCATCCCTGCGTCCCTCTGCCCTGCCAGGAACCCTGCCACGAGGGAGCGGCGGCCACCCACTGGGGTGGAAGGAGTTTGTGGATGATGGCCGCTGGGGGCAGGGGACTCGGAGGGAGCAGCCCCGTCCTGGCTCCAGGGTCAGCTGAAATGCTGGAGGCTCTGCGACCCCGCCGGTCTTCCCTGGGCCTCAGTTTCCTCCTCTATAAAATGGGGCTTGAACAGCACCTCCAGGGCCTGTTGAGCCGGTTCCCGGAGATGACCGCAAGGCTGCAGTGCCGTGCGTGCGGGGACGCGCGGCGACGCGCGGGGACGCGCGGGGAGCCCCAAAGCGGCCCGTGGGGAGGAGTGTGCGGGCTGTGCGGCGTGTGGGTCCCTCCCAGGCCCATCTCACTCCGGTCCGCCCCAGTTCCCGCCCGGAGCATTTCCGGGCCGGCCTCAGGAAATACCAGACCCCCGCCCCACGCTGTCCCCGCGGAGCCGCCGGCCAGCTCCTCGCCCGCCCCTCCTCCCCCTCCTTCCGGCCGCCGGGCCTTTGCTCTCATCTCCGTCCCAGGGGACTGCCAGCTCTAATGGGCCGGTCCTCGAGACTCGCCCGCTGCTGCCATCTGAGCCTTCTAGGTGGTCTGCATCTCCTCCCTCGGCCTCCTCCAACTCTTTACTCCCGCGCTGGGAGAAGGCAGGTAGAGGGCAGGGCCGGGGCGGGGCTGGGGCCTCGGGAACTGGGATGCTACACCCTCGAGGCAAGGGTGCTGTGAGGTGGGAAAAAGTTGGGGACATTCTGGAAACCCAGAAGAGGAATCAGGGAAGTAATCCGGGAAGGCTGCCTGGAGAAGGTGACATTTAAGTCTGGACTAGAAGAGCAAGGCGTTAACCAAGGACAAGGGTTTCAGACAATAATTCATTTATTCAACAAGCATTTATTGAGCACCTACATCGTGCCAGTCCCAGTGCGAAGCCCTGGGGTTTGGGCAGGAGGCAAGATAGGTTTGTGCTCTCGTGGGTTTTGCACTGGGGGAGTCTGAGGAGGAAGCAAACTGACAAACTGGGCACAGAGCTACTGAGAAAGAAGACGTGGGGGGGGGTGCCCTTGGGCTAGTCTGAGGCTGGTGGTCAGAAGGGCTTCCCTTCCCTGAGGAAAAGGCATCAGAATGACTGGAAGCCTGAGCAAAGCTTAGCTAGGCAAAGAGGGAGAGAGGGGAGGCTCCAGATTGGGGCCGGGGGGGGGGACAGGAAGTGCAAGTTGGAGGTTGGGAGGTCCGGAGCCGAGACTGCCAGGTGGCGCCGGTGGCACCCGGACTACTGCTCCAATCTGTCAACAAGGCCAGTGGATCCAGGCAGTGAAGTGACTTACCCAGGGTCACATGTAATAGAGCCAGGATTTGAGCCTGGAGTGCAGGGACGGGAACTGCTAACCACAGGGGGCCCCGTGGCCCCTTGAGGCCGACCCACCGCCGCACACCCCTCCGGGAGCTGGGGCCAGCCTCCCCTGCGTGACACACAGGGCCCCCAGAGGCAGGTACTGACGGAGGGGACAACCAGCTGTTGATTGGAGACACTGCCCTGGGACAGGCAGGAGCGGAAATCACCGTGGGATGGTGGAGGCTGTGGTGGCCATGATGTGGTTTCTCCAGGGCCCCTGTGGTCACAGCCTGGGCCCTGTGCCTGCTTCCTGTGGCTTCTTCAGTCACAGGACTTCAGAGTCCTCCTCGCCGGGGCCTGTTCTGTTTCCCAGAGCTTGGGCTGGGAGTCCCGATGGTACCCTCTTCAGTCCCTGAAGACCTCCCTTCCTTTCTCTCCTGGGAGGCTGGGGTTGGTCTCCCTGTTTTGTAGAAAAGGAAACTCAGCTCCAGAGAGGGACAGCGGCCGGGCTGGGGTCACACAGCGGAAGAGCTGCGCCAGGAGGCCCCAGCTCTTGGCATCTCCCCTTCCTTGTCTCATCTTCCCAAGCTCCTGAAGGTGA
This sequence comes from Neomonachus schauinslandi, assembly GCF_002201575.2. Classification (NCBI taxonomy): domain Eukaryota; kingdom Metazoa; phylum Chordata; class Mammalia; order Carnivora; family Phocidae; genus Neomonachus; species Neomonachus schauinslandi. Next base: position 10,881,837 of record NC_058417.1, on the reverse strand, counting down.
GTCCTGGGATCTCATCCAAACAAAAGACTTGAACTTGCATCCTTGTTCTGCATGCTTCTGGGGGTTCCACATGAAGACATTCCATTGGTCTTCAAACGTGATTGAGCTCCTACCCTGAGCCTGGGCCCCGTGCACATTGGACAAGCTCTAAGAGTGTTATCTCTGGTCTCCATTCATAGAGGGAGCGGGTAAGGGCACAGACTCGGGGTTCACGTACCCTCTACCACCTGCTCACTGTGCCTCTTTCAACCTCCTGTGCCTCAGTTCCCTCGTTGGTGAAATGGTGCCTTCCCCGTTGGGTTGGTACGAAGGTTAAATGAGATAATATAGGGAAGTGCTTAGGAGAGGGGCTGCCGTAGTGTCTCTGTGTGGGCTTTGCTGTTATTAGGCACCTACTGCATGCTGTGGCCCTGCACAGACCCACCCCATCCTTACAGTCACCAAGGAGACAGATACTTTCACATCTCCACTTCACAGATGGGAGATGGAGATTCGACGGCAGCTGCAGGTTCCCCAGAGTCTCGCAGCTGGTGAGACGTGGTGTCAGGACAGAAACCCAGGCCAGGCTGACTCAGACATCCCTGGGGCCCTCTGCCAACAGGGCGACTGTGACTCAAGTTTGCAGGAAGAGGGGGAAGAGGGTGGGGTAAGTGGGTGCCGAGGGGAATCCAAGGCCTCTGTTTTCTCAGAAATAGAAGTGCGTTTGGTGACGTCTGCACATGCTATGGTTGAGGCCGGCAGAGCCAAGGAGCAGCCAGTGAGGGGCCCCGGAGTCCCCTTGACACAGCCAGCTTGCCAACGCTGTGGGGAAACGCACGGTCTCTGCAGGGGCAGCTGGATTTCAACCTGGGCCTCTGAGGCCATGACCTGGGCTCAGTCCCCAGCACCGCACGGGACGTCCAGGTTGGCCCGGGAGTCCCCAGCCCTCTCTGGCTCTGCCCTAACCTGCTGTATGACTTCAGGCCCAAGCAAAACCTCTTAGGCTCCTCGAGTACTGGGGGTGGGGAGGGGGGAGATGTGGGGGCAGGGGGGAGGAGGGCACCATCTTGGGGGTCCGGGAAGACTGATGGAGCACTGGACTGGAGGGAAGGGAGGACAGGGCATGTGGGTAGACATCTGCGGGGAGGGCGTTCTAGGCAGAGGGGACAGCGAGGGACAGTGTGGGGGAGGCTCTGTGTGCAGGGGGAGGGGTGGGGTGGGGCAGGATGGGCAGGGCCTTCTAGCCATGGAGGGGCTGGGGATTTGATTCTAAGGGTCCTGCCAAGTCCTTGGAGGGTTTGAAGAGGGTGATGCGATCTCATTTGGTCTTTCCAGCCACCCCCCTGCCAGCAAGGAACAGCGCCCCCGAATGGCAGTGAGGAAGCTGGGCTCTGAGAGCATCCCTGAGCAAGTCTGAGGCCTTTGTCCCAGGATCCCTAATCTGCCATTTGTGGGGGGGGGGGGGTAGGGTGCAAGCTACAAACCCCTCCCCAGGGGACCATAGTCCATTAACCCAGGGCTTACAAACTGGCTTCCACCACTCAACAGACATATTTAGACATTACGCCTGTGGCCAGAACCTTGCAGGGGCCAGTACCAGCCCTCCCTCAAAAAGCTGCCAGACCATGGAGTGACAGAAACTAAGCTGTGTCACCATCTGGGGGGCAGGTGCTAGAAGGGTCTGCAGCCGGAGAAGGCCCTGAGCAGGGCCCGTGGCCATCAGGGAAGGCCTCTGAGGCAGGATGCCTACTGAATCCTAAAAGCCTATCAGCACTCAGCCAGGTCAACTGTTAGAAGGGGCCTGAGGGTGGAGAGGGAGCTCCAGGCTGAGGGAACAGCACACAGGGATGCTCAGAGGTAAGCATGCGCAGGAGGTCATCTAAGGTACCCCAGATGATGGGTGGGCCTGTAATGTGGGATGGTGGGGGAGCAGTGATCACAGATGAGCCCAGAGAGGGCAATCCCTTCCCCCACTCTGGAGCTCAGTTTCCTGATCTATTCAATGGGTGATCAGAAGAAAGCAGGAGACCAAGGATGGGAAGGGGCCTCGGGCTGGCTGGGCAGGTCCCAACTGGCCCACTTGTCCCTCCTGCTTTTGTCTCAGGGTTGGGGAGGCTCTGATCCAACAGGCCAGACCAAGAGAATGGGGATACAGTTTTGTTCTCATCCTTCTGCTTGGAGCCCCTCAGCTATAAGCACATTTACAAAAATTAATAACAATATTGCTTTACGTCCTTAAGTTGCATTTCCTTCAGATTAAAGAAAGAAGTAGAGGAAGGAGAAGAAGGGAGGGAGGGAGGAAATACGAAAGAGAAGGAGGCAGGGGAAAAAAAAAGATCTGGAGATTTGGCGGTCCCTGGGACAAACCTGTTTCAGCCCCAGTGCCCAGCATCACACAGTCGGGGCTCAGAAAGGGAAGGTTGCCCCGGTGAGCGGAGGTGAGGTGGGGAGAAGGTGGCAGGGAGATCCGGTCTGGAGATGTGGTCCGTGGTGTCAGGATAGACTGGTAGATACTGATATTCCCCATGGCCCAGGGCCCCTTCCAGCACTGAGGCCCGCCCTCTTGGCATTCTTCCAACAACACTGAGTTATGAGTTTATGAGTGCCTACTCAGTGCTGGGCCTTAGACTGCATGCTTTCCATCTGTCATCTGAGCATGGAGAAGCAGGCTTTATTGGCCCCATTTTATAGGTAAGGAAGCTCCAGACTCAGAGAGGAGCAATGACTTGTCCAAGATCACCTAGCTGGCAAGTGACCGAGTCTGGATTCAAATCTAGGCCTCTCTGTCCCCAGGACCTATATTTTCAACCACTGATATGGCCCCTATAAGGGATCAGATTAGGGGCATGTCTTTGCAAAGAGAAGAGCATCCACATGGAAAAGCTGGAGAACTTAAGCAGTTTCCCCAACATATCGCAAAAGGTTATTCCTCTCTGCTTCTAAAAAGTTCTGGATTCTCTTAGGGCTTCAATATGTTCATCTGTGAAGTGGGCTAGTAACCTTGCCTGGCCTCCTCCCCATCTAATGTGAGAAGCCTGCGGGTGGGGCCCAGCCTCATGAGCATGATGGTTGCTCCTGATTCCCTGGGGATTGGCCAGGTTTAGGGGTTCTGGGACCAGCTCTGCACAGCTCTGTGTAGCCCAACACATGCATACATGCTTCCTTGCAGCTCAGCACTTTCTTTCTTTTAAAGATTTATTTATTCATTTTGGAGAGAGAGAGAATCTCCAGCAGATTCCCCACTGAGCACGGAGCCTGACACAAGGCTCGATCCCACCACCCTGAGATCACAACCCGAGCTGAAATCAAGAGTCAAGACAGTCAACCAATGAAAGCCCCCGGCATAGCACTTTCATATCTTAGGTAATCTTATGTAGACAAGGCAGGAGTTATCACTACCCTGTCCACTTTGTAGTGGAGAAAACTGCAGCTCAGAGAGGCAGAGTGAGGTGCCTGAGGTCACACAGCTGCCAAGTCCCTTGCACCCTGGTCTTAGGCATTGCAAATCTCTGTGGCTTCACACAGCACTATCACATGCTCTTCTGCAGGCTTGTCCGCCAGCTCAGGTCTCTCTGGCCTCTCCCGAATCCTCCAAGCTGCAGGCTCTCCACTCAAGCCCCTCCGTTTTTCTTCTGGGGAACAAGGAAGGGGATCAGGACTCTGAAAATGGAATGGAAAGCAAGGACCAGGGTGACAGGCGGTCTGAGCACCTGCCCCCTTACCCTCACGTGGCTCTGGCAGAGGTCTCATGATGGATGCGGGGTTGGGGTGACCAAACCCATAGGACAGGAAAACTTAGATCTGCAAAAAGGTGAAATGGCTTAATGAATGGAGGAGCTAGGACTTGAACCCGGGCTTTCTGACTCCCGATGTCATGCCCTTGGCATTGGAGGGGGCCATACCCAGAGAGTTGACTGTCATCTCAGTCTGGATTTGGACTTTTTGCCCAAAATGATTAGCTGATGCTGACAGAAGGGTGTGATGCAGGCCAAGAGTGAGCAAGGGCAGGGCATGGTCCCCAGCATGATGATGTTGCCCATTTCTGCCTCTCTGTATTGAAGACAGCAGCTTTTTAGGAATATAAGCAGCAAGTGATTGGCTATTACACATAAAATATGGTTGGAGGGCCCTAGATGAATAAAACTCAGCTTTAAGCATGATTTTTTTTTAAATTTTTTTATTTTTATGTTAATCCCCACACATTACATCATTAGTTTTAGATGTAGTGTTCCATGATTCATTGTTTGTGCATAACACCCAGTGCTCCATGCAGAACGTGCCCTCCTCAATACCCATCACCAGGCTAACCCAACCTCCCACCCCCCTCCCGTCTAGAACCCTCAGTTTGTTTTTCAGAGTCCATCGTCTCTCATGGTTCGTCTACCTCTCCGATTTCCCCCCCTTCATTCTTCCCCTCCTGCTACCTTCTT
>NC_058417.1:10873781-10877328 GCF_002201575.2 Neomonachus schauinslandi | reverse complement strand
CATCTGTCGATGGACATCTTGGCTCTTTCCATGGTTTGGCTATTGTGGACATTGCTGCTATAAACATCGGGGTGCACGTACCCTTTTGGATCCCTACTTTTGTATCTTTGGGGTAAATACCCAGTAGTGCAATTGCTGGATCATATGGTAGCTCTATTTTCAACTTTTTGAGGAACCTCCATACTGTTTTCCAGAGTGGCTGCACCAGCTTGCATTCCCACCAACAGTGTAGGAGGGTTCCCCTTTCTCCGCATCCCCGCCAACATCTGTCATTTCCTGACTTGTTAATTTTAGCCATTCTGACTGGTGTGAGGTGGTATCTCATTGAGGTTTGTTTTTTTTTTTAAAGATTTTATTTATTTATTCATGAGAGACAGAGAGAGAGAGAGAGGCAGAGGGAGAAGCAGGCTCCCAAGGAGCAGGGAGCCCGATGCGGGACTCGATCCCAGGACCCTGAGATCATGACCTGAGCCGAAGGCAGACGCTTAACCATCTGAGCCACCCAGGCGCCCTCTCATTGAGGTTTTGATTTGGATTTCCCTGATGCCAAGCGATATTGAGCACTTTTTCATGTATCTGTTGGCCATTTGGATGTCTTCTTTGGAAAAATGTCTGTTCATGTCTTCTGCCCATTTCTTGATTGGATTCTTTGTTCTTTGGGTGTTGAGTTTGATGAGTTCTTTATAGATTTTGGATACTAGCCCTTTATCTGATATGTCATTTGCAAATATCTTCTCCCATTCTGTCGGTTGTCTTTTGGTTTTGTTGACTGTTTCCTTTGCTTTGCAAAAGCTTTTTATCTTGATGAAATCCCAATAGTTCATTTTTGCCCTTGCTTCCCTTGCCTTTGGCGATGTTTCTAGGAAGAAGTTGCTGCGGCTGAGGTCGAAGAGGTTGCTGCCTGTGTTCTCCTTTAGGATTTTGATGGACTCCTGTCTCACATTGAGGTCTTTCAACCATTTGGAGTCTATTTTTGTGTGTAGTGTAAGGAAATGGTCCAGTTTCATTCTTCTGCATGTGGCTGTCCAGTTTTCCCAACACCATTTGTTGAAGAGACTGTCTTTTTTCCATTGGACATTCTTTCCTGCTTTGTCAAAGATTAGTTGACCATAGAGTTGAGGGTCCATTTCTGGGCTCTCTATTCTGTTCCATTGATCTATGTGTCTGTTTTTGTGCCAGTACCATACTGTCTTGATGATGACAGCTTTGATGATGATAGAGCTGGAAGTCCGGAATTGTGATGCCGCCGGCTTTGCTTTTCTTTTTCAACATTCCTCTGGCTATGCGGGGTCTTTTCTGGTTCCATACAAGTTTTAGGATTATTTGTTCCATTTCCTTGAAAAAAGTGGATGGTATTTTGATGGGGATTGCATTGAATGTGTAGATTGCTCTAGGTAGCATTGACATCTTCACAATATTTGTTCTTCCAATCCATGAGCATGGAATGTTTTCCATTTCTTTATGTCTTCCTCAATTTCTTTCATGAGTATTTTATAGTTTTCTGAGTACAGATCCTTTGCCTCTTTGGTTAGATTTATTCCTAGGTATCTTATGGTTTTGGGTGCAATTGTAAATGGGATCGATTCCTTAATTTCTCTTTCTTCTGTCTTGTTGTTGGTGTATAGGAATGCCACTGACTTCTGTGCATTGATTTTATATCCTGCCACTTGACTGAATTCCTGTATGAGTTCTAGCAGTTTGGGGGTGGAGTCTCTTGGGTTTTCCACATAGAGTATCATATCAACTACAAAGAGTGAGAGTTTGACTCCTTCTTTGCCAATTTGGATGCCTTTGATTTCTTTTTGTTGTCTGATTGCTGTGGCTAGGACTTCCAATACTATGTTGAATAGCAGTGGTGATAGTGGACATCCCTGCCGCTATCCTGACCTTAGGGGGAAAGCTCTCAGTTTTTCCCCATTGAGAATGATATTCACTGTAGGTTTTTCATAGATGGCTTTTATGATATTGAGGTATGTACCCTCTATGCCTATACTCTGAAGAGTTTTGATCAAGAAAGGATGCTGTACTTTGTCAAATGTTTTTTCTGCATCTATTGAGAAGATCATATGATTCTTGTTCTTTCTTTTGTTAATGTATTGTATCACGTTGATTGATTTACGGATGTTGAACCAACCTTGCAGCCCAGGGATAAATCCCACTTGGTCGTGGTGAATAATCCTTTTAATGTACTGTTGGATCCTATTTCTTTTTTTTTTTAAGATTTTATTTATTTATTTGACAGAGAGAGACACAGCGAGAGAGGGGACACAAGCAGGGGGAGTGGGAGAGGGAGAGGCAGGCTTCCTGCTGAGCAGGGAGCCCGACTCGGGGCTCAATCCCAGGACCCTGGGATCATGACGTGAGCCGAAGGCAGATGCTTAACGACTGAGCCACCCAGGCACCCTCACAGAGACAATTCTTAACACATCAGTTCAGACTAGCCCAGGAACCAGGTGACTAGAGCTGTTGGGTCAGATGGGCATCACTGTGGCTTTCTTGAAGGCCACATCCTTCAAGCTTGTTGCTTCAAGCAAAATTCTCTTTTGAGAGAAACCCCAAAGTCTTTCTATCCTTTTTCTCTTCTTTCTCTCATTTAGTCGTTCTTTCTCTCTTCCTTCCTTTCTTTCCATATGTCTTTTTCTCTGTTTCTCTCTTTCTTCTTCTTCTTCTTCTTCTTCTTTTTTTTTTGTATTTAGTAAATATCTTTAAAGATAATCCTGGGGGCAAGAGCCTGGGTGGTGCGGTTGGTTAGGCACCCAGCTCTTGGTTTGGCTCAGGTCATGATCTTAGGATCATGAGATGGAGCCTTGCATCATCTCTGTGCTGAGCACAGAGTCTTCTTACATTTCTCTCTCCTTCTCTCCTCCCCACCAGCTCTCTCTCTCTCTCAAATAAATAAATCTTAAAAAAAAAAAAATAATAATCCTAGGGCTGGGATGGCTCAGTTGGTTCAGCATCTGACTCTTGATTTCAGCTCAGGTTATGATGATCTCAGGGTCAAGAGATCGAGCCCCACGTCAGGCTCCATGCTCAGTGAGGACTCTGCCTGAGATTCTCTCTCTCCCTTTACCTCTGCCCCCCCATTCTCTCTCTCAATAAATAAATAAATATTTTTAATGAAAAAAAATCCTAAAAATACATGTGCACATGGGCGCCTGGGTGGCTCAGTTGGTTAAGCGACTGCCTTCGGCTCAGGTCATGATCCTGCTCGGCAGGGAGCCTACTTCTCCCTCTGACCCTCCCCCCTCTCATGTGCTCTCTGTCTCTCTCATTCTCTCTGTCTCAAATAAATAAATAAAATCTTTAAAAAAAAAAAATATATATATATATATATGTGCACAAATCCTACAAACACCTACCCAGTACTCTTCGAAAGTACTGTCAAGATCATGAAACACGAGAGAGACCAGTAAATTCTCACCAACTAAAGGGAGACTATGAAGACAAGACAACTCAATGCAAGTGGTACCCCAGATGGAATTCTAGTACAGAAAAGGGGGATGGGTGGAAAAGCAGTGAAATCCAAGTAATTTCTGTGACTTAGTTA
>NC_058417.1:10871754-10873771 GCF_002201575.2 Neomonachus schauinslandi | reverse complement strand
ATGGGTGGAAAAGCAGTGAAATCCAAGTAATTTCTGTGACTTAGTTAATGGTATCGTACCAATGTTAATTTCCAAGTTTTGACAAATGGATAAGGGTAATGTATGGTAAGTAGGGGAAAATTGAGTGATGGGTATAGGGGAACCCTCTCTGCTATATCTGCAACTTTTCTGTAAATCTAAAACCAGTCCAAGTGGGCTGCCTGGGTGGCTCAGTTGGTTGGGATTCTGCTTTCAGCTCAGGTCATGATCCCAGGGTCCTGGGATCAAGCCCTCCGTCGGGCTCCCTGCTCAGTGGAGAGCCTGCTTCTCCCTCTCCCTCTGCTTCTCCCTCTCCCCCTGCTTCTCCCCCTCCCTCTGCTGCTCCTCCTGCTTATGCAATCTCTCTCTCTTTTTTTTTAAGATTTTATTTATTTATTCTTCAGAGACAGAGAGAGAGAGAGAGAAAGAGAAGCGGAGGGAGAAGCAGGCTCCCAAGGAGCAGAGAGCCCGATGCGGGACTCGATCCCAGGACCCCAGGATCATGACCTGAGCCGAAGGCAGACGCTCAACCATCTGAGCCACCCAGGCGCCCTGCAATCTCTCTCTGTGTCAAGTGAAGAGACTAAAGTCTTTTAATAAATAAATAAATAAATAAAACCAGTCCAAGAAAAAGGGTTGGTTTATTTATTTATTTTTTTTAGATTTTTATTTATTTAAGTGATCTCTACACCCAATGTGGGGCTCAAACTCAGGACCCCGAGACCAAGAGTCACACGCTCCTCTGACTGAGTCAGCCAGGTGCCCCATAAAAGGTGTTGTTTTTTTTTTTAAACATGCACCGAAAATTTTCAAGCAGTACGTCAGGATATACAGTGAAAAACAAGTCTTCCTCCTGCTGTCTACCCAGACCTGCAGTCCCCCTCCTTTGAGGCCACTACTGTGACAGTGTAATATGGATTCTCTCGGTACTTACAAGCTCATATGTATCTGCACCACCCCCCAACCTCTACACATATGGCAACTTCCTCTATGCATTGCGCTGTGCACCTTTCACTTAACGGCGTATCTCCTAGTGACTCTTCCATGTAAACATAAAAAGAACTGCCTCGTTCATAATGGCTTAGTGCATTTAATCAGTCCCCAGTGAATGGTGGATATCATCCCCTGCATTCTGTTTCTAGAAACAATGCCAATGTGTGTCTTTGATCGTCTATGTCTTTGCACTCCTGTGCAAATTTATTTGCAGGTTCCTTATAGAAGCTCTGAAAGAGCAATTCCAGTCTTGTCTCTAGGTTACTGGGATGCCAGGTATCCCCAACCTATATTGGGTTCTCAGAGCGAAGGAAGAATTTGAAGTTAACCTTTGCAAAATGACTTCTTGTTCAGTTCGGTCCCACCTGCCAGCTACAGGTGCTGTCTTTGGGAATTTGGATGATATTAGCCAACATCCTAGCCACCTGGAAGGGTCCTCCATTGGATTAACTGCCCAGCATCTGTCCTTCCTTCATGGACCACCCCACAGCAGTGTCATGCCCATCAGTTCTCCCTTCTAAGATCCTGGAGCTGCATGGGGTGGTGGCCTTTCCAAGCTTTGCCCTTGACTCTCTGAGCTACTCTATCTCCTTCCACTAAATGTCCTTCCACTTTTTTCTTTAGTTAACCAGAATCCATTTCTTTTGCTCATGACCAAAGACCCCCTATGTGATGCCTTGTCTATCCCAGATGAATAAATAGCTGTCCCCACCCTGTGCCTCCATTCAAGTCATTAATAAGGGAATGTAGCAAACCTCTTAGAGCTTCGGCAACACTTACCCAATCAGAGCGCCTCTCCTTTAGTTCTTGGTATCAATTCAGATCTGAATAGATATTTGTTAAAATCATGCTTAAACTACTGGGTATTTACCCCAAAGATACAAAAGTAGGGATCCAAAAGGGTACGTGCACCCCGATGTTTATAGCAGCAATGTCCACAACAGCCAAACTGTGGAAAGAGACAAGATGTCCATTGACAGATGAATGAATAAAGAAGATGTGATAT
>NC_058417.1:10730731-10871654 GCF_002201575.2 Neomonachus schauinslandi | reverse complement strand
AGGGGAAGAATGAAGGGGGGGAAATCGGAGGGGTAGATGAACCATGATAGATGATGGACTCTGAGAAACAAACTGAGGGTTCTAGAGGGGAGGGCGGTGGGAGGATGGGTTAGCCTGGTGATGGGTGTTGAGGAGGGCACGTTCTGCATGGAGCACTGGGTGTTATGCACAAACAATGAATCATGGAACACTACATCTAAAACTAATGATGTAATGTATGGGGATTAACATAACAATAAAAAAAAAAAAGAATTGTCTCTGTGATACTGCTTGTGATCATAGACGCAAAAATCCTCAACAAAATATTAGTAAATCAGGAATGCCTAGGTGGCTCAGTTGGTTAAGCGTCTACCTTTGGCTCAGGTCATGATCCTAGAGTCCTGGGATCAAATCCCGAGTTGGGATCCTTGCTCAGTGGGGAGCCTGCTTCTCCCTCTGCCTGCCACTCCCCCTGCTTGTGCTTGCGCACTCTCTGACAAATAAATAAAATCTTTAAAAAATATATTAGTAAGTCAAATTCGCCAACACATTAAAAGGATCATACATCATGACCAAGTGAGAGATATCATTTCAGGGATGCAAGGATGGTTTAACAGCCACAAATCAATCACTGTGATACACCACATTAACAAAACAAAAGATGAAAATTATGTGATCATCTCAATAGATGCAGAAAAAGCATTTGGCAAAATTCAACAGCCATTTATGATAAAAACTCTCAACAAGGTGAGTATAGAGGGAACATATTTCAACATAATAGAGGCCATATATGACAAACCCACAGCTAACCTCATACTCAATGGTGAAAAGGTAAAAGCTTTTCCTGGATGCCTAGGTGGCTCAGTCAGTTAAGCATCTGCCTTCGGCTCAGGTCATGAGCCTGGGGTTGAATCCGGAGTCGGCTCCTTGCTCAGTGGGGAGCCTGCTTCTCCCTCTGCCTGCAGCTTCCTCTGCTTTGCGCTCCCTCTGACAAATAAATAAAATCTTAAAAAAAAAAAAAGCCAGAAGCTTTTCCTCTAAGATAAGGAGTAGGACAAGGATGTCCACCCTCACCATATTTATTCACTGTAGTATTGGAAGTCCTAGCCACAGCAATTACGTAAGAGAAAGAGGTAAAAGGCAATAGAAAACCCTGAAGACTCCACCAAAAAAACTATTAGGACTAATAAGTGAATTCAATAAAGTTGCAGGATACAAAATTAATATACAGAAATCTGTTGTTTTTCTATATATTAATAATGAACTGTCAGAAAGAGAAATTAAGTAAAACTTCCATTTACAATTGCATCAAAAAAGAATAAAATACCTGAGAATAAATTTGACCAAGGAGATGAAAGACCTGTATTTTGTTTGTTTGAAGATTTTATTTATTTATTTGAGAGAGAGTGTGTGAGAGAGCACAAGCAGGGGGAGCAGCAGAGGGAGAGGAGCCCAGCAGGGAGCCTGATGTGGGGCTTGATCCCAGGACCCTGAGATCATGACCTGAGCCGAAGGCAGATGTTTAACTGACTGAGCCACCCAGGTGCCCCAGAAAGATCTGTATTTTGAAAACTATAAGACACTGATGAACGAAATTGAAGATGAAACAAACAAATGGAAAGATAGACTATACTCATGGATTGGAAGAACTAATATTGTTAAAATGTCCATAATACCCAAAGCAATCTACAGATTCAATGCAATCCCATTCAAAATACCAATGACATTTTTTTTCCATAGAACTATAACAAAAATAAGTTACAGGAATGTAATGTGAGGCATAGGGAATAGAGTCAATAATGTTGTAATTACTTTGTATGATTTCAGATAGTAACTAGACCTATCCTGGTGATCATTTTGTAATGTATAAAAACATTGACTCATGATCTTGTACACTTGAAATGAATATCATATTGTATATCAATTATATTTCTATTTAAAAATATAATTTTCTCTGTGGGGAGACAAAGAGAGCTCCTGGCAGCTCCAGGCCTCCCCAGTCCTATTGTCCACAATCTCAGAAGCAGAGAGGGCCACTTGGTTGCTAATTTTAGGTAAAAATCCTGGAGAAAGCACTTATTGGCTGAGCTTGGGTCACATGCTCATCCCTGAACCAATCATTGTGGCCAGCGAGATGCAGGACTCTCACTGGCCAGCCAGGGACAGGCCTGCCCCTGGACTGATAGGGGGGTTGCTCTCCAAAAGCTGCACCAGAAAACAGTTTTAAAATGCACTGTCTTTTATCATTTTCTCATGCAGGGGCAGGAGTCCCACGCCACCGGAAGCCAAGTAGCCAGGCTCTAGCGTCCCTAGCGTGAGCACCTAAGGGCTACTACCTTCTACGTGGGATCACAGGTGGCTACAGTTATGGGTCGGCTGACCTGTGTGCCTGCCCTCATCAGGATCAGGCTCATCACACTCCATCCACGGAAAATCCCAGCCTCCACTCACCCCTTGTGCCTCCATCTCTTCTCTGTGTCACACCCCCCCACACACCAAAATAAAAATTAAAAAAATTAAAAAAAAAAAAGTGTTTCGTTTGAATCTTCACCACTATAGAGGAAAAAGCCTGAAGATTAATAGTCAATAAGGAACAGAAATGTTGTGTCGTAAGATCAGAAACTATATTCAAATGGATGCTATGTTTTTATTGTTGTACATAATGCTGTAGGGAGGAAAACTGACGAAGGCCATTGAAACTTGTTTATGAGGTGTGATGAGAGCTTTGGAAAAACGGCATTGTGTAATCCCAAGCAGAATGATCAGTCTATTGATTGATTTAGTAAATAGTACAAGTATAAAAGCACAGAATTTTCAAAAATTTAAATGTAAAATGGAAATGAGGTTGATGACCATTATTGTTGGGAATCTGGGTACCGAGCGATGAAAACCCAAGTCAACCAGCTGAAAAAGGAAAGGGAGTTTATTAGAGTGGTGGGCATTGTTGCATACCTCCCCAGCATCTGTTCCCTTCCCATAAGTCCCCCCTCTCCCCCCCGCCCAGCTCCAGGGGTGAATTCCTCACCTCACGTTCCCCACAGCTGGCTTGGGGATGAGCAGGCAATCCAAATTCTTCTGATTACAGCAAGCCTTGAGTATTGGTTTGCTGGTTGGGAGAAAAAGATTGTTTGCTTCTGGGTGGTGTGACTACAGATGTGAGACATGGATCGGCTACAGCCAATTTAGAGCCAGTCAAGACGCCACCCAAGGAAAATAATGACATGCCTAGGGGGCATATGCCATATGTGAAAGAAATGGAGCCAGAGCCTTGATCATACTGCACCTGAAGCTCTGGCTCTGGAGATTTTAGTTAAATGAGCTAGTTGGTTCCAATTATTATTTAAGCCACTTTGAGTTTGGTTTTCTATCAAATTGCTCCAACTGATGTATTGCCTTGTGTGCTAAAAAGTCCAGGGTGAAAGCTTCAGGTATGGCTGGTTCAAGGTGCTCAAATAATGTCAGTAGAAATCTATCTTTTCTCTCATCTCTGTGTTACTTTCATTCTCAGGCCGAAATCTCCTAGTGTGGAGCTGCTCCAACCTTACACCCCACTAGCTCAGCAACCTAATGGGAAGAGAAGCTTCCTGTCTTTCAGTGGTTTCTATAAAAATCCTGGGCTTGAGTCTTATTGGCCTGTTTTGAGTCATGTGCCCATTTCTGAACCAGTCACTGTGGCCAAGGAGGGATGCTCTGATTGGCTCAGCCTTTGTTATACACCCACCCCTGGAGCTGGATGGTAGGGCCAATCTTTCCCCTCAGCCTATTCAAATTCCTCTAAAGAGATTGGCTTTGGAATCAGGAGAGCCTTCTAGTAGTGTTGCCTTTTAGCATTGTGATCATGGACAAATTGAATCTCATCCATAAAATGGGGATAAAGATGGTCTCAAACTCAAGGTTGTTATTAAGAGGAAGTGAGATGGGGGCGCCTGGGGGTCTCAGTCGTTAAGCATCTGCCTTCGGCTCAGGTCATGATCCCAGAATCCTGGGATCAAGCCCCACGTTGGGCTCTCGGCTCCGCGGGAAGCCTACTTCTCCCTCTCCCACTCCCCCTGCTTGTGTTCCCACTCTCGCTGTGTCTCTCTCTGTCAAATAAATAAATTAATTAAAAAAAAGAGGAAGTGAGATGATCCATGCAAAGCATTTGCACAGTGCTCACTGCTTTGTTGTTATTATTATTACTGTTTCCTAACTCCAGTATCTCCACTTCCAGGAAGTCTGCCCTGATTACTCCCTCCCCAGGAGCTAAAGGAAATTTTCTCCCTGTGAGTTCTCACAGCCCTTTCTCTTGTGATTTTCTATGTGGTGTTTCAGTTTCTGCTCCTGTTCATGACTCCTCTCTGCCCTTTTAGACTTCCATCCCCTAGAGGGGCAGTAGCTTCATCTCCATATTTTAATAGGAACTACTGCTAACACCCATCTAGGGCTGGTTAAAAAACAAAATTCAACCAAGGAAATTTTGAAGATCTAATGGACTTTATTAAATGATTCATGAATTGAGCTGCACCCCATCTAGAAGGTAGAGGGATGCTCCAGGAAGGAGGGTGGGGCAAGAAAGTTACAAACAAAAGACAAGAAAGGATTTTTCCAGGGGAGACCACCTTTCCTTAGGGGGAAAGACTGGGGGGGTCTTATTATGCAGATTACCCCATCTTCCTTTGGGGGGGGCAGGGTGGAGGGTCCATGTGACAGATTACCTCGTTGGTGCTTCTCAGAAAATTCCCGATGGACAGGTTCAGACTCACATTTCTGGGGTACCTGGCTGGCTCAGTCGGGGTTGTGAGTTTGAGCCCCAGGGCACAGAGATTACTTTAAATCATATGTATATATATATATGATTTATATATTCATATATATATATACGAATAAGACATTTCTGGAGGAGGATGACTACAATTAGGTTAGATATTAAGCCCTGACTTGGTGACTTGGCCTCGACCAAATAAATGCCATTTGGGGCCTGTGGTTTTTCTTTTTGACAGGCTTTTTACAGTTTCCAAAGCATTTCCTCCTCTGCTTTTTCATTCTGAACCAAAGTGCAATCCCATTAGGTGGGAAGGATTATTCCCACTTCACAGATCAGGAAACTGAGGCCTCGGGGGAGCAGTGACATGGCCAAGCAGTGACATGGCCAAGCTCAAGCAGCAAATCAGTGGATAAGAAGTTAGGTGTTTCTGGATTCCCAAGGCAGGGCTCTTTCTGCTGGCCAAAGGGTTTTGAATCTAGAGTTCAAACCTTCAGTGAAGATCCCTGGGACCTCCTTCTGCGCCTTTACTAGGTGATTCTGTTACAGGATTTCTTTTCCTTTAGTGCCCGCGTTCTTGGTCATGTCGCTTCAAAGAATGAAGAGGTAGTCCAGATGAAAGCAAAGTTTATTGATCCATAGTTATTGAGCAAAAGTACAAATCTCCCGAAGAGGGAGGGGACCTGAGAGGGTTGCCACCAAAGTTTTGGGCTTGTTGACGGCCTGTTTTAATCTGATTAACCCTCCCTGCTCCTGTCATCCAATCAGGTTTTTGTCATCTACCTATCACAGGGGAAAGGGTGGAGGGCTCCTTCCAGGGTGGTGTAAAATCCTTTTAAAGGTGGTTTCCTCTTAGGGTGGGAGGGACAGGGAAGGGCTCTTGTCCGTGCCTGCCTTTTTTTCCGACTATCCTGCATTAATTATTTTCTTTCTTTTTTTTTTTTTAAAGATTTATTTATTTATTTGAGAGAGCGAGAATGAGAGAGAGAGAGTACATGAGAAGGGGGAGGGTTAGAGGGAGAAGCAGGCTCCTTGCTGAGCAGGGAGCCCGATGCGGGACTCGATCCCGGGACTCCAGGATCATGACCTGAGCCGAAGGCAGTGGCTTAACCAACTGAGCCACCCAGGCGCCTGCATTAATTATTTTCACTCAACATGCCCTCCCTCCCTAACCCAAGATATCCCTTGGCCTGCACAGCCATCTCGATGCGACCATCTCGATGCTTCCTGCAACACTGCTCTGACCAGCCCCAGTCACTGCCTCACTATGCATCTGGAACCAACCTCCAAATCCTAGTGAAAGAGGGCTTTCCATCCATTTTGACCTCAAATGTTCCAATTGATTAACTTTTTTCCAGTTTATCTCTTCCCTCTGGTAAAAGACCCTGTGGGCAAATCATCTGGTGCTGGGAACCGAACTAAATATGGGTTAAGCAATCAGCAACTGCCCTGACCCAGCAAGACCCCACCCGCAGGCAATCCACTCCAAGACAATGATGGACGGATCTTTACTGCCCACCTGCGGGGACCGCAGACCTTTGTCCCACATTTTCCTGCGTAAACCTGGAAGTATTTTCAGCACTTTGGAGACAGTCTTTGAGAAGCTAGTCAACCTTCTTCTTGGTTTGGCCTCACATAAATTCCTTTCTTGTTTTACCCCTCCACTTGTCTCTCTGCCTTTGGATTTTGTCTGCGCGGGTGGTCGAAACTGGTCTGTTTGGGACCCCCGGAGATAGGTGCTTGTGCATCCCTGTGCCCCGGCTACACCAGGGAGGGCAGATGGAGGTGTGTGCTCCAGCCCTGTGCTTCCACGCTCTGGACCAGAACCTGGGTTTGGATCCCAGCATGGCTGTCTGCTGCCTCCGTTTCCTCATCTGTAAAAGAGGAATAGGACTGCTGACCTTAAGGGCTCATTGTGAGGGTGAATTCAGAGAGGGACCATGAAAGGTGGTGAGATGCTTCACATCTCAAAGCAGTGCGGAAGGAGAAGGGACTTGGAGGAATGCAGGAATGCCCCCTCTGACCTTGCACTTGGGTGGTGGTCTTTCAGCCTCAGGGGGCCCTCCTCCACTCCCCAGCCTGGCTCAATCTCCTGCTCTCCAGTTTACTTCCTGGGCTGTACTTAAGCTCATTAGCTCTCTCTCTCTCTCTCTCTTTTTTTTTTTAAGATTTTATTTATTTATTTGACAGAGAGAGACACAGCGAGAGAGGGAACACAAGCAGGGGGAGCGGGAGAGGGAGAAGCAGGCTTCCCGCCGAGCAGGGAGCCCGACGTGGGGCTCGATCCCAGGACCCTGGGATCATGACCTGAGCTGAAGGCAGACGCTTAACGACTGAGCCACCCAGGCGCCCCCCTCTCTTTTTTTTTTTTAAGTCTATTTATTTATTTATTTAAGTAATCTCTACACCCAACATGGGGCTTGAACTCACAACCCTGAGACCAAGAGTTGCATTCCTCCTCTAACTGAGCCAGCCAGGCAACCCCTCATTGTCTCTTTATCTGTATCCAGGTCTCTTCCCAAAGTTTGCATTTTATCTCTGTGGCTACGCAGACTTGCTAGCTGGGTGGGGAAGGCAATGGGCTCTGTACGCAGAAAAAAATTGGCCTGGATGACCAAGCCCTGGCATCTCTCCAAACCTCAAATTCTCATCTGTAAGATGTGGACAGTAAGACTGCTCACCTTGTGGGGCTGTGGTGAGGTTTAGGCCAGCCGCTGTTTGGTGTGGTAGCATCCAGCCCCACGTGGCTATTTAAGTTCATTAATTAAAGTTAAGTAAGGTCTTAAAAATTCAGCTCCTTGGGTCACACTAGCCACATCCCAAGTGCTCACATGTGGATGGCACAGCTAGAGAATATTTCTATCACTGCAGGAAGAACTATTGGGCAGCACTACCTAGGTAAAGCACTCAAGCCTGCACCGGGCACCCACGGTGTGTGGGCATAATTCATCTGAAGTTGCAAACTCTGAGGACAGGAGCCATGATTTCATGCAAAGTTCTCCTCTTCTAGAAGGCCCAGCAAAGAGTGAGTTGCAGTTTACAGGGAGTGTTAGATTGGTTGAGAGCCTTCTCCAGAAGAGGGGCCAGCCAAGTTCAAAAACAGGGAGCTCAGGTTCCTGCCATAAGGCTAATTCACTCTCCTGGTGGAGAAGGGACATTGAGCAGTGGGAGGGGTTGCAAACCATGGGGAGGAGTTTCTAGCATCTGGAACTACCAGCTCTGGACTTTATAGAGGAAAAATGGCCAGGTGACTTTACAAATGTGTTAGTCTCTCTCTCTCTCTCTCTCTCTCCCCATCCCCCTCCTCCCCTCTCTGTCCTTCCCCTCCCTCTCCTTTCTTTCCTCCCCTTCCCTCTGTTTCTCTCTCTCTTCTCCCCTTTCCTTTCGCTCTTATATTTGTCCCTGAGAAGGGAAGTCTAGATCCCAGCTTGGAAGAACAGAAGGGAGGTCTTCATCCACCAGGCTTCTTCATAGGGAGGAGGATTATAAGGCTCAGAGAAGTGCAATGACTTGTCTAAGGTCTCTTAGTAAGTGAGGGCAGAATGGGACTCATGGACACAGCTTCCCTGAAACCAGAGCTTGGCAGAGTGTTGATGTCACCTGGGCCTCCTTGGAACACAGGCAACAGGGATGGTGCTGTGTGCCAACCCAGCGAGCCCTGAACCACACCCCAGACTTCTGTGAGGGGTTTCTGCTGACCCGACCCTGTCTGGAGTAGGTTAGTCAGCTGTGAGGTCCCAGGAACCTCTCCAAGGTCTGCCTCTTGTCCAGCTTTGTCTTCGACTCCTTTTGAGCCTTGCACAGAGCCTGGCACATAGCAGGTGCCTCTTGGGCACTGGATGAACCAGGCGGAGGGGGCAGTTGCTGTTGCTCTTGTGAGTTTCAGGCCGTGTGAAGCGGTGAGTCTGTAAATTCCTCGTGTGAGGATGACGGTGAGCCAAGGGCTCCACATTTTTAGTGTAAGGATCCCTCTGGCAATCCAGCAAAGCTGATGCATCCCTTCTCAGAATGATTTTTGAGTGTGTTTTATTGAAGTATCAACACACATACGGAAAAGTGCCTACATCTAAAGTGTACATCAGTGAATTTTCACAAAGTGAACACACTTGTGACAATGGCACTCAGCTCAAGAAACCGAAGGTGACCAGCGCCCCAGTAGCCCCTGGCCCCTTCCAGGCTCTACCTCCTGAGAGAAGCCCCTTTTGGAATAATGTTTTCAAGTGCATACTGCAAGGTTAAGAATGGGGTTTCAGCGCTGATGGAGGGCTCTGTGTGAGTGCCTGAGGATGGCGAGATGCGTGTGGAGTATGGGATGGGCGTTTTTTGCGGGGGTCCGAGTGAAGGCTGCCGAGTGCGTGGGTTCGGGTATGAATTTGCCAGGGTTTGC
Source organism: Neomonachus schauinslandi (assembly GCF_002201575.2). Taxonomy (NCBI): domain Eukaryota; kingdom Metazoa; phylum Chordata; class Mammalia; order Carnivora; family Phocidae; genus Neomonachus; species Neomonachus schauinslandi. The sequence continues at coordinate 10,862,547 of NC_058417.1, read as the reverse complement.
GGGTGGTTGGGGGGTCGTCGAGATGCGTGTGTGGAGTCTGGGGGGATGCTTGAGGGATTCCGGCGTAGGTCGTGGGGCGCCGCTGGAGTGCGGGGCGCTGTGCTTGGGGTCGAGGGTATGTGGGGGGAGGTCGCGGGGGCGGGGCCTCGGTGCGGGGGCGGGGCCTCGGCGGGTGGAGGGCGGGGCCGGCGGGCGCGCGCACGCAGCCGGCGCGCCCCCTCCCGGCCGCCATGTTGGCTGGTGTGTGGGTGTCAAACGGAGCTAGACGCGGTGGCGGCGGCGGCGGCGGCGGCGGCGGCGGCGGCTGCGGCGGCTCCGCAGGCTCCGGTCGCTCCCGCCTCCCCAGCGGTACCCGCGGCCGCAGCCGCGCACCCGGGCAGGCTCGGAGGAGCGAAGGTGAGCCGGGGCCCACGAGCATCGGGGGGCGGGAGCGGGACCCCGGGGCGCGGACCCTCCCCTCCCCAGGGCGCGGACGCCCTCACGGCGCCGCTCCCCTCCAGCCAGCCCCCCAGAGCATGCACCCCAGCTGCCCCAGCTGGGTCCCCACCTCAGGTGGGACCCCTTTCTTTCCAAGCAGGCGCCGCCCCACGGGTTGGAGCACAGCCCCCTCCCCATATGGATCCCTCTTTCCGCTGCAAGGACCCCCCCCATTTCCCTATCGGGGAGCTCTTCCTTTTACATCCTCCGAGTCAGGCGCTCCTCTTACTCCCACCCCAGATCCAGGAGCCCCCTCCAGGCCCTCATCCTCTACCTTTCAGCTTGGAACAACCCCGCCCCACCTCCCGGAGCACTTTCCTCCCCTCCTCGGGCCAGGCCCCCCTTTCCTCCGGAGCCGAGCCCGATCTCCTTCCCGCCCCCGTGCACAGCCGAGCCCCTGTTTCCTCCAGGAATCGGGGGAGGGGTCCTCTCTGTCCAGGATCCCGTCCCGTGCCCCCTCTCCTTCGGGCTGGAGCGGGGCCCTTTTCCCTCCCCAGGGACCAGGTTCTCCCTCCCCACCCCCGACCCCCACAGCACAGCGGGGACGGGGGCGGCCGAGCCTGGCTCCAGATGCCTTTTGTTCCGCGTGGGATGGCAGAGACCCCGCCCGGCGGTCCCGTTCGGCTAATCCGGGTGGGTGAATGGGTGCGTGGGGGCCGGCCTCTTCAAGGAGACCCTTCCTCTCTGCCCGTGGGGCGGCTCCCCCCCCCCCCCCCCCGGGCAGAAAGCGCGGGGGGGGGCGGCCCCTTCCTAGGGGGGCCCGTGCCAACAGGTTTTTGTTTGCGACCTGAAGTTGGCCCAGTGGCTTTGCGGAGGGGTTGGGGAGGGTGGGGGCAGCTTGCTCTCCCCAGAAACTCCGGCAGGGGCCTGTGAAAGTCCATTCCGCCGCCCAGGGGCACGGCCTGGGGTCCCTTCACTGTTTTGTCCTGGGGACGCACCTGAACTCTGTGCTTTTAAGAGAGGACGGGGCCTGCGCATGTTGGGGTTCATATGGGGGAAACTGAGGTTCCAGAGATGCAGTGATTTGCCCAAGGTCATGCAGTGGTACTGTGTCACTGACAGAACTAGAAGCTTGGTCTCTGGGGTGCTCTCTCCGCACATTTTAGAATTTTTTTAGAGAGATCTTCAGGATAACACCCCCTCCTCCCTTTTATTTTTAACATTCACACAAGATAATGGGAAAGATGTGAAGTGTTGAGTTCTTCCTTCCTACCTCAGAAGAATGCCCTGTGAAAGAAAAGGTTGGAACAGGAGGTTAAAAGGATTGAAAAAGGTGAATTTTAATTACTCCCCCTCCTCCCAATTACGTAAGATAATGAAGATTTGGCAGAAAACATGTACATCTTGTAGCTCTAGATACCAGATGATAGGTGCTGGCAGAATCATATACTGAATCCTGCACAGCAGCGATTGAGTTTGCACTGATAATTAAGTTTTTTCATCTGTATTTAAATGAACATCAGAAGGGACTTACAGTTTTTTTTTTTCCTGACTTGTTCCATTGATTGTATTTGAGATCGGTGATGGTGTCGGAAGCCACCAAGATCTGCTCTTTACTCTATCTGTATTTTTACTTTTATATTTTTAAAGCTGACTAGTTTCTTTAGTTTTAATACGGCTTGGTCTTGTTACCACTGGGCTTTTCTTCTGTAAGCATTGAAGGAGAGAGATACTGGCTTGTAAAGAGTTGGGTAAAGGGCAAATTATTGTAAGACACGATACAGGATTGTATCCCACAGGGCCCTGGACCAGGAGCAAGTTTGGATGGTCCTGTGGGATGTACTGAGCTCTCCCGGTTTACACAAGCTTTCTACCTCCTTGAACCTTGAGTTTGACAGATGGGAAGTTCAGTGGAGAACTCTATCGCAGCAAGGTGTGTTATGTCAAACACGGTGGCTGGTGTGTGCGGAAATGTAACTTGCAAGTGATACCTATGTATGCAGCCTTGAAAATGACCCATCCCTTGTAAAAAAAAGCCCTTGTAGAAATATAATTGATGCCTGTTAGCGTAGCTGTCTTCCATGGTAACGTGCGGATTTCCTAAGAGTTGGGATTCTGATAAGAGTCCTACAAAAGTAGTTTTAGTTTAAAAGGGTTTTTAGGACTTGTTTTAATGGCTTGGCTCTTCCAGAACTTAAAGAGTGAGCTTTTTTTTTTTTTCTTAAAAGATTTCATTCGGAAGAGGGTAACTTCCAGTTCTTTGTGGACTAAAGTGCCAAGAAATTTTCATGCATGGAATTGTCCCTTTCATACTCTTGGGAAGCGCATTAAAGTTTTTAAGGCTTTTTGGCAGTTGTTCCTTCCGTCCCCCGGAACCTTCCTGTCGGATTGATGGGACATGGATGAAGGTGGTGGTTGTCATTTCGTGGCATGAGTACCTGGTGACTGTGAGCCTTGCCGAAATGAAAGGGCTTGCATTTGGGGAACTTGAGGTTGGTGGGAATATGAGGAATTTTCTAGTTCAAACTCTGTCCCCCATTTGTCTGCTGAACTTGCTATTCATGTGTCCAGTTTAAACGAACGTCTTCTGTCAAGCCTTTGCCAGCCAGCTCCACCAGTGTTTGGGTCCCTCAGACTCTTCTCTCCAAGCCTCACCGCCCCCAGGCTTTCGGAGCACTTAATCATAGGATGTCTGTATCTGGGACATCTGAGACATCTTCGAGGCCACCTCAGTCTCTGACACATGGGAGATGCTCAGTAAAATTCTGGGATGTGAGTGAGTAGTCCTGGGGGCCGAGGAACAAACTTTTATTGATCCCCTACCACAGGCTCTACTGTTCTGTCTTTGCTCTTGCAAAAACCACGACTGTTAGCCCGACAGTCATACGTCATATGGGTATGTCATGTTATGTGACACACGGGTATCATCAGCCACAGGCATCTGAGCCCCCTTCTGCAGTTGAGGAAACTGAGACCCAGAGGCTTAAGCCATGTGCTCAAGGTCACACAGCTAGTAAGTGATGGGGCTGGGATTCGAATGGGTTTGTTGGATTGGAAAATACTCTTACACGTGCTACCTTATTTGAGAAACTGAGTCTCACAGAGGTGAGGAGACTGGCTTCAAGGCCTACTGCAGGTTGACAACGGACGAATGCCGTGGGATGATGTAACTAAGATTGTCGAGGGTGGGAGAGAGCATATTTTGTTTTTGTCAGCTGCATTGTGAAATGACTGTTTATGTCCATCTTGTTGAGTTGTTGAAAATTGACAAACTTTCTGATAACTTTGTCAATGGAATTTTCTTTGGTTTGATTTAGCTTGTTCGGGGTGTCTAAAAATAGAAACTTAGAAAAACAGAGTGAAATAAGTGTTGGGGCCCTTAAGTGAGTGTATTCAGTGTAACCCATCTGTGGACTTTTTGACTAGATCTGTTTTCCTGTCATGTGGTTAAGTTTTTTATGTCTTGAAATGCAAAGTTGTGTCAGCAGACTTTATTATTTTTTTTTAAATATAATTTCATTTTGTCTTCACATCAATGTATAACATAGGAAAACAAAAACGGGCTGTTTGTTCAAAGTGTCCTATTCTTTTTTTTTTTTTTTAAAGATTTTATTTATTTGACAGAGAGAGACACAGAGAGAGAGGGAACACAAGCAGGGGGAGGGGGAGAGGGAGAAGCAGGCTCCCCGCTGAGCAGGGAGCCCGATGCGGGGCTCGATCCCAGGACCCTGGGACCATGACCCGAGCCGAAGGCAGACACTTAACGACTGAGCCACCCAGGCGCCCCCAAAGTGTCCTATTCTTGATCTCAGCTCAGGTCTTTAGTGTCCTATTTTGTTTTAATAAAGATTTTATTTATTTGTCAGAGAGAATGAGAGAGCACAAGCAGGGGGAACAGCAGAGGGAGAGGGAGAAGCAGGCTCCCCACCAAGCAGGGAGCCCGATGGAGGGCTCGATCCCGGGACCCTAGGATCATGACCTGAGCGGAAGGCAGATGCTTAACCATCTGAGCCACCCAGGTGCCCCGATTTGTGTCCTATTCTTGATCTCAGCTCAGGTCTTGATCTCAACCCCATGTTGGGCTCCACACTGGGCGTGAAGCCTACTTAAAAAACAAAGCAAGAAACAACCAACCGTACAAGATGGGATTACCCCACCCATCTGCCAGTGGAAAAACGGAGGCAGGCCCAGAGAGGGAAAGTAACCTGTGAGGAACTAGCACAGCCAGAAGTCAAGCCAAGGTCTGTATAATTCCCAAACCTGGCTTCCTACCCCACCAGCTCCTGTATAAAGCCCCTCAGTGTTAGGTGTACTCATTTAAATTACAGGATAAACTTGCAATCTTGAAAATCACCACCAAGTCTATGTAGAAGGCTGGGAATGGTGAATGAGATTTCTTTTTTCTAACCTGGGATCACAGTGAAAGCACTGTGGGTTGAATGTCAAGAGTTTAATGAACCACTTGAACTGATAGACGCCAGATTTAGGGTTAGATTAAAAAAAAGGCCTGCCTCCTTTGAACCAGACCCGCAACATTGTTAAAATGCTCCGTGTACATGCGTTGGATTCTTTCTGGTGACTCATTCCCAGCATCCCCATGTACTTGGAACCTTTGTGCCTGGGCACCGAGAAGCCTTCCTCTCGGTCAAGGCTGCACTTTCAAGCGCTCTGGAGACAGAATAGGTAACTTCCTTCTCTTTCTATTCAAAGGAGTGCTAGGCAGCGGGTGCATAGAGGGCTGTAAATGAAGGGACTCCCCCACCCCCCCTTCTCTTCATGGCAACCCCGCTGATAAATGGAGCAGGGAAAAGCAGGCTCGTCCTGAGGGATGGCCGACCGTCTAGGGCTGATGCATGATGTGGATTTAAAAGCATCTATAATTAATCACTTCTGAGAGCAGGCTTCATCCTTCCTCTCACTCACACCCTTCTGAAGCTAATGTCATCGTCACATCCCGGTGGCTCAGTAACTGAGGGCACCAAATGGTACAGACAGTTTGGCTACAAAGGCCATGTGAGAAATAGCTTTGGAATCAGACGTGGGTACAGATTGGTCTCCTGGCTGGGTGGCTTTGAGCACTCTAATCACTGAGCTACGTTTTCCTCATCTCTGAAGTGGGGCTAATAATAACCATCTTGCAGAAGAGACGGGTGTTTCTCAGACTCCAGACGTGCATTGGAATCACCCAGAAGTCCTGTCAGACACATTGCCGGGCTCTACCCCCAGAGAGCCTGATTCAGTAGGTCTGGGGTGAAGCCTAAGAATGTGCGTTTTCAGCCAGTTTCCAGGTGCTACTGCTGTTCCTGGCCCAGGAACCAGATCTGGGGACCCCGGCGCAGAGGACCGAATACGAAGGGGTGCCTGACCGTGCCGGGACACTCAAACACAGCAGTGCTTTTCTGCCTCTGAAATGTACCCGGATTGCTCAGAAGATGATGGCATGACCCTTGGGAAGGGAGTTTCGTTTGTCAAAGAGATGTTTTCACTTTTGTTCTTACGTGATCGGAACTGGGACCGTGGTCCCAGGCATCATCACAGTGTGAGTTAGTCGGGGTGTGTTCCTTCATGAAGGGGCTGTGAGACGTCAGTGCCCTTCGGAGAGGCGGTAAGTCCAGGATTCTGTTAGAAAAGCTGGTTCATCGTTCCCGCACATCAACAAGATGTTCACTGTCAAGGCTTTTTAGAAATGCAGCTGAGAAAGTCAGGGCACCAGGCAGACTCCCACGGGGCCATTAGGGATGGCCACTGGTGTTAATGGAAGTCACTCCTCCTCCCTCCAACAGTTCAGATTGATTTAATATTCTTTGGTGTTTAGAGTTTGGGGGAGAAAATTGTTTTCCACCAATAGTAATTATCAGCTTGTCCATCAAAACCAAACCTGTGTGTGTGTGTGTGTGTGTGTGTGTGTGAGAGAGAGAGAGAGAGAGAGAGCGCGCTCGAGCGCACGCCCTGACAGTTTTTGAATGTCTTCTGTGTGCCAGGCCCTATGCTACTCCTTTTAGGCACAATATTTAATTTAATTTTCATTATGATCCTTCAAGGTCACTATTTCGCTTTTTGCATATGCAAAAACTAAGGCTCAGAGGGATTCAGCCACCTGCCTCAGGCCACACCGCCAGTAAGTTACCCCAGCTGGTATTTGCTGCCACCTGTGTCAGATTCAAAACCACATTATTTCCACTACCTCACTCTGCAGGCCTGCCGGGTGCTCCCATTGCCTTGCTGTACCCTCAGAGCAACCCTGGGAGGTACGCATTTCACACACACATGAGCAGACTGAGGCTCAGAGGGGTCAGGCTTGTTCCCGCGCCCCCAGCCAGTCCCATACCTGTCCGGTTTTGGAGCCTCATGAAGCCATTTCTATGACAACCCCTCCCCTCCCTGTCTGGGGCCACGGAAGTAAATTCAAAGACCTCGATCTGCCTGGTAGCGTACAGCGGGGACCTGGGAGGACCCCAGCTGGCTTGGCTGGGAGGAAGTCTGTGTGGGCTGGTAAGGGTTTTTGTGTTTGCAAAACTGTGTTAAAATAATTGGCCAAATTGCTCTGAGGAAAGGGCTCATTTCTTTTTTACTCTGTAATCCTGAAGCTCTGCACACTGGCTCTGTAAACATGACACATGGGAATTAAGGACTAAAAAAAATCTCCTGGTTAATGCTGTTTGGTAAAACGTGATCAAGTTCCTACAGAAGAACGCGATAGTCTTAAAAAGTTCTATAAATAAAAATATAAAGTGTCTCCTCCCTCAGCAGGCAATTAACATATGACTTACAGCAACTGGGTGCTTTTTCTGGTCTTAACAGTGTATGTGGAGGTTGGGGTGTGATCACTTTCCCAAGGTTTGAAAATGGCCTGCAGCTCCCCAGCCAAGGAATGGTAAACAGCTACGTGTGGGTACCTGCCCTGCGCTCTGTGGAGGCCCTGGAGGTTTGGACTCAAATTTGTTGTTTTGTAAGCTCTTTAAGGCTGAGGTGAATAAATCGTGAGAGCTAGAGGTTGGCTGTTCAGAGTCTGCCCCCTTTCCCCCACCTCCCTCCCCCCAAAAGCCTTGGCAGTGGAGGAACGGTCACAGCCTGAAAAGTCACATTTTTACTTGCAAGCAAGCTCTCCATGAGCGCCTGTTTGGTATCCATTGCTGTCCTGGGGTATAATGACTACTTTGGGTCCAAAAATTTGGGAAACACATGACAAGGGGAAGAATTTTGATACCACTTTATGAGAAGTAGTTCAGTTGATGTAGACGTATGGGCATCAAATCAAGGACCGTTTCGTGACATTAGAGCAGAATATTTGAGGTCGGCGTCGGCCTGGAAAATACGCAGCATGTGATCTCTAGTCAAAATGATGGGTGTAAATGAAATGCCATGTTTCCTGCCACCGATTGAGAAGACAAAGTTAACATTTGTGAGACAATTAGAAGCTGGTGGTTTGCTGAGCTGTGATTTTGATTCTTTGTCAGGGCATCGAGAATGGAGAAAAATCTGGAAGGGTCAGGGAAGACGTCAGGGAGAAAGGCAGGATTTGAGGTGGACCCCAGGTACAGAAGACAGATGGAAGGCATTTCAGGTGGAGGGAACAGCAGGGGGCAAAGCTTGGGGTGGGCTGGGGCACCCCACATCCCCACATTCACAGAAGCAGCTCTGCAGAGTGGATGCCCGCTGGGAACAGTGAGGACTAGGGTGGCCGGGTGGCTGTTGGCTCTGACGAGGCAGCGGCCCTGGGATTTGGTGGTGGTGGCAGTAGGGAGCTCAAGTGTGTGGGGAGGGGCCCTGTGGCAGGGCCTGACCGGGCAGGTTGGTGAGACTGGGTAGGTCACAGTTCCAGAGACAGCACAAGGTACGTGTCAGCGTGAAGGGAGGTCCTGGAGTCCGGGTCTGTTTGGGGAGAGGCAGGGGCCCTGGAGGCCTCGGTGCTGGCTGGGAAGTGTGGATGGGACAGCCTGCGAGCCTGCACTTTTTATCCTTGGCTGCACCTGCAGATCACATGGCCTGGAAAGCTTTTTAAAAATGCTTGTGAGGGGGCCCCACCCCAGACCACGGAGGGAGAGCCAGTAGCTTTTTTAGAAGTGCCCCAGATGATTTTCATGGTTTGTGTGGGCTGACGAGATGAACTGTACGCTCAGGGGAGTGTCAGGGAGCGGCAGGGATTAGAAGGTGGGAGAAAATTGGAGGCAGAAGAGAGCCAGAAGCCTGTGCGGTGGTGAGATATGGGGTGCTGGGCCCTGAGCTCCTGTGGAGTAGCTGAGGACTGGCTCGGGAAAGAGGGAGGGGGCGGCAGAGAAGGTGGAATCGCGCCAGGGAGAGATGACCACACCCCCCACCCCCCAGGCTGCTGAAGTTTGCCTTTGAGCTCCTTGGCCAAAGGGGGCTGGTGTAGCCAAGAGTGTAAACCCTGTGAGGGCAGGAGAAAAGACGGTTCCCCACTCATTTGCTGATCCTCCTTCCGCAGCCGGGCCTATGGAGCAGGCACAGCGGGTTCTTACCTGGTCCTTCAAGCCTGCGTGCGAGCCAGATTCCTCCCTCCGCCTCTAATTGTAATGACTGCAGCAAACACTACTTGTAAACCTTAAAGCTACATTTCTTCAAAGTAATTCTATTAAAGATAGTTGGGATTTAGGGTACCTGAGTCACTTGATTAGTCGAAGAGCAGAAGGGAGGTTTTACCGGTGCATTTAATGCATATCACCGTATCATAATTTATGATATTGTCAGAAAAAAATTAGAGTCCAGTTCATTCCATCTGCAGTGTTTATTGAGCACATACGTAGTGTGCCCTGTAGGTTGGGAACACATGGGTGACAAGATACAAGTTTCTGCCCTCAAGTAAGCTCATGATCTGCAGAGAGTGGCTTCTGATGGAGGGAAAAGTAATGGCAGCCTGGGGAGGGAGAAGTTGAAAAAGTGGTATCAGATACCGAGAGTGAATCTGGGTGTCAGAGAAGGCTTCAGAGGAGATGATGGGTAGGTAGAGTCTTGAAGGGCAAGTGGGAGCTCTGGGGGACACCGATGAGAGGCCTTGGGGCCAGAGAACAGCGCTGTGCCAAGGCCCGAAGGGGCAGGGGCAGGCTCAGGCTTGGGCTGAGCTGGGTGGGTATAGAGGAGGGAGGGCTGGATATGCAGCAGAACCGGCCAAGTGCTTAGCGCGCTGTGAGTTGGGACGTGGCTTTCACACAACCTTTCGATGGTTGAGTGGGCAGTGCTCTGGGTCCTCCACTTTGCCTCTGATCAGAGCAGCTCTGCTCCGCTCTGAACGTGGGAAACTAAAAAGAGCTCCTTTGAAAAGTGTTCCTCTGCTGTTTAAAAAAAAACCCCAAAGTGATCTCATTGCTGTCGGTGCTGGGGAGTCACTGAGCAAGAGAGTGCCCTGTGGGTGGCTGGCAGGGAGGGCCTGGAGGCTTCCCCAGGGAGCTGAACAGCCTTCACTTCTCTGTGTGTGCAGAAGGCAGAGTAGAGAAGGGTTCTAACTGCTTCCACCCTCTACTGTAGGCCAGTTTCTCAGGTCCTGGGGTGAGGTCTGGCCCCATCTGCGTCTGTCTGCGTCTGTGGTGCTGCGGCTAACAGGTCCGTTGGGAATGGAGCTCCTTACACTTACACTCGAGCAGCTTTGATTTTTTTATTTTTTTGGTGAGTAAGCTTTACGCCCAAATGGGGCTTGAACTCATGATCCCGAGAGCAAGAGTTGCGTGCTCTGCCCACCGAGCCAGCTAGGTGCCCCAAGCAGCTCTATTTCTCCAGAAACCCCTGGAGAATTTTATGAGTGGGTTGTGAAGGTAAGGGACCCAGTAGCTAACCCTGGGATGCGTGTCAGAGAGTGCCTGGGCCAGGCTCGGTGCTGAGTACCCAGGAGATGCCCAGCCCTCAACTCGCCTTGGAGTAGACCAGACAAAAGTGGTGCACGGGCCCCATTTAGCCCACAGATGTGTTTTGTTTGGGCTCTACTGTCCTTTGTCCTTTTTTTTTAAAGATTTTTTTTTTTTTTTAATTTATTTGACAGACACAGAGAGAGAGGGAACACAAGTAGGAGGAGTGGGAGAGGGAGAAGCAGGCTTCCCGCGGAGCAGGGAGCCTGATGGCGGGGCTCGATCCCAGGACCCTGGGACCATGACCTGAGCCGAAGGCAGACCCTTAACGACTGAGCCACACAGGCGCCCCTCCTTTTTTCTTAAAAATTAAAGTTGGTTGCTGTATTAATTTCCTATGGCTGCTGTAAGAAATGATCACAAATGCAGGGGCCTCAAACAGTCGTCCAGGTTAGACTTCCAACACCGGTCTCAGGGGGCTACAGTCATGGTGTAGCCAGGACTGTGTTCCTTCTTGAAGGCCTCAGGAGAAGATCTGTTTCCTTGGCTTTTCCAGCTTGTAGAGGCTGTCCGCGTTCCTTGATCCGTGGCCCCTTTTGTCTTCAAAGCCAGCAGTAGCTAGTCCTGTCCTCAGGCCACATCTCTCTGACACTGATTCCTTGGCCTCCCACTTCCACTTTTAAGGATCCTTGCTGGTACATTGGGCCCACTGGATAATCCAGGCTCCTGTCCCTATTTTGAGGTCAGCTGATTAGAAACCTTAATCCCATCTGCTACCTTCATTTCCCTTTGCCTTGTAACTGGGATTAGGATGTGGACATCTTTGGGAGGCCATAATTCTGTCTACCAGAGTCGCCAACCTGAAAATCAGGAGATCTTACAGAGCAATGCGGACTTGGAGCTTCATTGACAAATCGGAACGCTTGGCAGCTGGGGGCCTGCACTGTTGCCTGGCAACAGTGGGTCAGCGCCAATGTCGGCGCCGTCTCTGGAAGGGGTTTCGGGCGCCAGTTCTCCGCAGCCCCCACCCCTCCCATGATGCCTCCTCGTTTCCCTTCGTTGCCTGGGCCCTGCTCTGGAGCCCAGGGCCTCACATAGCGTTAGTCACGGCAGCGCCTCGGGTGCAGGGTCTTGGAGCTTGCCAGACTCCTCTTTGCCCTCCCTTGCCCGAGCTTTAGATGCTCGTCTCACGCCCTCCTGTGCCTGGCACATACCCACACCTCCTCTCCATGCCCCCTTCTCTCTGACCCCGGGCTTCACATTCCAGAGCATCTCTGATGCTATTTTAGGTGGTAGTGTTTGTACCATTACTCCTTGTCTCTCGTCTTCTCCTAGTACATTCTGGTGCCTTCCATTTGATGTCTTACATTGGCATTTGTGAGAAGCAAGTCTTTATGATGCACCTTTAGAGCGGTGTCCATCAAAAGTCGGGATCACACAACAGGCATTTAGTTGAACACCTACTACAGGCCATGCACTTTTCTAGCTACTGGGAATACAACAGGGAGGGATACCTGCCTTACCTCCCACCCCTCATTTAGTTCTCGAAGAGGAAGGAGGAGGAGGTGAAACACGTGGATAGGCAATTGCAATTTTAACCTATTGCATCTCGCGAGAGCCTAGCAGCATCCTCCTTTCCTTGGATCTGGGAGGCGGGCTCTGTCTGCAGTGGCGGGGGTCCCATAGCTCTGTTAAAGGCATGTCAGTGAACAATTTTCCTGGTTTCCTGCCCCTAGCTGATAGCTGAATTCTGGGCTGGCATGTTGGAGGCCTAGATAATGTATTGGTTTGCAGTGTGAGGGACTAGGTCAGATGACTCCATGTGTTGCTGCCTGGCAGTGTGACCTGGGGCTCTGGTTCTTTTCTGAGCCCTTTGTGTGGCCTCTTGTGGACAGGCCTGCCCCCGTGACCCTAAACTGTGGGGTGCAGGTGGAGAGCACCAGGTGGAGCCACCAGAATTTGACAGCCTGAGGGCATCTAGTCTTTACCTCTGCAGAGCATTATCCAGTATATTAAAGATTCGGGAATTGCTTGAAAACAAAGCAAGACTTTTCATTATGGAGAATTTCAATTATATAAATACAGTTCAGCGAGCTCCCATCTAGGATCCTTCCCCCTCCCTGCTCTTCGATTACTTTCAAAGCAAATCGCAGACTTTGTGGGTAAGTGCCCTCGGTACGCATCACCGGCAGAGGCAGATATGGACTCTTCGGAAACTTGTTTTTAAGAGAAGACTGGCCACCAGCCATCCTGATTTTGATTTTTTTTTTTTTTAAGATTTTATTTATTTGACAGAGAGAGAAACAGCGAGAGAGGGAACACAAGCAAGGGGAGTGGCAGAGGGAGAAGCAGACTCCCCACGCGGCAGGGAGCCCGACGCGGGGCTTGATCCCAGCACCCTGGGATCATGACCTGAGCCGAAGGCAGACGCTTAACGACTGAGCCACCCAGGCGCCCCCTAATTTTGATTTTGAATGCTCTGGGGTTGAAGCTGACTTTCTGCACGTGTGGAATAATGATCCATCTTTATACAAAATCTTAATGTGGGTTGAATTTTGTTAGCATTTCTATTAGGGCAAAACAGTGAGATTTATTTTTTTAAGATTTTATTAACTAATCATTTATTTGAGAGAGCAAGTGAATGGGCACGCTCAGCACAGGGATGGGGCAGAGGGAGAGGGAGAGGCAGAATCCCAAGCGGACTCCGTGCTGAGCATGGAGCCCAACGTGGGGCTCGATCCCATGACCCTGAAAACATGACCTGAGCCAAAATCACCGACTGAGCCACCCAGGCACCCCAAAACAATGACAATTTTGCTATTTTAATTTTTGTATTGTAAAATACATGTGACACAAAATTTACCATGGTAACCATTTCAAAGCGTTAAGAATTCAGTGGCATTAAGTATATTTACACTGTTGGGCAGTGATCCCCACAGCATAGTTAACAGACTTTTTTCATCACCCCAGAAGGAAACGTATACCCATTAAGCAGTTGCTCCTATTCCTCGCATCCTCCGGCCCCTGAAAAGAATTAATCTGCTTTCTGTCCCTAGGATTTGCCTGTGCTGGGCATTTCACGTGCATGGTGTCATACGTACGCGACCCTCTGTGTCTGGCTTCTTTCACTTAGCATAGTGTTTTCCAGGTTCAGCCGTGGGGTCACGTGTGTCATTCCTTTTTATGGCTGAATAGTATTCCATCGTGTAGCTAGACCGCAATTTGTAGATCTGTTCATCTGTTGACGGACATTTGGGTTGTTTCCACCTTTGGCGATTGGGAGTAGTTACCACTTTAACTTGTCAGTGCTTACTTTGAAATGTGATGCGATGCGTGGATCAAAAAGAAAATGTCACGAATAAGGGGGTACGAGGGTGGTTACTTCTTGATTCCATTGATTTTAACACATTTACAAAGAACTTCTTCCCGAAGTACATCATACATAACAGAAAAGTATACTATGCGTAAGGGACTCAGAGGCCTCTTCTGCTATTTTTTGGTTTTGGTGGCCGTGAGGCCTGCTTCCCGGGCTGCCAATCTTGCGGTGGGGGGGACCCTGCTCTTAGACCTGAGAGACCACAGCTATGGGTCTGAGGGTGGGCAGTGGCCTTTCTCTGCATTAGCATTGAGGGAAATGCTTGACTTTGCCCCCTCCTGCGTTATGGGGACAGACTCAGTGTTCTTGGTGTTTTCATGAGTCACTTCCTTTATTTCTGTGCCTCAGTAAACAGAGTCTGTGTCCGTGTGTTGTCATGACAAGGTGCTGGAGTTCAGGGTGGCAGGTTAGGTACGTCGTGCTCAGGAAGACGAAGTGGATTTGGCAGCATATTGTATATATAGACGTTGATTTCGGTTAGGCTCTTATTTCTAGCAAGGAGTTAGAGGACAGCCCTGGATAAGTCCGTTGCTGACTGGTGGGTACCCTTCGCAAGGGCTGCCCTGTGGGGTGGGAAGTGGCATACACTCTCGTTGCATCATGCTGTGTGTCCTCCTTTGGAGGGTGTCAGGGAGATGTTCATCTCAGGTCCCAGGACAAGGAGGAACTTCTGTGCATCTGCTTTATTTCTCTCTTGTGGACAGTGTGAATCCTCTTTGCTTTGGCCGTCAGGAGGCTCACCTCAAAGTCAGTCGTTCGTGCTAGCTCTAGTGTGGCCTGTACTTTGGGCTCTAACCCAGCACCCCCCCCCCCCGCCCTTTTCTTTCCTTATTGCCGGGATTTCTTTGTTTACTTGCTTTTCATCGTGCTCTGGGTGTCTCTGCTTGGCTCCTATACTTTGTCAGGATCACTTGGCGAGCTTCTTTTTTTTTAAAATGCCCATGCCCATGCCCCACCACCTTCTGTTTTAATTGTTCTGGGAGGGGGCCTGAGCCTAAGTATGTTTCCAGAGCTCCCCAGAGATTCACATGTGTGGGTTGGGAACCCGCTGCTTTAGGCCATTTCACATTTGTTTAGCAAGCAAGGCAGGGATAAATAGACGAGAAGGATGGAGTCTGGGAGGACAGCCTACCCCAAAGTAGGGTGGTTTCAGCTCAGAGAAGCTGAGTAAAAAGGATTATGTGGCTTCCAGTGGTTTTCCTGCCAGTGGAACCAGTGGGAAAGCTCCAAGGGACTTCTCCCTGTGGCCAGAACCGCAGAAGCCTTCACTCCTGGACCAGGGTTGGGGAGGAGCCACTGGGATTTTACTCTGAAGATCTCAGGCCTGCCTAGGAGGAGTACAGCTTTGTAACCAGGTCTTTTGGGCCATTCAGGACCTGCGTCCCATGCTTGGGGCCCAGTTTGTGCTTAATTCTGATTGTGTTTCCGTCTGCTCTACCAAAATAGACTATCTGTAATACAGTATTTCCAGGCCGATTTTCTTTTTTATCCTAAGTCTCGGAGAATGTTTAGGGTGCGTTTTTTAATGGTCATCAAGGAAAATTTGGAAGTAGGAAGAACCAAACTCAAACTTGACCTATGGCCTTCTCACTGTAGTCGCTGTTAGTGGTTCGGTTTGTTTTCTCTAAGTTGTCAGTTTGTTTAGTACCCAGGGATCTTGATGGTGTGTGTGACCATCACTGGGGTGGTGCAGAGCTTTCCCTTGAACGGCCACGGCCATGGCCATGGAGGGAAGAGGTCAGCACTTCCTGTGATTTGTCCCCTTCTCCCTTGCTGGGGGTGGCGGGGTCTGCAGCCCCCAGAGGCGCCGGGAGGCCACGAGGGAACTCTCTGCTTTGCCGGATGGAGAGGGCTGATTAACCAGTTGGCTGTGGGTGAGGGCGGGGGAGGCTGTTGGTGCTGGTGCTGAGATGGGGAAGTGGTCAGTGGGGAGGATGACTTCAGAGCTGGACAGGGGAACTGAGGACCAGTAGCACTGTGTGCGCTTCACAGGCTTCCAGAGAGGGCCACACCGGCCTCTTTGGGCCTCAGTTTCCCCATCTGTGATGTACATGAGAGAGTAGGACTACGCGATACCTGATCCGCCGCCCCAATGCTGTCTTCCATTCTGAGGTAGGAGCAGCGGTCGAGCCGGCGGCTGTTCTGGTTGCTGAATGTGTCTTTTCCCTTTGGTGACGCTGAGCCCATGATGAGATGTTGGTGAGGTGGGTGGCAGCCCGTTCTTACCACACACTTGATTGCCTCTCTCTCCAGAAGTCCCCAGAAGAAGGCACAGGCCAGTTCCCTTAGGCAATCTGTTTGCCTGAGGTTCCCTAGCTCGCTCCGATCCAACCCAGAGAGCGGGTCTGGGTCGTGGGTCAGCTGGCTCACTTCAGGGAGACCTGTGACCTGTCAGTGGCTGGTCATTTCCTTCTGGGGCCCTCGGCACTGGTGCCGCATGGGGACAGGCAAAGGGGTTAGGTGAACGGGTCTCCCACGCCGGGGGAGGGTCCCTGATTCTCTGCCCACTGGTGTTACGCCCGCCTGGCCGGTTAGTGAGCCAGCCCCCCGTGAACAGAGGTCACTTTCCCACAAGACCGCCTCTCCTGGGAGGAGGGCAGGCCCTGCTCTGTGCTGCGTGGCCCCCCCCCCCCCCCCCCCCCCCGGGGCCTGGTGGTGGCGGGTGGCTTCAGACACACTTGTCACTCTGAGGTTTGCATTTGTATGCTGCATCACACTACCAGCCGGTGGATATTTAAGGAATCTTTTTGATAGAAATTTAAAAGCTATTCTGAAGGGTTTTGGTGGTGTTTTTTGAAATTGGAAGAAGGAAATCCATTTAAAATTTGGAAAGGGGAAATGTTCCTCTTCAAGAGAAAAACCTCATTCTGTAACCCACTGGCTTCTGAGTCGAGCTCTCAGAAATGAGATTTCTAAAAAAACTGCCCTGTGAGGCTCATGGAAATATCATTTAAATCGGTCCGCCCCAGGTTGCTCTCCTTCTGGGAGGTCGTGTGGAAATACGGTTTTGCCTCTGTTTTTGTTGAAGATGAGAGAGTGCACTACCTCGTTGATTTGGCATCTTTTGAGCACTGAGTCACTTCACAGGGAAATTTCCAGACAAATGAGTATCACCCCTTTGGGGGCCAAAGCCTGTCCTCACCTGCAGCTTTTGTTCTCCGCTTTCCCCGGCTGGGCTGCAGGTGGGGAGGTGGGCTGCCTGTGGGTGAGCTTGCTCTCTGATGGGGCCTGAGGTCGGGCCTCCTCTCGCCCCGGAGTGCCCGGAGGAAGAGTCCCTGGTCTCTGCCAAGGGCACCCGGGGCCCGTCCCTGTGCGGCCTGCGTGCTCTCTTCTGGCCTCACCTCTCACCGCTCTCCTCTCTCCACTTGCCACGCTGGGGACCGAGCCATTCGTTTGGCTTGGAGTGCATTCTGCCTGCCGCTCGCCCACCTTGACCACCCCCTTTGCCCGGTCCATACCTGGTCTGTACCCTTTGGGCTTCCATGGTAGCGTATCAGCTGTGTTTCCCTGCTCCCCGTGGGCGGTATCCTGAGCTCTTGGCAGACGGGTTGTGTCGGATCGATCCGCATCCCCCAGCACTGTTGCTGCTGCCTGGCTGGTAGCCCATGCTGAGGACTCACTTGCTGCACAGTTTGGGGGTGCTCCTAGCTTCTTCTTCTTCCCTCCCTTCCCTTTGCCCCTGGTGACCGGAGAGACACCTGCTCAGGGCCCTGCATGGGGTGGCGTGGAGCTGGGGGCGGGAGGGGGGAGTAGGGAGGGAGTAGGGATGGGAGGGTGGAGATGGGGGTGCACGGATCTCTGGGCAGTGCAGGGGAGAGTTACGGACAGTTGGGAAAGGCCACCACGGGCCATTTGCAGCCTTCCAGGTGTGAAACCTGCGGAGCCTGGCAGAGACTGCTGCAGGGCTAGCTGCTGGAGCCTGCCCTTCAGCTTTCCAGCTGTGGTGGGGGCTCTAACAGATGGACAGGCAGAAGGACAGAGGGCCTGGCTCACGCTCACTCCTGTGCTGCTCAGGCCACCGGCATCTGGGACCTGTCGGCCAACGGCTTTGATTTTTTTTTTTTTTTAATGTTCTTTGGAATAGGCAACTCATTGACATAGGTCTAAAATAAAAAGATATTAAAGTATCCTTTGAGAGATCTTGCCCTTCACCTCTGACCTCATCTGCCTTGTTCCCCACCTCCCTTCTCCTTAACAGATAACACCTTTTAGTAGTTTGAATATCCTTTTAGTGTTTTTTTATGCAAATAAGACAAACACAAACTTACAAACTTATATCCTTATTTCTCCCTTTCTGTTCGAGAAAAGGGCACATAACACATACCCTTCTGCACCTTGCTCTTTGACCCACCACTGTAGCCTAGAGACTTTTCTATGTCAGTACTTGGAGAGAGTCATCATTATCTTTCAGCTAGGTAGTATTCCTTTTTTTTTGGAGGAACAAAAGCTGTTTTTCTTGTTTTATTTTGTTTTCAGTCCCATCCCCTATGCAAAGGCATTCAGGTTGTTTCTGGCATCATGCACCTGCATCCAGTAACCTTACCTGTGTATCCTTTCTGGCACGTGCAGGTGAACCCGAGGGTCGCGTCCCCTGGGGACATTGCTGAGGCAGAGGGTAAACACGTTTGTGGTTTTGATTGATTTTGCCAACTTGCCCTCTGCAGGTTCCATTTTGTACTTTGATCAGCAAGTGTGAGTGCCCATTTCCCCACAGCCTCGCCAAGAGGAGGTATAGTCAGATGTTTGGATTTTTGCCAATCTGACAGGTGTCAAAAGTATCTCCATGTAGTTTTGTTTTTGTTTATGTTTTTTTTTTTTTTTTACTGGCTGCTTGGAGTTTATTTTCCACTTGGTGCAAGGCACACGGTTACAGGGTGTCAGAAAGGCTTGTGTGTGGCTTGGATAGTAAAAAGTGGGGTTCTCTCAACTTCCTTTTTGGTGTTTTGCTATTTTGATATAAAAGAGCCCAACTGCTTCTGCTCAATGTAGTTTTGATTTGCTTTTTTCTGAAGTGTGAGCCGATTATGTCATGTGTTTAAGGACCATTTATAGTTTCGTGTGGACAGTTCTTTTCCCGTTTTTTGGGGGGGGGGGTTATTGGTTGTTTATTTCTCAATTTCTGTGAGCTCTGTATGTTTTTGGAAGATAGTTCGTTGTGTTGTGAGTTGTAAAAATTTCTCAGGCTAGGAATTATTTCGATCTCGCCAGATTCTTCAAGTACTTCCCTCCCAACCCCATCTGCTGTGTTTAAAGGTTCAGACTGTGGCCTTGGGACAGAGTCTGGTCTCTATTGGGTCAGAACCACAACCCTGGCTTCCTTCCAGGATTTTGTTAATTGACCACAGACATGTTTTCAACATGAACATACAATAGTGTGGAAGCATTTTGAGTCTGTATGGGGATGGGCCACTCGGTGCTGTGAACCAGCCCCTCACGTGTCTGTGGCCTGACACAGCAAAGGCTTATTTCTCCTCACGCTGTGTGTCCAGTGTGTGTGGTTATTGTAGTCATTCACGGGCCCAGGCTGATGGAAGCACACTGTTTGTTTTGCTGTTGTTGTTGTTGCTAACGGCTTTATTGATACATACCATGCAGTAAAGTTCACTTGTTTGAAATATACAGTTCAGTAGTTTTGCGTATATTCAGAGTTGTGCAACCATCAGCACAATCGTATTTTATAACATTTCATCACTCCTCAAAACATCTCATACCCATTAAGCAGGCATCCCCTCCCCCCCTCTTCCGTCAGCCTCTGGCAACTGTCAGCCTCCTTTCTGTCTGTGGATTTGCCTGTTCTGGACATTTCGTATCAATGGAATTATACAGTATGTGACCTTTTGTGGCTGGCTCCTTTCATTCAGCGTATTTTCAAAGTTTGTCACATTGTAGCATGTATCTGTACTTCATTCCTTTTTTTTTTTTAGGTATTATTATTATTATTATTTTTTTATTCTTATGTTAATCCCCATACATTACATCATTAGTTTTAGATGTGGGTTCCATGATTCATTGTTTGTTGTACTTCATTCCTTTTTAAGGCTGGATAATATTCCATTTTATGGCTACACCACATTTTATTTACCCATTCATCTGTCGACGGACAAAGCTGTTTCCACTTTTCGGCCATCATAAGCAATGCTGCTGTGAACATTGGCACACAGGTCTGTGTGTGGACACGTTTTCCTCTCCCTCAGGGAGATAAGGAGGCGCCATCTTGAAGGTCTCCACCATCACCACCATCTGGGAAGGGAGTTTGGAGAATCACACACTGGCTTAAATTTAAAGTGTTTGACAGAAAAACACCACATGTCACGGGCGCCTGGGTGGCTCGGTTGTTGGGCATCTGCCTTCGGCTCAGGTCATGATCCCAGGGTCCTGGGATCGAGTCCCGCATCGGGCTCCCTGTTCGGCGGGAAGCCTGCTTCTCCCTCTCCCACTCCCCCTGCTTGTGTTCCCGCTCTCGCTATCTCTCTCTCTGTCAAATAAATAAATAAAATCTTTAAAAAAAAAAAAGAAAAACACCACATGTCACTTCTAGCACATTTTATTGGCCGATGCCGTGACTGACCTTAGAGGGGGTGGGGAAACGCAGGAGGACCTGACCTGGAAATACTTGGCGAGTAGACTCATTAATACAGAGAGCAGTGGGCATTCGTGGGACCCAGGGGAGTGAGTCCGTGTGGACAGGTGAGGCCAGGAAGGGTTCATCAGTAAGGCGGGAGCTCCAGGGTAGAAACTACCTGGAACAAAATGTGTCGGCCTTGAAAGCTGGTCAGTGAGAAGACCTCAGATCCTCCAAGGAGCAGCTGGGGAGTGAGCGTGTGATGATGCTCTGGGAGAGGAGAAGGGCAGCCTCACGGGACTAACCTGAAGTCGGCCCGGGTGAAGGACTGGGCTCGTCCCGCGTTTGCACGGGGGGCATGTAGCACGGCAGTAGGGGCGCAGACCCCACCCCAGCTCGTGCTCTGCGTTGCTCACCCCCTTGCTTCTCACCTATAAAATGCCTCCCCTGCAGATTTGTGGCACGTAGTAGGCACAGCTAGAGCTGCGGTGGCCAAGTGCCTGTCGCCTGGCCGTCCCCAAGCCATCCCCAGGCCTCTGGTTCATGTTTTCCTTGCGAGGCATAAATGTGCTGAAGGACTGCCCCGTTCTCACGGCCTGGTTATCCCCAGGGTGGCCGAAGGGAGGAGGAGGTTGGTGGTACTGACGTGGCCGAGGAATATTCCAAGGCAAGTAAACAGTTCTTCCTCAGCCTCTGGCGCAACAGATTTCTCAACTGGAGTGTTTTCTGGGCCCAGGAGAAACTGGGCAGATTTGTGTACGCACCCAGCCAGCCCTCCGCGCTCGAAGCGCCCCCTTTTATTATTTTTCTAAACAAATCAGGACAATGGCAATGTAAACAGTGTTTGAACAAAAGCGTTTGGCTAATGGAGATAAAACCAAAAGGAAAATAACAGCTTTAATTTCTTTTTGGCTTTTTGTGTTTTGACATTTGGCAGCATACTTTAATCTTTTAAGAATTAAAAAAATGACATGGTTTGCAGACTGCTGTCTGTTTTTGCTTGTTCAATTTAGTGTGAAATTGACTCAGAAATCCCCCACCGGGCCCCCCCACTCCGACCCCGTCCGTTTGGTCCTGTTTTACTCTTCTTCTGAGTTGGGGGCGGGTGGCGAGGGGCCACGGGCCTGCCAAACATGTGGACAAGCATGGACACCGGTGGAAGCAAAAGCTTTCACCTCAGTTCTCACAGCCTGTTCCTGCCCACTGTCTTGGGGTGTCTCGCGGGCTGCCATTCCATTTTCCAGAGAAAACTGAGATTCAGTGAGGGGACCGAGCAGTGGCGGGGAGATCTTTCCCCTCGGCCGCGCTGTGTCGTGTTTTATATTCTGTCAGAGCATCTTGGCGGGTGGGGAGGGGGGTATGGAGAGGAGCACAGAGACTGGGGGGGAAGCGTGTGAGCAGGTGCCCTGTGGAGTCATTCATTCCTGTGGCAGATGTATGCCAGGCGCCGTGCCAGGCCCTGTGAGGCGGGCAGCAGTGTGGAGACAGTCGGGGCCTCTGTGCCCCCAGAGCTGCAGTCCGGAGGCCGTGGGAGGAAGGAGGGAGAAGTGGAGGGAAAGCCGGAAGCCCAGGCGGGCAGCAGGTGGCAGATCGTCCAGCAGAGGATCCCTGGGGAGAAGGGGGGTCGGGGGTGATGGGTTCAGTTTTGTCCTGAGACTGGGGAGGAAGTAGCATATGCCAAAGAGGTATGGGCCGAGATGCAGCAGGTCTGGGACGTTCCGTGTGGCCTCCCTCGCGAGGGTGTCTGAGCCACTCCTCGGTGTCATTAGGAGATGGCCTGGCTCTCCCAGTCACCCACTGCTGCTCATGGCACCCAAAAGCATGCTTCTTGCCACATCCTCTGGATGCTTCTCTGTCCTTGTTGATTAGCGTCACTCCCTGAAGCTCTCCCCTCTCCTGCACTCACCGCTCCCCCCCCCCCCGCCCCCCGCCCCCCCCCCCCCCCCCCGCCCCATGCCTGTTTACCGGCACCTCCAGCTACATTTGGTTGTTTGAAATAAAACTGCCGGTTCTGCCTCTTTCCTTCTCCTGAAACCTGTAAACCGTTCCCACCTTTATATTCTGTTAAGGGTGCCTCTGTCCTCCCGGCTACTCCCACTCCCACCTGTCGCACCCTGTGCAGACATGTGGCCATCGGGTTGATTCTCCTGCTCTGTGTTTACGTCCGAGGTCTCCTGCCCTTTCGTTCCCCTGCTGCACTCAAATTCAGGCCCCAGTTCCCCTCATCGCCTCCCTTGGGGGCTCTAAGTGGTCTTCCGTCTGTATCACCCTCCCTTGTCCCCACCCTGGCCCTCTCACCTTGTGCTGCCTGGTCAGGGTTCCAGAAATACTCTTCTGACAGTGTCATTCCTCTGCTCCCAGACAGAACAAAAGCCAGCTTCCTTAGCTTCGCTCCAGCAGTAGTTCCTAAAATAATTTTAAGTGGTACGCAGTTGAAGTTACTCATTTTAATAGTTATCTCAGAAATGCCGTAGTACTATGGCAGTTGAGAAAGTTCAACATGGAGTTACCATGCGAACCAGCAAGTGCACTCCTCAGTGTATGCCCGGGAGAGCTGAGCACATACGTCCGTGCAAACACTTGGACACAGATGTTCACAGCAACACTATTCATAATAGCCAAAAAAGGGGGAAAACAACCCAGGCATCCTCCAATGAAGTAGATAAATAAAACATATATCCATACGGTGGAAAATTATTCAGCCATAAAAAGGAATGAAGTACTGATAATGTAATGCAACCTTTAAAATATGTTAGCTGAAAGAACAAGACACAAAAGGCCAGAGGTTGGATGATTTCCATTCATACGGAACATCTGGAATGGGCAAATTCCTAGAGACAGAACGTCTTAGACAGAGGCCAGGGGAAGGGGGCATGGGTAGTGACTGCTGACAGGTACAGGGTTCCTTCCGGGGGCGATGACCATGTTCTGGAATCAGCGGTCATGGTAGTTCAGCACTGCGAATATACCCAATTGTAAGTGTGAACTGTATACTTGAAGATGGTGACTCTTAGGCTCTGAGTTCTCTCTCAAAAACAAAACAAAAAGGCCCCCCCTTCCAAAATGCCATAGCAGTGATCCCTGATTTCATTATATTACAGTGGGTATTTGAGTTTAAATTATATTAAAGTGGGTATTTGAGTTTAAAAGTAAATGCATTTAAAGAAAAATAGTAAACGTATAAGGGTAATTCAATGAGACAGTTCCTAAGATGTGCCTGCCACACAGTAAGTGCTCTGTGTTAGCCACTATTATTATTACTATTATTATTATTGGGGGGATATGGCAAAATCTTGAAAATGAATAACCGTAGTTGGCAAGTCCAGATCCCCCTGCCAGCCAATTCTGCATCCCACACAGCCCGCTGTCTCAGTGCGCTGCCTAAACGGCCTTCTCCCCCCATGCACTTGCTCGTGCCTCTCATTCTTCAGCAGCATTGCCTCAGATGCACCTGACGTATCCCGCAGCTGGCCCTGATCTTCTTGTTGGAGTGTCCAGTTTGTAATCTGCCTTTGCTCTACCCCCAGCTCAGACCAGAAGGCATGTCTTGTGCTTCTCTAACAACACCCCGCCCCCACCCCCGGGCCTGTGGGCATTGTTCTTTACACACTGAGTCTGTGAAGAGTACTTGTTGAACCTGGTATCAACTCAACCATTAATATGTCTGCTCTGTGACGATAAAATGATGTTATGAGTTAGGGCAGCACAAATATTTTTAAGATATGCAGAGAACAGGGGCGCCTGGGTGGCTCAGTTGGTTAAGCGACTGCCTTCAGCTCAGGTCATGATCCTGGAGTCCTGGGATCGAGCCCCGCATCGGGCTCCCTGCTCAAAAGCAGAGGGAGTCTGCTTCTCCCTCTGACCCTCCTCCCTCTCATGCTCTCTCTCTATCGTTATCTCTCTCTCTCAATAAATAAATAAAAATCTTTAAAAAAAAAAAGATATGCAGAGAACATGGGGCGCCTGGGTGGCTCAGTCGTTAAGCGTCTGCCTTTGGCTCAGGTCATGATCTCGGGGTCCTGGGATCGAGCCCCACATCGGGCTCCCTGCTCGGCGGGAAGCCTGCTTCTCCCTCTCCCACTCCCCCTGCTTGTGTTCCCTCTCTCGCTGTGTCTCTCTCTGTCAAATAAATAAAATATTAAAAAAAAAATGCAGAGAACTTTTGCACACTCTGTAAATGAACTGAGCTGTTCTACTCTCAGGAACATACTCTGGAACAGCTCTGCACATGTGTCCCAGGAGACACAGGCACAGGCCAGACTCCAGACGTATTCATGATGGCAAAAATTTGGAAATAGTTTGGATGTCCATTGACGGGAAAGTGAGTGGGTACATTGTTAAATATGAAGTGGGTAGACTGCAGCTCACCATGCGGAGCGATGTGGATAAGTCTTAGAAACGCAGTATTGAACGACAAAAGCAAGTTGTGGAAGACTGTATATTATTTGGTTTTATAGCACTTGTGGTAAAATGATCTTCTTTTATAAAAAGCAAGGAGGAACCCAGAACCCGAGCTGTGTGCCTGGGGCAGAGGAAGTAGGGAGGGGAAGGACCCCTCTGGGTGGGCATTGCGGTCATGTTCTAGGCCTTGAGGAGAATGCGGGGGTCACAGGGGCTCCTTGGCTTGTGCCTCAGATGTGGTTTGCACTTAATTCTTTAATGTGCATCCAATAGTACATAATAAAAATTGAAGCAAACAAAAGGAACAGCAAGAAGACATTAGGGCTGGCTCATGCCTTTTCTGGGGTAGACTCTGACATTTAAGAGTTAGAAGGAACATTTCCTCCTAATATATCCAGTCAGTATTGCAGAGTAAATAAAACACTGGGAATGTCTCCAGCAGAGGAGGGAGGAGGGAAATAATATTTTTATTCTGTACCAAAAAAGGAAGTTTACCTTTCAGCATTGTGACCCTGTCTTTTCTGAGTGGTATTTCAGATAGTGACAGCAATTTCAAAGGAATAATGCAGACTTCTTAGGTTGTTCAAGTTGATGTGACTCATTTAGTAGGAGACATGATTATAGCCAAAGAGATATCATTTCTTAGGGATATGAGTTCTAAAGAATACATTTTTAAATTTGAATTTTATTTTATTTATTTTTTATTATCTTTTAAGTAGGCTCCATGCCCAGCGTGGAGCCCAACTCGGGGCTTGAACTCACAACCCCGAGATCAAGACCAGAGCTGAGACCAAGAGTCAAACTCAACTGACTGAGCCACCCAGGTGCTCGCCCCTAAAGCACATTAAAAAAAAAATAGTTTTGGAGTTTCTGCGGTATTTCCTGGCTGATTTCATTGTATCGCCAGACTGTAGAACCTTAACACATTTCCAGGGGAAGCTTTCTTTGAAGAGCATTAAAATCCCTATCCTGGGCTGGCCGTGCTGGTAGGAGCTGGGAAGGCCAGGGTCTGATCCTCGTACAGCGTTGAACTGCTCTGGGCCTCGGTGAGTCCCGAGGTCCTTCCAGCGCCGGCATCTTTGCCTCTGCTTGCTTGGCCCAGTGAGCCGGCTAGGGAGAGGACCTCCAGCTGAACATGGTCGGGGGGAGATAGGAAAAGAATTGCTTCTCCACCATCTTCTGGCTTCTTCCACATGTAGGCAAGGGGTGCCTTGCTAGACTTGCAGCTTCAGCAGGGACAAATTCATCGCTGTCATGACTGGGCGCTGGATGGGTGTGAAGCCAGGAGGAATCCCAGAATGGGACCAGATGCCAGAGGTCTGGGGTCAAATCCTGGTCCTAACCCCTGCCAGCACTGTAGCTTGGGCCAGTTCCCGAGCCTCTCTGTGCCTCAGTTCCCCCTCTGTAGAATGAGGGTGATGATAATTGCTCCCTTTAGGACCGTTAGGAAGATTTCATGAGGACACATGTCTGGTCTTAGAACGTGTGTGGCATATGGTCAGGCCTCAGTATTTGCTGGAGCCTCTTCTCTTTTCTGTTGCTATTCTTTTTTTTTTAAAAGATTTTATTTATTAGAGAGCGAGCGAGAGAGAAACAGCATGAGAGGGGAGAGGGTCAGAGGGAGAAGCAGGCTCCCTGCCGAGCCAGGAGCCCGATGCGGGGCTTGATCCCAGGACCCTGGGATCATGACCTGAGCCGAAGGCAGTCGCTTAACCAACTGAGCCACCCAGGTGCCCTTCTGTTGCTATTCTAAGGCTATCCTAGGGCAGTTACTGGTATCAAAGAATGAGCCCATCTGAGACCTTTCTTGGAAATGCCAGCTGCAGAGGGAAACAGCTGGAATGGTGACCGTGTTTAACGGGGTGTCTGTGTGGTCAGGAAGGAGGTGCCTGGACCTGCCACCCTGGCAGACCAGAGCCAGCCAGCCCGTTTTCCCCCTGGAGGCTTCTGCGGGCTTTCCTCTCCTGCTTTGGAAGTTCTCTTTGAGTTGGCCTCAGGGACATGCCAGGTTAACGTCCTCCCCTTGGTGGTACCGGGGAGAGGAAGCAGATATTTCGGACGCTGATGATTTGCCAGTGTCTCCCTAGGCAGCTGCTCGCTGCAGCCGACGGTTGTGGACGTAGAGGCTAAGGAGAGCTCATCAGTCTGCCTCAGGCCTTGCAGCCGGAAAAGGAAGGATGCAGATCCATATGGTTGGAATAAGAAATCCCTGTTTTAGCCCTCGCACGCTGTCCGGGGCTGGCCGGCTTGGCTCCTGAGCCCAGGCTGTCGGGGGGCATCGAGTGGTCTCTGCTCTGCAGCTCCCATGCTGCCCTGTGGGGGTCCGGGCTCAGGCGACTCTCCGCTCTCGTGAGGTGAGCACCCACGAAGCTCCAGGCACGGCAAGTCCCTGTCCTCAGGCAGTTTATCAGTGGGCAGTGAGTAAGTAGGGGAGAGCAGCTGTTTTGAACGCCCGTGATAGTGAGCAAAAAGGGAAATGGGAACTGGGAGAATGGCCCCTGGGGTGTTAACTCCGGTGGTCTCTGAATAGACAGGATCAGGGATAATTTTTAAAATGTTCTTATTAGTTGCCCCTGGGTTGAGCCAGCGCTCACTGTGTGCCAGGCTCTGTCCCAGGCACAGAGGAGAGCGAGGTGAAGATAGGCAGGACCCTGCTCTCAACAAGGGTCAGGGGGGCACAGGGGATAAGCAGGGGCACAAGCAAGAAAATGCCCAGTAGAGAGCGGGGCTCTGCTGAGAACTGAAGCTGGTGACGAGACAGGGAGGCTGGTGGTTCCGGGCAGGCGATGTGGAAAGTGGGCTCTAAGTGAGAAAGCCCGTCCAGGGACGATCATGGGAAGAACACAGGCAGAAGAGGCAGCAGGCGGGTAGAGTGTGCGGCAGGGGCCGGTTTGTGGTACAGGGTTCTCTGAAGTGACAGGGAGCAGATTGTCCCAGTAAGAAGGAAAGTGATTGAAGAAGAGGGTCCAGCACACGGTGGCAGGAAAGAGTTATCGTCTCGTCCTTCCCCCAGAGTAGCCCGGGCCCAAATTTAGGATAATTTGGCTTCTCCTTTTTCTCCTTTTGCTGAGGTGAGGCTGTCCTCTGGTCTCGGAGACTCTGGCCTGACCCCCTGGCTGCTTGGGGTGGGGATGGGGCCCCAGGCCCAGCCTTGAGGGTCTGCGCACATCCGACGTCTGCGGAAGTAAGTCCCCAGCTGTCCACAGAAATCTGCCGTGTTCCTTCACAGCCGTGGCCAGGAGAGTCCCATACGACCTCCCGACAGCCCGACAGCTGTCCGTGGAAGGGCAGAGGTGAGCAAACCAGTCGTTTTCCTCCTGGCTTTGCTTTTGTACTTAAAAGGGTGGAAATACCCGTTCCGTCCCGCACGGCTCCTCTTTGCAAGCGTCTTGAGCTCCTCTTGAGAGAAGTGTTAGGTCACCGCTGTGCCTGAAACCAAGTCTGTGGGGTCTTGGCCGAGGGGACTCCTAGCTCACCCTCGCTTTGCTTCCGCTCTCTCGCTGGCTTCTGAGGAGATGGCGACAGCCCAGGACTTACTGCTGTCACAGTGACCGGCCAGGGCTAAATTAAGCCCAAAATCATGGGAATTCTAAATTTTCCCATGCAGCTCTGCATTTTTTTTCAAATGTCTCAAGCTGGAAAATTGTACTGATCAAAGTGTGTGATCCATAGCTGGGCCTGTCCTATGGTGTGGGTTGGGTGTGGATAGCCGTCAGAAGCCCCCTTTCTACGGTTCCCAGTCCCTGGGTGGCATTGCTGTCTGTTATTAGTGGGTATTTCTAGTAGCCGAGTCACAGCGTGTTAGAAATAGGGACTCTCTAGCCCAGGGGTCACATACAAGCTGCCTTCCTGGGGGGAGGGAGGGGTTCTGACGGTGGCGTTTCACACTTCCAAAGGCCCAAGGGAAGCCCTACTGTTTTGCCCACCATTGAGCCCCCCATAGACCAAGAGAAACATCTGCCACTAGGCTTGTGGCCAGAATTCTAGCCCTGCAGTCAGTGACCTTTGGCTGGGGCTGGCCAGAAGCTTGGGCTCCCCATGACACCATGGAGTTGGCAGGGGATTGAGCCATTGGTCACAAAGAGGGTCTTGGGAATTGAAGGGTTTAGGGAGAGCAACTGGTCTACCCCATCATTTTAGAAGCAAGGAACCTGGTCACTGGCTTGCTTGGTGCCTCAGAGTGGTCACAGCTCTGGACTTAGGTTCCTGGTTTCCTGTCTCCTGATTCTGTGCGTCTACAACACCACATTGTTTGCTTTTTGGCATGATTTTTTAAGAATGCTGTCCATGACTGGTCATTTGCGAAACTACTTTGAAGACTAGAAGAGAGGTGGGGAGCAATAAAGAATTCTTTTTTCCTTTATGGCCTGTGTATGCATCACCATGGTCCACCTGTCAAGGTGTTCGATCCTTGACCCTGCAAGAGAGGCACAGCCCGACACACCCTGTCCCTAAATCAGAGAGTGAAACTAAGTGGCTGTGTCAGATGGAGAGTGTAGCCGGAATGACCAGGACAGGTCTCCTGACCCTGGTTCACGTGATGTATATGTATGTATGTGTATATATACATATATATTTATATTTATTAAAAGATTTTATTTACTTGAGAGTAGCGTGCACGAGTGTGCAAGCAAGGGGAGGGAGAGGGACAAGCAGACTCTTCACTGAATGTGGAACCCGATGTGGGGCTCAATCCCACGACCCCGAGATCATGACCTGAGTCAAAACCAAGAGTCAGATGCTCAACCTACTGAGCCACCCAGGCACTGCCCCCCCGCCCCGCCCCGGTTCACATGATCTTTAAAAATGACCGCATTTCAACACCTGTGTAATCTGTACCCACAGGCTGCTCTTCTCCGAGAGTCCATGCTCGGGGCACGTTGGTAAAGAAAGATGAAATTCCTCGTGTGTGTTTTCAGTACTTCTGCTTTTGGAAAAATTAACACACGAACATGTAAAGTCACAGGAGGCTGACTTGTTCCAGGGACTGTCAGATCCTGGCAGAGGCTGCCCAGGAGGCTCTTTGCGGGACACCCTCCTGCCTCGTGGGCGGCCTGGCACTGCCCAGTGTGGGGGCGGGAGTCCTTCACCTCCTCCTGGTGGTAGGTTAACTGATCCCCCCCTTGGGGCTCTTCCTCCCCTAGAAGGGAGTGAGGAAAAGTGCAAGGGGCAGTTTTATTTGACCTGCTTTATCATCTGGAAGTCAAGTCTAAAATGTTTCCCCTCCAAATCCTTTGAATGCAACAGGCTTTGTTTTTTTTAAGTCCCACTTTTTGGATGGTGATGTAAAATTTGATTTCTCCATTCAGTTAGTGAAGAGAACATTCCTTTTTTTTTTTTTTTGGCTGAATCTCACCATTTTTCTGGTGAAGGTAAAGGGTGTTTTTTTTCTTTTGTTTTTTCCTTTTCACTTCTCCCCTCTGCATGAGTGGTGGTTATCAGACTCTGGGTTACTGCTAGCTTGGCTAATGCAGACTCATAATAGTCCTTTCTCTTTAGTCTGAAATGATTACTGTGGAGAAGAATGTGGCACTGTCCATATTGTCCTAACTGGACCGTTGTCTTCTGGGAAGCCGGCTCAGTTTGGTCATGTGAGCTGTGGTCTCATCCACCCCGACTGAGCCTCCTTGTAATGGTCGTGGTACCCTTTTCCCCAGTAGGAAGGTGGAGATGTTTCCTCACTCATGGATTGCACGCAGAGGAGGATGAAAGCCAACTAATCAAGGCTTGCAAAGTGTTTCACAAACTTACTGCTGTTTATGTGTGTCATAACGGTGACACCCGGGCACTCGCTTCAGGATCCTCGGATGTCACTACAGGAGCTTGGAGTGTCACATGCCCTCAGCGCTGCCCCCCAGGTGCCGTGTGTCGGGCGTTCTGGGCAGTCTCCCCAGGAGCTTCTGGAAGGTGGCCAACAGCGGGCCACCCTGGCGCAACACGGCAGGAGGGGCGGCAGTACCTACCCCTTCGCGTGGCTCTCCCTGTCACCCAGAGAAAAATGAAGTGCATGTGAAGTCATGGGAGGCCTCCAGGCACAGATGGTGTGAGCTGTCATCTGGGGTGATGATTTTCTCATCAGTGCACTCAGTGATACTTACTGATCTTGACTGGATTGTCCCAGGCAGTATTGGTTGACCTGTGCCTGGTTTTGGGGAGTAGGGAGAGACGATTGTTGCTATGCCCTCATAGCTGGTCTTGACGCCTGATGAGGGTCCCCAATCCCTGAAAAGCCACTGCCAAAACCTCCTTAGGGATGTGGTAGAGACCGCAATGGACAGGGTGAGTATCCCGCCTCCGTGTTACCGAAGTGCAGCGGCCAAGGGACCTACGGGCTTTGAGCAGGGACCCACCTGGACTGCCCTGAAGCCGGAGAGAGCCTCCTCCTCCTGTCATGATTGGGAACTCTAGATTTGGAAGGAATTTCCCCACCCAGTTCCACAAACCCCTGGAGCACATTTTGATGGAATTCTTCTTGCCTCCAGGGGCTCCACTCTGGCCTTGGAAGTTTTTGTTTGTTTAGTTTTGTTCTCTTGGCTGTTTCGTTCAGCCTATTTCCAGTCTCCAGTGTCTTTTGAATTCTGCTTGGGTTTTCAGACTTGCCAGAAATTTTCTTCCCTGGCTTGCCCCTTGCAAATATGATGATCCAGCTCTCTCTCTGTGGTCACCGTCATAAGCCGCTCTGAAAAAGGGTGATGGCCAGAGCTTGGCCATCTGCGTTGCCAATGCTGTCTGCATTTTGGGGAGTGACGAGCCTCCCTGGGAAGGACGCAGCTCCTCGGTCAGCCTGAGGTGACAGGCCAGGTGTGACCCAGGAGAGTCTGGTTGGTATCCTTGCGCTTCTACCTGAGGCCCGCTTGGAGGCTCAGGGGATGCACCCTTGCAGTACATCTGGTGTTTGGCTGCTCTCAGGCTCCTTGCATAGCCCACCGTGCTGTAGGTTACAGATGACCACGTTGGCACCTGCTGCTTAGATGTGCAGAAATGGCTTCCGGCGCAAGCGGACCCAGAGGCTCCAGCTGTGATGTCTTGCTCCTTCTCCTTCCCTTTGCTCTTTGCTTTCTTTGGCGTCACCTTTAGACTTAGGGACACCCTGGCCCATCTGGTGGCTTTTGGCAGCCCAGGCTGGACTGTCCGCCCGTCCCGATCTAGCCACCATAGCTGGGGGCCTGCGGTACTCTGATTGGCGGAGCCTGAACTGGGCCTGCACCTGGCCACCTTCCCCATGGAAGACCAAGGATCTTTCTGAGACAAGGGGATATGGGTGTTGCAAAGGCAGAGACAGCAGATTCCGTTTCCAGGACAGAAATGAAATTTCTTTGGCTTAAAGAACCTTTTCTAGTACTGGGGCCTGACTGTAGAAAAATGAGTGTTTCCTTCTATACTGAAGAGACTGTGGCTTTTGATGCGGAGTCTCCAGAGCTCCCAAGGGCCTTTTGGAAGGCCTGACAGAAATGTGCATTGCCCATGGTGAGACTTCCCCAGCCCAGCCGAAATGTTCAGTTTCTTTGCCGTTTCTTGGCTTTTATCAACTCAGTGAGGTTACTGGTGGTTATCACGTGCATCAGAAGCTTTGATTCTTAATAAAATGAATGATTAATACAGTTTCAGAACATGCTCTTCAGGGCTGGGGCTGGAGTGGGAAGGTGAGGTGGGGGCCCCTGGGCATCCCATTCCAGGGGAATCATGGATGTCCTGTGGCTTCTGTGCAGAAGAATGTGTTTGCTTTGAATAGAATCCCAACTTGTCTCCATTCAGAAAATATTTAAAGTTGTAACAGAATTATACAGACTTAATCGCTTATAATGAAATGGTTCTAAGTAATTCCTGATGATAGAATTCAATTTTTAAATTTCTTATTAGAGCAAGCACAGGTCGGGGTGGGGGTGGTGGAGAGAGAGAATTTTAAGCAGACTCCACGCCCAGTGCAGAGCCTGGTGTGGGGCTTGATCCCACGACCCTGAAATCATGACCTGAGCTAAAATATCCAGAGTTGGATGCTTAACTGACTGAACCACAGGCGTCCCTAGAACTCCCATTTCTGAAGGCATTTCTAGTTACTAATGTTCTGATGGCATTTGTCCCAAGTTGTTGGTATGTAGTTTATGAAAATGAGCCCCACCCTTTCTTTTTTGCTATCTTGGTCTTAAACCTTAAACAAAGTTTATTTTTCCCTCTTGTTTTGGCATCCCCCACTACCCCCTTTCCTCTCACCGTCCCCATATCTGAGTGGAAACTCCTTAATAAAAGACTGGGTGTTTGGGAGCTGACCACAACTTCCCCGGCTTGAGTGAAGAGTGCAGGAGGTAACACAGGATCCTGTGCTGGTTAGTTCAGGCTCCCCAAGCTGGAAAGGGAAGAAAACTGGCAGATTGAGAGGGAAAGTCCGGAAGGTGGAGTATGCACACCATTCAGAAAAGCAAGACCAAAACAAAACTTAGGTTCTGGAAATAGCACAGGGTGGATACTTGAGGATGGAGTGTGTTCAGGCCAGGCTTTTGGGAGGGAGTGCCTGACAGATGTTTGCTGGGGGAGGAGATGTTTAGGTGTTGACAGCCCAATCCTGAGGTTGAGGGGGAGAAGTTTTAAAATGGGAAGGGCGAGGTCTGAGGTCCACAGGGACAAGTGCGACGGAGCCGCCCATGTCCCTGTCTTCAGTTGGAGCCGCCTGGGGGACCCTCTTGCGCACACAGCCGGGGCTGTGGTCCTGTGGTCTGCTGCCCACTCACGTGTCACCAGCTTCTCTCACGGCTGGAATTGGAGGTGTCCGTCTCCACAGTCTCCGGTGAGGTGCATCACCCAGTTGGCCTTGCAGATGGTTTTCGTGGAGGTGCCTTTGGTGTCCTTTCTCCTATTGGGAATTTCTTCTCCCGAGATCTCCCCATTCTCCCCGTGGGCCCATTCTGAAAGCTGCTCTCGTCTATAGCTTTAAGAAAATGACCGGTAGCCATTCAAATTATATAGGCTTTATATATTTTTCTGACTGTAAGGAACGTTTGGTTACCTTTTTCCTTCTTCTTCTTCTTCTTTTTTTTTTAAATGTCAAGGGACTATTTGTTTATTTTTGTTTGTTTGTTTTAAGATTTTATTTATTTATTTGAGACAGAGAGAATGAGAGAGAGAGAGCACATGAGAGGGGGGAGGGTCAGAGGCAGAAGCAGGCTCCCTGCCGAACAGGGAGCCCGATGCGGGACTCAATCCAGGGACTCCAGGATCATGACCTGAGCCGAAGGCAGTCGCTTAACCAACTGAGCCACCCAGGCGCCCACCTTTTTCCTTCTTCTTAAGGCCTAAATATTTCAAAGAGACTGCTGACAGATGTCTTTGCAAATTGAGCCTGTTAGAGAAAACCCCTGCCTAGGTCCCCAGCCCCAGTTTCTCAGTTGTTTGGAGTTTTCCCAGCCTCTGTCTGGCAGGGCAGAGGGCACTCCGGCGCTTGATCAGACGAATTGGTGCCTTTTCTTTGCCACCAAAGGGCTAGGAGCCTTGGTGGATGCCCCGGCTGGGCCTCATGGCCTCTCCCTGACCTCTCCTGAGGAGGACACTGGGTTCCAAGGTGGCTGGACTAGAAGAAGGGCACCCGAGCCTGGAGCATCGTTTCTCCCTCAGGAAATTGTTCTGGTTTTTTGTTTTTGTTTTTTTCATTATATTTCTCACCCTTTGAGGCCTTTTTACCTTGAGGACCATTTGCTATCATGCTTAGTCAGAGCTGCTTCCTGACCTGGAGGAGGGTGGCCGAGGACCTCTTCAGCGGTGGACCCCAGCTCCTCCTGCTTCTCAGAGGGTGGGACAGTCGTAGCTGCCGTGCACCAGATGGAGTGACAAATGGAAGTGCCTGGTGGTCTCTGGCACATCGGAGGCCCCCCTGCGCATTAAGTACACCTGAATTTGATGAGCATTTGCACTTTAAGCTGGGCGATGCTCATTAAAAATGAAAAGTGTTCTTTTTTGCTTTTCGAGGCCCATCCCATCTCTGCCAGCAGTGAATGTTGCTGTGAATGAAAAACCGAACTAAATCAAATGTGCAGGTCACCGTGAAAATTTTTATCCCTGGTCCTTTGACAGGCTTTAGAGGATTTATGAGAGCTGGCCAGATCCGTGGAGAGGCAGAATATGCCTGCCTTCTGTCGAAGCCCCGTTCTGTGGCTTCAGATGGAGACAGAATTCTTGGCATATTTGAGGCTGGAGTGAAGGCCTTGTTGGCCATAGCGGATGTATGGATTGTCACCAGGACGAAATTTTATGGGCTCTTATTTGTATGGTTGTATGTGACAAGTGATCATTGCGTTTCCTGTGGCTCTTCCCCACCCCCCCCACCAGCCCCAACCACTTAAGTTTACTTATTTTTTGATGTTCCCGTTGCCTGTCCGAGGCTTCAGATGAGGAAGGAGGGTGCCATCCATTGTTTCTGAGGCAGAAGCAGCACAGCAGCTTGGTGGAGCGTGAGGGCCAGTGCAGGAGGAGGGAGGAGGCGCCACCCACCCACACCCTCCACAGGGCTGCTTTGGAGGAGGTGACCTCAGTCAGCTTGACCTCGTGACTTGAGGTCCTCGGGCTCCTCATCTCTACCTTTCATGAGCATTAAGTGAGGTAGAGCCAGGCCCCAAGGCTGCCTTGGCTTCCGCACAGCCGCAGCCAGAATAGCCCAGAATGAGCCCAGCAGGTGGGAGTGGGGGATGGGCAAGGGGAGGACGCCTGCTTTGTGTCCAGACTCTGTCTTGGGCAATCCCTGAGTGTTCTGGACCTCCGTTTCCTCATTTTATAGATGAGGAATAATCTACATTAGCACTTCCTCCCACCCCTCAGGTCTTCTCAGCTTGGAAGACATACTGGGAGTGATTTCTGGCAGAAACTCCTTCCCGTGCCTGCCTTTGCAGCCGCCAACAGCCAGCGGAGTTGGTTGTTCGGGCTTTGCGTCCTCAGATCCCCTGTGCTCCCCTCTGTCCCCTCCCAGTCTGTGGCCTTCCTGAGGCCGGGGACGCTGTTTTTAATCTGTTTTCGTAAATTTATTCAACAGCATTTGTATCCACGTCAGGCACGGTATTGGGTGCTGGGTGGTCATTGGTGAACAAGACCAAACCCGTGGACCAAAGCCGATTGTCAGAGAATTGGACCTCACTCTAGCTCAGTAAATGTTTCTTCTCTGGAGAGAGGGGATGTGGGTTTGTGGTGGAGGGCTGGGTGGACCCGTTAATGGGTAACCCTGGGCCTCAATTTTTCCCCTCTGTGAAATGATGGGAGTGGGCTAGACCAGATTATTTCCAAGTTGTATTAGCTCAGGCCAGGTGCTGGAAAGTTTGAAAGCCCAGTGGAGGGCCTTGGCTGTGCTCTGCAAGAGTAGTTGGAAACCTATAAGTCAGGAGAAAAGCGCTCACAGAAAACGTCCTGGGCAATTAGAAGCACAGTGGACCAAAGCCAGATGTCGAATGATTTTAAAGGCATGGTTAGGCATTTTAGGG
Source organism: Neomonachus schauinslandi (assembly GCF_002201575.2). Classification (NCBI taxonomy): domain Eukaryota; kingdom Metazoa; phylum Chordata; class Mammalia; order Carnivora; family Phocidae; genus Neomonachus; species Neomonachus schauinslandi. The sequence goes on along the minus strand of NC_058417.1, from coordinate 10,826,538 downwards.
GCGCCCGGCTGGCTCAGTCTGAAGAATATGTGACTCTTGATCTCAGGGTCATGAGTTGGAGCCCCACGTTGGGTGTAGAGATTACTTTAAGAGGGGGGGCATAGATAGGCATTTTTGGGGTAAGATATACCTGAAATGAGAGGCTTTCTTGCTCCCACAGAATTTAAAATTTGTCAGGACCGTCTGCCCCCAGTGTTAGATTCTTCTGTCGCTGGCTTTTTGCCACTCGTGAAACTACAACCCATGGAAGAGCCGTGCCAGTAGAAGTGTTTTGAAAATCAGAGCAACAGTTACAATGTTTACTTCTTGCCTGCCGAAGGCTTGCCCTCGAGTTTAGATTTTATTCACTATTAACTTGTAGTATTGATCTTGTAATTTTGAAAAGAAGATGGATCTCTTTCCTCCTAGGGAGGCTGAAGCGCGTCCACTCATCCCTGCCCCCCCGACCCCCCGCCAGACCTCGGTACCTGCCCTTTTACAGAAAGGGCTGAGCCGGAGCCTCCTGCTGTCTCGGAGGAGCTCATGGTACAGGGAGTGTGTTTCTTTCTCTCTCCAGGTCATGGCTTCTGGCTTCTCGGACCTGAGGCTCCAGCGGAGGCAATGACCGGCAGGGACCTTGCTCCACGCCAGTTACGGACACTGAATCTTCGCAGGGCACGAGCTTGCCCAGCACAGGAACGTCTCTCTCTTTGAAGGGCTTTACAGTTGCCACAAAGACCGTGAAGATGGCGACTTCGTCTATCAGACGGCAAATGAAAAACATTGTGAACAATTACTCGGAAGCTGAAATAAAAGTGCGGGAAGCCACCTCCAATGACCCGTGGGGCCCGTCCAGCTCCCTGATGACCGAGATCGCCGACCTGACCTACAACGTGGCGGCCTTCTCGGAGATCATGAGCATGGTGTGGAAACGCCTCAACGACCACGGCAAGAACTGGCGGCACGTGTATAAGGCGCTCACGCTGCTGGACTACCTTATCAAGACGGGCTCCGAGCGCGTGGCCCAGCAGTGCCGCGAGAACCTCTTCGCCGTCCAGACGCTGAAGGACTTCCAGTACATCGATCGCGATGGCAAGGACCAGGGCATCAACGTGCGCGAGAAGTCCAAGCAGCTGGTGGCCCTCCTCAAGGACGAGGAGCGGCTGAAGGCTGAGAGGGCCCAGGCTCTCAAAACCAAAGAGCGCATGGCCCAGGTCGCCACGGGCATGGGCAGCAACCAGATCACCTTCGGCCGCGGCTCCAGCCAGCCCAACCTCTCCACCAGCTACTCGGAGCAGGAGTATGGCAAGGCCGGGGGGTCGCCGGCTTCCTACCACGGCTGTGAGTAGTGGAAGCGCTCCCTCCCCCTTGCCGGAGGGTGCTGGGTACAGACACGGCAGCACTGGGTGGCGGGTGGGGTGGCACGTGCCTTTGGGCTAAGCGAGAGCTCGCATCTGCCCTCCATTCTCCGCTTTGGGCAGCCCGGACAACAGTGTCAGTGGTCTGCACCCATTTACGGTTAATGGCGGGGGGGGTAGGATTTTGGTCCCTTGGCTGCTCTGGCTCAGGGGTCTCAAAACCTTCTGCTGCTCTGGGGTCCTATTCAGTACCCCTGGGTAGGGCTGGAGCCAAGCGATTGGCCTGCCGTGAAAAACAGTGGGGAGTTGACTGCGTTTGGTAGGTAGGAGGAAATGAATGCTCCTTCTTGATAACCTCATGTCTTTAATTTCCTGTTAAATGTTGTTCCGATGACTGGGCTGCGGGTCTCTCAACTGGCTCAGGGTGTCACTCTCTTTCAGCATCACAGGGGAGGGAGATGGGAGGTCTCTATCTCAGTGAAAGAGAAGGCTGAAACCCCTGCAGGTGTTAGTGTGAGCGAGGCCTCCTCTTTCAGCATGGGGACGAGAGCTCTTGGGGAGCTGCTTGCATGGCTGGGTCTGGGTGGGGCCACTCGGTTTTCTCATTTTTTGCATGCGGGATTCCTGCAGGGTTCTTGCCCCTCATTCGGATGAGATTTCAGGGAAGAGAAGTGGAGTTCAGGCCCTGACGGAAGCTGGTCTCGGAGAGCCGTGTGGGCGTCCTGGGCATTCACTAAAAGTGGTCCGGGGAATGGGCGCCCCTCTGCTGTCCCAGTGTGGTGTTGAGACTGGTGGCCCTGGTCGCCTGGGGGGTGGGGGACGCACACATTGTATCTTCTGGCTGAAAGAAACAGAAGTGCAGGCCCCCCACACCCCCTTTCTTTTTGGAATCTGTAACACCGTGACAGCATAACAGCACATGTTTTTCTTTTCTAAGGAAGTTGTTTGTTGCCTGACAAACTCCTGTTGGTCCTCGTTTAGTCAGTGGCTCTGTTACCAGGCCGCCTGCTAACATTTCCTGCGCGCAGGCTTCAGTTAGACCCCGTACCGCCCCCAGCAGCATTTTGAGAAATGTGTCAGCTGGGAGATTTGCGTTCCCGAGTCAGACTTCCTGCCTCTAGGAATTCCAAATTCTTACCAAAGGCTTGGAGAGGTTAGCATTTTTCTCGTCCCGTTTCTGGTTACTGTTGTTCCCCTCTTCGTCTGAACTGCTCTGGTGAGGCGAAGGTTGTGACCTTTATGAAAACGCCCGGAATGGACTGTGACCTGCAGCTCCGCCTGGGCCAGGTTGCCCCCGCCCCCCAAAATGAAGATTGCCCTGGAAGGAGTGCGGTTGTTTCTCCATCCCCCAAGAAGGGCCGCTGTGGGTGCAGTTGGTCTCAGGCTGCCTCTGTGGAAGTGGCTGGGTCTGTGCTGCCCAGCTATGGGCCCCTGCTCCGCTCTCCACACACCTCCTGTGGTCATTTTTGTCAAGAAGCCAGAGGATACAAAGCCAGAGCTGAAACAGCGTCCCATTCATCGAGAGCTCGTGGGACCGTCCGGGTGCCCGAGCCTGGGGGTCTGGATGGGGCCCCGGTCCCAGGTCCTGGCGGCCTTCTGCTGGGCTGACGGCTGCTGCCACGGTCCTAGCTCGCACAGCTTCCGGTTCCCTCGGCCCTTGAGCTTGAGCTGCATGTGCAGGGTCAGAACGTGGTCAGCAGGGTGTTGGCCCCTCCGCGTGCGTCGGGCTTCGGCCCCGGCCCGCACTCTGCCGCTCCCAGTCCCTCTAATGGCGTGTCTCTCTCTGTGTGTATGTGTGTGTGTGTCCCTGCCCGACAGCGCCCGAGGCCTCGCTGTGTCCCCAGCACCGCACAGGGGCCCCGCTGGGTCAGAGCGAGGAGCTGCAGCCGCTGAGCCAGCGCCACCCCTTCCTGCCGCACCTGGGGCTGGCCTCCCGCCCAAATGGCGACTGGTCCCAGCCCTGCCTCACTTGTGACCGCGCAGCCCGAGGTGGGACGGCGGTTTGCTTTTCTCCTTCCTAGAAATGCGGGGCAGCTTGCTGGGGGTGTGCTTGTTGGGTCCAGTACAGCCAACTCTCTCCCTGTCTCCTCCTGGGCCTCTCGGTCCAGCCTCCCGCGGACCCAGGGCCCCTGTTTTGCTCTCTCCCTAGGCGCTCCCCTCTAACCATCCTGTGCCCCTTGCTAGAAGTTCTGCTGCCATCTGGGTAACGCATGGGGTGATTGCCCATGCTTTCCCTGTATCCCCACACCCTGAAAAATTGGAGGGCGCTCTGCAGTCGGCCAGACCCAGGAGTGGTGGGGGCCGGACACCACTTGGCTTGTTGAGCCAGAAAGGTGCGGTTTAAATCTCACAACGCCTGGGAAAGCCGGGGGCCTCGGTGGACAGTCGCTGGAAGCCATCGTCCTTGATGCAGTGATCCATGCCTTGATGAGGACAACATGGGATTGTTCTTGTTTCTCAATTAACTTCTGTCCTTCCAGAAATCCCCATTACTGTGCTAAACAGAGAGTTAGCTGTACTGTCAATTCTAGGTCACAGTGTTTAAAGATAACCTAATTCAATGGGTAGCTAAAAGTGGGGCTTCTCTCTTGACTAATTAATAATGTATCCTGGTCAGAGTCTACAACTGTTGCAGGTTAAACTGAAAACCGATTTTTTTCCTGTTGCCTACCGGAAAATGTTCTCAGGCTAGTCAAACCCCCAAGTGGGGCCCTGCTACAGAGAAGAAAGCCGGCTGTTCTCTTCTGCTCTTACGAGAAGGGGCACCAACGAGGAGCCTTTGTGTGACTTCCCCGATAAGGTGGCCGGCCTTTATTCAGCCCTGGAAACCGTTCCCTTTGATTCATGCCTCATTAATATTACAGCTTGTTTGACTTGGGTATGTGTGTGATCACTGTAGTTCGCTCTGGGATATTTTCCTTCATGCTCCTGTGTTCTCCTCCCCGTTTTATACGGGATTTTGTAAGGAGGACCAGCTTTGCACTGCAGAGAATGCAAACGACCACAAGTGTGTTTTGAACGATCATCCAGAGGCCCTTGAGCTACACACCATTTCTTCCACCAGATCTTTGGGGGCTGTTCTCGGCAGGTTCCCAGTGTTCCCCAGGACTCCGGGGTCCACTCAGTAACTGGGAAGTTCTGTTTTGAGTCTTGGGTTCGCTGGCGTGCAGATTGGCTTTCCTGGGCCCTCTGCATATTAACCTCAGGCCCACGGCCTGCGCCAGCCGCGCTGCCTGCCCCCTCCCTCCTGCTGTGGCCAGGAAGGACCACGCCCTGTGCCCCCAGGCCGGTCTCTGTCCTGTCTGGTTCTTTTCCACCTGGGTGCCTCCCCTGCACACACACGTCTGGCAGGTGGCTCCAGGTACACAGCTCTCGTGGCTGTCTCTTCTCCTTCGGCTTTGGTAGAAATGAAGGATCAAAACGAGTAGGTCTTTTTTGACAATTTTTCATGTCCCAGAGGAGTTTGGGGCAGAGTGTTACATGGTGTCAACGTTTTTCATCCTTTGTTGAGCGTGTGCATCTGTCTCCATATCTCACACCCTGCCCATCCTAGAGGCAGTTGGGGGGAGGGCAGGGCCTGGCCCGTGACGGCTTTCTGTTCTTCTTTAGCACTTATAACCAAGTGTTCAGTTTAAGTTAAGTGCCAAATGTACGCACATCAGCGGATTTCCTTCGAACGTGATGGCTCAGAATGCGGCAGTGGGGGAGTCAGATGGACACTGGCCGTTCAGGAAGTGGTCTCGTGAGATGCAGGCCGAGATGCCGGAGAGACGTATCGGAGACGCACCCTTAGGAACCCAGACCCTGCAGGGAGGCCTGGGGGACACGGGTGAAGACTCGGCTGGGGGGCGGGGGGAGGCAGACTGTGGAGAACACCCCTTCCTGGGAGAGCAGGCGCTGCGGGGAGGCTCCTCACGCCTTAGCTGCTGTTCTGACCCAGGGAAATCATGACGATGTTTGAGGGGACCTTCCTGTCATGTACCGTTACCCGTCTGATCCTCCCTGTGCCTCCTCCCCCACCCTTACCTCCCCCATACATCTGTAGATCTGACGTTGGAAACCTCTCGAATTCTGTGCCTTCATCTCTAGTTCCGTGACCTCAGTTCAGTGTCCGCTTTCTGATTGGTTTCCTTGCTGTTAGCCTCCCCCATTCGTGTCCACCTTCCACCTTGACGGGTGATACGCTGAGCCTGGGTGTTGGAGAGCTCCTCTGGATTCCAGGGGTCTCCCAGGATCCCAGGATCCAGTTCAGAGCCTTTGACATGGCTGACAACGCCCCTGATGGTCCTTGGCTGGCCTCCGTCAGCTTAAGTGTGCTGAGGTCTGCCTGGAGGGCCGCTCCCAAGCTCTCCATGAAGCCCGCCCTGGCTGCACTCTGGCTCCCGCGTTCCCTCGTTCACTCAGCAAATGTGTATTGAGTTCCTGTTGTGTGCCTAAGCACAAAGGACAGAGCCGTCTGCCCTACTCCGGAGAAGAGAGACAATAAACCTAAGACATGATCCAGCATGTTACAGGACGAGTGCTCTGGGAAACAGCAGACAAAAACCAAACAACCCAGTCGAGCATGAGGAGTAAGGAGGGTGGTCTGCAGTGTTAAGGAGGGTGTCAGGATAGGCCTCTTTGAGAACGTGATGTTGGAGCAAAGGTCGAAGGGGGATGAGAAGTGCGCTGTGTGAAGGTTTGGAAGAGCATTCTAGGCAGAGGATGGGAGCAGCCATACAAAGGGCCTGAGGTGGAGTGTGCTCAGGGGTGCTTGCAGACCAGGAAGGCCCCCCGGGTGGCTAGAGCTGGGTGAGGCAGAGTGGCAGGTGAGGTCAAGGGCAGGGGTATGGCAAAGGGCGGGCCTGGCGAAGGTGGAGGGCGGCTTCTCAAACTGCCTCTGGCAGGGAGCAGCTCTTCAATTCCTGATGCGCTCAGACTGATACTTTTGTATCTGTTTGGATGTTTGTATCAGATTGCTCTCAAGGTTTCTAACTACTTTCTCTCACTGCTTTCTCCGCCGGCTGTGTACTGGGTGGGGAAACCTTACTCTCCTTATCCAGGTGGGCGCTGGTGGGGCTGTGGAGGTCTGGAGAGGTCTTAAAGGAGAGCCAGCAGGCTTGCTGGAGGACTGGGGGGGGGGGGGGGGGGGGGGAAGAGTTGAGGACTGCTAGCTGAGCCACTGGGAGATGGGTGGCTGTGAGTGGAGCAGGTTTGAGCAGAGGCGGGTGATGTTCTGGACATGTCAGAGTGTCTACTGGACATGCAGGTGCATGGAGAAGGTCTGAGAATTCTAGGGCCTGGGGGAGAATTCTGGGCTGGAGAGGCCTTCACCTCTTTGGCCTCACTTGGTGTTCATGGTTCCTTCACATTCTTGTAATCCCTGGTGACCTGGCTGCCCTCCCCACCCAAGGCTGGGCCCTGGGCTTGCCTCTGTTAGCTGCCTACATGATTTTGGCAGGTATTTGGTGCTCAGGACTGCTGTGTGCAGGGGAAGCTGTGGGGCCCAGGGAAGGCCTTTTGGGCTGAGAGGTTGGGGTTTTCCAGAGACCACACAGACAGGGCAGCTGGCTCGGGTGGAGCGGGGTATGAGCCACCTGCCCGTTACCCACCCCACCCCCCACCGCCCCCCCCCGGCCCGCGCCCCCCCCCCCCCCCCATTCTGCGGGGCTGGTCATGACATTTCAGCAGGCTCTGGAGAAATAGCAGAAGTTCTTGGGACGGTGGGAACCCACATGAAAGGCAGCATGGGGCGATCAGGAGAATCGTCCCTGTGAGTCCAGGCGGAGGCCTGAATAGAAGATTGCCACTGTCCTCTGACGTGCATGCTCCAGAGTCAGGGCCGGACCTCCCACTCCCCTCCTCTCTCTCCTGGGTTGGCCTCTGTGGATGGAGGCTGGCGAGGGAAGGAAGGAGTGCCCAGTCCGTGAGCCCCCAGGGCCGGAGCCGTGCTTGCCCTGCTGCAGCATGAGCATGTCCTGTGTTGTTTGCGCCTTGGATTGCTGGGTGGAAGGCCAGATGTCAGCATTCCCGTTCTTAGAAAAAGAAAAGAAAAAGGGACAAGGAAGACAGAGAATAGAAACGCTCTTTGCCCTCTGATTCCCTCACATTAATGGGAACCGAGCTGAAGTCCCAGAACCAAAGTGGGCAGTGGTGTGCTTTGTCTCAGGTGGCTGATGCCCCCTGCGGCCAGGTGTTGGGCTGTCCTGATGGATCCGCTGTCTTGGTGATGCCTTTGGCCCTTCGGCGGACGCAGAGCAGCTACCTGCGGTGTGGCTCAGCTCTGCTCCCGGGAGCGTGTCCGTGCCTCCTGCAGGCCAGCCCTTCTTTTGGCCTGGGCGCCCCTCACGCAGGGCTGCACCCCCTCACGCCGTGGACAGTGATTCACCGAGTGATTACTAGAGATTACGAGCATTTCACGTGTTTTTGCTGCTTCACTCTAGAGAGGATTGCAGTTGGCATCCAAAACACACGCAATACCAGAGGATTAAGTAGATACAAGGAACTGGGGCAAAAGGAAAATAAAGGTGAGAAAGTAGGAGAAGGCCAGAGTCACATATGAGGGCCGGAGATGGGTCCAAATCTGGCTTTGAATTTCTCAGCCAGCAGCACCAAAGAGAACAATTGCTCTTGAGCATCTGGGTAAGAGTCTAGGATCCAGATGAGGTGCAGGGAGGCCAGGCGCTCCCCACACAGGGGGAGGAGCGGGCCCAAGAACAGCCTGCGCGGGCCTTCGCGGGGAGCCCTGGGTCCTGACTGCGTCCTGAGCCCCACTCTGACGGCCTGGCCTGAGTCCACGGGAGCTCATGTTCTCTCGGAGTTGGGGGGACGACACGGCTTTCTCACTCGCTCCACGGCACTAAGCCGTTCGTAAGCCCATTAGGGAGAGTCTGAAAGCTGCCGTGTGCATCGTTCCACACGTGTGTTTGGGAAGAGTCCGGAGGCACAGGCCTTTCAGGAACTCTCCAGGGAAGCTGGCTCTTCGCGGCAGGGAACCTCGGGGGGAAACCAGAGTCACTGTGGCCCCAGCCCTGGTGGCCGGACTATGGGAGTGCAGCTGGGGCGTGTAAACACCCGTACGCGCCCAAGAGGCCATTTTAACATGGATTAGGCAGCCGAGAAAGGGAGGCCTATGTAGGTCTGTTTTTGAAAACTCGAGGATATGGGGATATATAATAACAATATATTATTGTTAAAAAAAAAAAGAAAAATCAAAGCCAGCCAGCCTGTCCTTCCCGGGGTGTGGACTCGGAAGGAGCCTGGGTCAGCTGAGGCCTCTCCTGAGTGTGGGAGCCCGAGGTGCGGGGCTGAGTGACACTGCCCAGGAACGGGGTGGCGGGACACGCCCGGGGCCGAGAGCTAGTTGCTGGCTGACAGCCAGGTGATTGCCCAGTTCCGGGGAAGGCCGGGGACAGCCACCCGGTGAAGAATGTTCCCAGCCCTCAGGGGCCTTTCACCTGGTGGCAGATTGTTTTTCAGGTGGGATGGACTAGGAATCTGGTGGCAGATGGGATGGGATCCATTTGACTTTCCTTTTGCTGGGGTAAAGTGTTCTGGAAGTCATGGGACCCCTGCGTGGCAGGCAGGCAGGCAGGCGGCCCACGGCAGAGGCGGGTGCCTGGCTGTCGACACTGGAGTTAATCTCTTCAAGTGCAGATGGAATCACGGAGGAGGCTGCTCAGTAATGCCAGTAGTCCCTCGGAGGTGGCCGTGTTACTGACACCCTGTCTGAGGGTCAGACAGTAATGATGCGTATTCTTGTCACGAGGGCTGGGTCCTAAGTGGGGTCTGAATGTGCCAGGTGAGGCTGCTGCTCAGTTCTGGCTGTCTCATCACCCGTCCTCTGCTTTCCCCAGTGACTGGTCCATCTTGCTGCTCCCACTTGCCCGAGGAGGCGGGTAGGGCACCTTGTTGATAAGGACATGGAGATGAACTTACCCAAATCCACTCTGTCATAGTGGTAAAGCTGGAATGTGAACCCAGATTTCCCAAAAGAACTCTGGTACTCCTACTTTCCAACAAAAAAGTAATGTTCAAATTGTTCTACAAAATAGATGAATATATAGCATACGCCTAGTGCAGTTTTAAAATTGTATGGCCCATCTCACATAATGCTTTCCTTTATGGTTTTTAAAAGCAGGGAAGCCTCTTTAAACTGTTCTGTAATGGGGACCCGGGTTTTAAGGAGCTCCTGTGATTGTCAGAGAGCGTAGCATTGAAACACAGCTCTCCAGATTGCTGATTGGGGATAATTAGTGAAGGATCAATGTTGACTTGTGCCATCGAAAGTTGAATTATGAATACGATACTTGTATCTGGCCATTTGTCTTTAAAGCCACCTTTGTAGTAGAGGTAAACAGAGTGTTGTTGATAAGCTCTCAGTACGTGGAGTATGAAACAGGGAAAGGGGTCTGAAGTCGGGGTTGGTAACAGTCGCACAGCTGTGACGGTGTCTGTCACGGCTGCCCACTGGCTAGTTTCAAACAGCCTCGAGGGGGCATTTAAAAATTACATAGGTAAAAATAAGAAGGAAGGTCTAAGATAGATTTCTCTTGGTATGGGAAAATAGACCGTATAATGTACTTTAATCCCTGTAGGTCATGTTTCTCTCTTTTATTTTGTCTTCACAGTATTTTTTACTATCTGAAATTATTCACCTTATTTTCTGTGTCCCTGCACTAGAACACACTCCGAGAGCAGGAGCCTCGTCTGTGCTCAGTGCACAGTGCCTGACCCAGGAAAGGTGTTCAGTAAACGATGAACGGATGCTAAATAAGATTTTACTTATTTATTTGAGAGAGAGAGACAGAGAGAGCACAAGCAGGGGGAGGGGCAGAGGGAGAAGCAGGCTCCCCGCCCAGCAGGGCGCCCGATGCGGGGCTCGATCCCAGGACCCTGGGATCATGACCTGAGCCGAAGGCTCAGCCTAATGACTGAGCCACCCAGGCGTCCCTGAACAGATGCTAAATAAACCTTAACTTTTCTTTTTCTTTTCTTTCTGTTTCTTTTTTTTTTTGTGGTATTTCTGTGTGTCGAGCTCCTCTCTCTTGGTGTCTGCCCAAGCATGAGCCTTAGTCTCTCGGAAATACATTTTTTGGGCTTTTCCGGGAATAAAGAAACACTTTATGTACTTGTGCAGTTTCTTGATGCTTTAAGGTTGAGTTTAGCAACAGTATAATTCATAGACGCTAGCTTTTGTTCGGTAATAAAATGCTGTTCCTCATTTTGCCAGGTGTCTTTTGTCCCCCGGCCCTCAAGCTGGCTGCCTCGGAGCTTTTAAATGTCCCCAGATGTCCCAAAGCCTGGGCCACACGTCTAACCAGTGATGTCAGAACCCCTGGGATGGACCCAGGCTTCACAGTGGGCGGTAAAGTTTCTGGCGACCACAGTGTGCGCCTGGGGCTGGGCACTGCTCCTCCAGTGGTCTGTTCCGTGTTGGCTTTTGTTGAGCTGAAGCCTTCTGTTCCTCCCCTCTGTCCATCTGATGCCCGGTAGCAGTGCCCTTTCAGAAAGTTGCAGTCAGCAGGTGATGCTTGGGCTTTGAGCAGCTCGAAATTGGTGTTGAATCAGCCTGCCAGTGGGGAGCTCAGTCCAGCCCTGGGGAGTAACCAGCACCCTTGAGACCGGCTCACTCGGTGGCCCACCTCTCCAGCACTACCTGGTAAGCCCAGTGTGGACGTCAACTAAGAAACGGCTGGGTTTTTTCATTATAAAAGTACTGTGTAGAAAGTAGACACAGAAGACAAATATCCTATAATCTTATTCCGCAAAGACAGCTGTCCTTCCCGTGCTGGTGTATGTCCTTTTGGACTTTTTTCCAACCATTTTCTTTTCCAGGGTTGCATACTCACTAATGCAACTTTGCATCCCTGCTTTTTCTGTCTCCTGACCATGTAATCGGAGCGTTGTCTCCCTTCCTCCACCACCCTGTAAAGGTTTTAACAGCTGCACTCGACATTCCACTGGGTGGGGCTTCCTAGCTCATCCCGGCCTGATGCTGGACAAGCATTCCGTCCTCCTGCTCCCACCAAACAGTTCGGCCATTTTCGGTGCCAGGGTCCCACTCCCTGGCCCATGAGCACGGGAGGTTTCGAGCCCCTGGTTGTGCGGTTTCGTTGTGGCCATCTTTCTGTGGGCAAAGGACACAGGTTCGTAATCTGGAAAAGAACCAAAGGCCAGATCAGGACCCACATCCCCAGAGGGCAGTTGCCCTGACAGATCTGGATCACACGTCTGAGTATTGTTCCATGAAAACAGAACAAATCTCATGTTTTATATCGTGCAGACAATAGGACAAGATACAAGTGACATTTTCAAAAACATTAAGTTGTTTTGTTTTTTAAGATTTCATTTATTTGGCAGAGAGAGAGAGAGAGAGCACAAGCAGGGGGAGTGGCAGGCAGAGGAAGAAGCAGACTCCCCTCTGAGCAGGGAGCCCGATGCGGGGCTCGATCCCAGGACCCTGAGATCATGACCTGAGCCGAAGGCAGACGCTTAACCTGCTGAGCCACCCAGGTGCCCCCAAACATTAAGTTTTTTCACTTGCTCATTTTTAAATCCGTGAGGGCTGGGGGCAGTGCTGAGTAGCGAGGGGCTCACAGCCACTGAGGTCCTGCCCTTGGTGGGCTTCCAGTGTAGGAGAGGCAGACATATCTAGGGTGCACCAGGTGTGGTGCCTGGGAGGGGGCTGGCAGGTGGTTCGGAGCGTCTGGCCATCCTGGTGGGATGGGGCGGGCTAGTGAGGGGTGGGCAGTTGTCGCACGGATCCCGGTGCAGTGGTGGCAACAGAAGTTGCCCTTCAGCTGACTCCTGACTCGGGATTCCCATGAGAAATAATATGGTTAGGCTGTCTGATCTTTTCACCCAGCTCTCTGTGTGCATTTTCCATGTCGCTACGTAGTTAGCCTTGGTTCTACAGGTTAACTCTTGGGCAGATTTCTTAACTTCAGCAAGTTTTAAGTCTTTTAATTGGTAACCTAGGGATAAGGGTAGTCTCTCCTGGATTATTGTGTAAATGACCTGTGCCGACGTATGCTTGCACATAACTGCCTTGCACAAAGCAAATGCTCCATAAATGGATCACTTGATCGTTACGATCAGAGTTGTTGTTTTCAGGTTCTCACCAGTGTAAATAACGCTGTGGCAGACTTCAGGCAGAAAGCTTGCTTTTAAAAGGAGTCCTTAGATCAGTGTAGATTCAATATAGTCTCCAATGTACAGTTGCCAGCAGTGAGATTAATAGAAAAGTGTGTGACCATCCCTCTGTCCCCTGAAACATTACAAATGCTTTCCGAACTGATCGTGCCCATTTGCAGTGCCCCCAGCTGTGGGTGACCGTTGACGGCTACAGAACTTAACATGGGTACTGTAATTTTTTTTAAAGATCGTCACAAATTTTTTTTTTTTAAGATTTATTTATTTTAGAGATAGCGTGCGCACACAAGTGGGGGGGAGGGACAGAGGGAGAGAATCTCAAGCAGACTCCCCACTGAGTGCAGAGCCCGTTGTGGGGCTCGATCTCACAACCCCAAGGTCATGACCTGATCCGAAATCAAGAGTCAGATGCTTAACCGCCTGCGCCACCCACGCGCCCCAGATCATCACTGATTTAATAGATGGGAGGCACTACCAGAATACTCATTTTAAAAGAGAGAAATTCCAGCTTTGTTGATGTTCACGCCTCACCCTGGGCTTGCTCACAAGTGTGGGTGCTGGTGTTCACTGACCTCTACTGGGACCAAGCAGGCTTCGGAGCCCCCACCCCTCCCTCCCGAGCTCCTGCGTGGAGAGCTGTGGGCACCTGCAGTGCTCTACGCAGAGAGTGACTTTCACCTCGACAGCATGACAGAGCAGGAACGATGGGGACCCCTGGGAAAACAGTAATGAGAAAGGATTGCTCCCTGGCCCACCTCTCAAGCTGGTGATCCAGGAATGGAGAGCATTTAATCTGTAGCCCAAAGAGAACAGCACACACTTGCTCTTTTATTTCCAGACAGAGGATGGGCTTTGAATCATGCAGACAAATAAAAGGATTGCCTTTTGTCTCGGCTCTGCCCTCCCCCAGCTCAGTCTCCAGCCCGGCCTGGGGAGGAACGTGGCCATTGTTCTGGCTTTACCTCCTTCCGCCCTGGGTTTCAGCTTCCGCCTCTGAACTGAGGTTGGCAGCACCACTGTCTCAGGGTGCTGGTAAGGAGCGAATGAAGTGTGCCCTTGGAGGTTATAGCTATTGCTAGTTTTCACTGGAAACTCAACTTGAAAATGAGCCAACTGGTGTTTGAACTCGTGCTCTGTGCCTGTAACGAAGCCGACGTGGCCCCTGCCTACATGGAGCCTTGGGCCAGGTCAGGTCGGGGAGATGGCCAGACTGCAAACAGGTCCACAGTGTAGAATGCATATACTGATTACAGAGAGGCAGACGAAGGCCACCTGCTCTAGGTGCCGGGGTGGCGGGAATCGAGCCAGCGAGAGTCCTAATGGCACGATCGGGGAAGATGTGCTTGAGAAGGCGGCATCGGAGCTGACACTTCGGATGAGGAGTTTCTTCTTTCCAATTTAGGGAACAGCAGGAGGGGAACAAAGGCAGGAAGGAGCTGGAGGCTTCTAGGAACAGAGCGGATACTGGCCGGCTGGGGTGCCTGGGAAGAGGATGGGCTCGTGAGCAGCCTTGGGGGGTAAAGTCAGTCCTGGAGCTGAGGGGCCGTGGTGATTCCTTTCCCTGTGTGACGAGGATGCCCACGTCAGTGTGTGCAGGCAGGTGGTGGGAAGACCCTGAGGTTGCACCGGGAAAGACTTTGACCAGGCAGCGTAGAACAACAGAAACAGGTTATCTTCCCCCGTCTGGAGGCCAGAGGTCCAAGATCAAAGCGTCGCCAGGCCCACATTCCCTCTGAAACCTGTAGGGGAGAATTCTTACTTGCCTTTTCCTAGCTTCTGTTGGTGGCCGCAGTCCTTGGTGTCCCTTGGCCTAGCAGCTGCAGCACTCCAGCCCCTGCCCCCCGCTCCCCATCATACGTGGCGTCCCCTCGCGCGTATGCACGTGCACCTGGGGCTCTTCCCCTTCTTGTAAGGATACCAGCTATATTGGATTTAGGGCCCACCCTGCTTCAGGATGATCTCATCCTAGATAATTATATCTGCAGTGACCCTGTTTCCAAAGAAGGTCATGTTCTGAGCTACCGGTGGTCAGGACTTCACCGGGACATCTTGAGGGACACAGCTCTGCCCTCAGCACCTACTCTGAGTACTGAGTCTGCTCCTTGGCGGTGGCTGCATCACACACTGAGGCCTGCTTCAGTTGTGAGCTGTGGGCCAGGCTGGGCAGGGTCACACATACTCTCCTGCGGCCTCAGGCTGGATGGTCCGGAGCATTTTCAAGTATAAGAGAATCTCAGAGAAATGTATCCTGAATCCAGCCACTGCTCACCTCCTGCAAAGCTACCATCCTGGCCCATGCCCCCACCATTGCTCCCTGGGACCAGTCAGATCGCATCACTGCTCTGCTTAGACCCACACCCGCCAGAGCCCCTCCAAGGGCCCCGAGAACCACCTTTGCTCTTCCATCGTGGCCCTTTGGGCACCCTCGGCCTTTACCAGCCTCACAGCCTCTGCCGCGCCCCCCCCAAGTAAAGTTCCCACCCATCTTGGCCTGGCCTCCTTCCCCGACCCGGGCATCTGCTCCAGTAGCCCAGAATGGCCTGCCCTGACCTCTGAAAAGAGAGAGCCAGCTCTCCTCCTCCTCTGCCCTGGGACCCCCCTCCCCCTGCTTTCTTTATTCCCATATCGTCTCTCAGACCTTGGGCAGGTCACTTTACCTCTGAGCCTCAGCCCTGGTCTGTAAGTTGGACTGAGGGGTTCATTGAGGTACTAGTGAGAGTTGTAGGAGTATCATGTGCCAGGCGCTGGCCTAAGTGCTTTTCACAGATTAGCCCATTGGGTGCCTCACCAACCCTAGGAGGCAGGTACTCTGTCTCCATTTTGCAGATGAGAAAACCAAGGCTCAGAGGATTCCTTGCCTAGGCCGAGGTCGCGTGTTGAGAAGTGGCAGAGCCCAGATCCTTGCGCAGGCATTCAGATCCGCTTTCCATGCTGGGCTGCGTCTCATGTGGAAAACGCTCAGCCCAGGTCAGGCCACAGGAACGAGACACAGCACGCACAGCAGGGATAGACGTGCTTCCCCGGGGGTAAGTGTCGGAAAAGCGCGCCCACGCATATCCACATGGAGTAGGCATTCAACGGTTTTCTGGGTAGAATCACAAGAAAATGTCAACAGCTGTTTCCTCTGGGGAGAGGAATGGGGGCAGGATGAGAGGTGTGGCTCCCACTTCCTTTTATGCTGTAGTGTTTTAAAAATAAGTTACGGGCATCATCACATTCCCCCTGTAGATATTCAGTATGTGTCTCTTCCTGAAGGGGAGTGATGGTGCCTCTTAATCACACCTCTCAAAACCCACAGCACCAACATCATCCAGTACCCAGTCCATACTCAAGTCTCATCAGTTGTCCCCAACACGTGTTGTAGCTGATCTGTCTAAACTGAGACCCCCCACCCCCCCGAGGACCACAGGTTGCATCTGATCATCCTGTCCCTTTGGTCTGTCTGCAGCAGATGCTCTTTTTCTTGTGACCTTGAGATCCTAAAAGACTGGGCCAGTTGTCCCATAGAGCGTCCCTTGGTCTGGGTTTGTCCGTCTACTACATTGTGCGGTGTTTGGCTCAGTCCCCGCCCTATCGTTCTGTGAACCGGGACTCAATCTAGAGTCCAGATTGGAATCAGATCAGAGATTTTGCCGGAACTGAACTGTCCTGGGAGGTGGGTGGTGTCATGTGACAGGCAGAGGGTGGTCACTTCATAAGGGGCTATGGTTTGTCCCTCTGTTGTGAAGTCACACACACACACACACACACACACACACACACACACACCCGTTGGCCTGAAAGGGATCTGACTGGTGGTACTGGATGCACTTCTCATCTTGTACCTTTTTGGCTTTTCCAACCATGTATTTATATTTTTTCTCTTTTAATGTTACCTGGGCTGATCTGAACTTACTGTGTCATCATTTACCTCCTTTGACTGAAAGCAGTCTTTCCTGCCCTTCCCTGTGAGGAGGTAAGATGAAGATCCTGGAGGGTCTTCTGTGGGAACAGGCTTCGGAGCCTCAGCTCTGGCCAGGCTGCTGGGTGGGGGTGGCCGAGGTTTCATTGCTGGCTCAGGAAGTGGCCCATGGAACCACAGGAAGATGTCACCACATTGAGAAAGATCCAGTAAGCACTTTGCTGCAGTTTAGTAATGAGGAAGGAACTTAGCTGGCCGGGGAACTGGTCACTGGAGGGCGGAAGCTGGCCCTGGGGTTCAGTATCCACTCCCTAGCTCCTCCCTCAAAGGACCGTGGCCCCAGTGTCATTCTCATGGAGGCCTGGGAAGGGCCAGGGTACAACAGGATACGTATTTATGGCTTCTGCTGTGTGAGGTGGAGACTGGGAGTGCCAGCCAGCTCCAGCCCCTAGGTCGTCCGGTGGTCATGGAATGGAACAGAGAGCAGTGACCTGGGGAAAGGCACATTTTCCGGGAAGAGCCAGCCATGTGTTGGACACCCCTGACCTCTCCCACAGACCCCATTTATCTCCATTTCACAGATGTGGATACAAAAGCCCGGAGAAGTCATGCTAATTGCGCGTGGTCTCCCTGATAGTAAGTGGTGGGGACGGGATTTGAACCCTGGCATGCTTGTCCACCAACAGGCCCAGGATTGTAAATGGTGGCAGCAGTGTTTAGAACCAGATGGGGTCTTCTCGGGCCCCCGAGGTGTCTGCTGTGCCTTGTGCGCCCAGCATCAATTTGCTGGGGACCCGTGGAGAACAGGCGCTCACCTTGTGTGGGGCTCACGGACCAGAGAGCTTTAACAGAAGTCACGCTGCTCACCACGCAGAGCCCTTTGCCCGTCAGGCTATGGCCCACAGTGTCTGTTCCCTTTAATCAATGTGATTGCAGACGCTGCATAAGTGCTTTCTAGGAAAATAGCGAAACAGCCTGAGAAGTGATTTCCTGTTTTCCTCTTACCTTGACTGCTTCGATTTCTTCTTTCACAATGGCCGGAGATTGGCCAACTGAAGCATCTTTGTTAGAAAATCTTTCAGCCTTTGCTTTGGGAGCACATTTGGGGAACAGGGTCCTTCCCGAAGCCCGGAGTGTGGGCATGCCCACTCAGCCTGGCACTCCCCGGGCGGGGGGAGGGTGGTGGTGTGAATGCCAGACTCCCTCATCTCCCTGCAGGGGGAGGTGTTTCTGGATGCACTGGTCTTCCTCTTAGCCTGTATTTGGAGGGGAAAGTTGGCTTTTATAGGCTTCCTCTTCAGCCTTTCCCCTGGGCTTTCTCAGCCAGGTTAACAGGCCAAAAGGGTCAAAATTGAGGCCTAGCCAATGTTTCCAATTCTCGGCCACAGCAAGCGAGGACTTTTGAGTTCCTCCAGGTGGGATCCGTATACGAAAAGACGCCTTAGTGGTAGGAAAAGGGTGATGGAGCATTTGCTGCTTCGCTGGTGATTAGCCTACACTAACGGTTCCTAGTCTTCCATCTAGAAGGTGGCGGGTGGGAAAGCTCTCTCTCGGGCACTTGGCGTTTTCCAGGGGTCCCTGTGAAACCTGGGGACCTGCAGCCTCTCCGAGCTGGGCCAGGCTCAGGTGGTCACAAGGGTGCATTCAGGCCCGTCTCACAAGCCCATCTGTGTTCACTGTCATATACTCGGGCACAGGGGCCCCTTTGTGGGGCCGAGCTGCTGTCACTAAGTCAAGAATGTCTCCGCTGGAGTCGTCCCTCGCAGTGGAGACCGCTGTGTGCAACTCAGCTGATAGTTGGGACCGGTGGCTGTGAATTCTGCCATCTGCGGAACTGAGAGCTGTACATCCGTTGACAGAAACCACAGCATTTAGGGGAATACCCTTTGTCTTTAATTTCCACATTGATGTGGTAAGCTCTTTCCGTATGTGCTGGCTGTGCATTATCCGACCAGTGTCAGTTATGGAGACAGGGACATGTACATTTGCATCTGAAGCCAGTCTGGCCTTGCAGATGTGCCGAAAGGCTCATAGGACAAGGGAGGCTCCTTTCTCTAGAAGGTCCCTGTTCAGAGCCCCGTCGCATTCATCCCTGGCCAGGCTGAATCAGGCCTTGTGGCGGGGCCGCCAAGTGGCAGCTTTCCCTGCCAGGAGGAGCCAAGATGGGGCTCCTTTTTCAGAGCCCTTTCTCGGGGTGTGGGATGGGATATAGGTCTTCTTTATGTGCCCCCCATTTCCGTGTGGTAGTGAATGAAGGGTGCCGAGTGTGCTGTGTTCGTTATAAACAGATGGTTCTGTGAAGCGAGCTTCTGAGATTATTGGGAAGGCGGCTGGGAACAGGCAGCCCGAGTGGCCAGGGATCTGTGTGGGAACCACAGGCAGCTGAGAAGAGGCCTCCAGAACCGTTCCCCGAATCTGTGCGGCTTCTCTAGTCTCCAGCAAATCTGGGTGGTGACTCCTTTGCTTCTGGAGTACAAGAAAGCTCAGATAGACCTAAGCACTGTTACCGGCATAGGGGAGGCTTGGGCACAGACCCGGCAACAGCAAAAAATGTACTTTTGTCTTGGTACGTGGTTAACGAATCTGATTATTAAGGGGGACTCGACATTTTCTTACCATCTAGCTGTATTTTTAAAACAAATACTTTGGAAAAGGTAAATGTGCTATAACTAGGCTGGGATTCAACTTGACCAACTGACCGACCTTCCTTCCTTTTTCTCCCTTCCTTCCTCTTCTTTTTCTTTCTTTCTTTTCTTTTTTCTTTTCTTTTCTTTCTTCCTTCCTTCCTTTCTTTTTTCTCTTTTTCTTTCTCTTTCTTTCTTTCCCTTCCTTCCTTCCTTCCTTCCTTCCTTCCTTCCTTCCTTCCTTCGGTCTTTGTCTTGTTCATGTAGCTTAGAGTAGATGTGAGGCAATTGGTTGCTGGCTTTTTTTTTTTTTCCTAGTTCTTTGAGATGACAGTAAATCATAGCAAATACATTGTGCTTCATGACACAGGACTGTTCCAAATGAACTCTTAACAGCTGTGTGTTTGTCAAAAACATTGTGTGACAAAGCATTGCCTTTTAGTCTCTCCTGCCCTGCCCCGCCCTCGGCCCCTTGCAGCTTTGCCTGGTTCTCCTGTTACCCTAGCTGTGTCTAGTCCTCTTAACCATGTTTTGTTCACGGTAGCCAGAGCCTAGCCAACTAGAAATCTCATCTTTCAGGAATCATTCCTGACCTTATTTACTTTCTCCCAAAGAGGCAATCCTAAGAAGCCAAGTTCAGATTGGAGTTTCAGGCGGGAACAGCATTTGGGTTGGTGAGGCTTGATGGTTGGGTTTGCTGAAATGGACAAAATGAAAGAAGGAAGAAAACTGATACACAATTAGAGCATTTTCGAACAACTACCCATCCACCATAAAATTGAATTCTCCATCTGTCTGTCCGTCCATCCATCTGTGCATGCTTCCAGGTGTCTATCCAGTGGGTATTTGCCATCCATTCTGCCAAACTTTGAGGATTGATGTAATGGTGAGAAGACAGGCGTGGACTCTCCTCAAGGAGCGTACCTTCTGGCATGATCTACCAAACTGCAGGATAGGGGGGAGTGCTATGGCGGGGTGGGGTTGCTGACCCAGCCCCAGCAAGGAGGGCAGTCAAGCAGGACCAGGGCAGGGGAGCTGAGCTCTGAGAACCGAGGAGTTGGCTGGCTGAGCTGAGGGAATGGCTTTGCAGGGAGGCCCAGAGGGAGGACGGAGTGGGGAACCATCGAAGGCAGTGGGGCCTGGCTTTGAGAATCTCAGAAAGCTGTGGACCCTCTTCTGGGGTGGAGGCAGAGGTGGCCCCATGCTAAGTTTTATGTCCGGTTTCTGGCGACACCCACACTCCCTGATGCGCAGAACCTCCCGATGGCCTTGTAAGTGCCCACGTTTTCCGTCCGGGGAGGCCCAGCCCTGCGTAAGTGTGAACGCGTAGAGAAGCCTTTCCTGGAGTTTTGTTTTATCAGCCAGGAGCCCGCATCCCATCCTGTCGGTAAAACTGTCTTTCCAGAAGCTGCTTACAAGTGTTGGTACTAGCTAACTGCTGACAGCAAGAAAAAAAAAAGTTTTTCCTAAGTCAATGCACAGTTTTACGTAGAAACCAAAGATTTTCGGGGTTGCTGCAGAACCATTTGGGCTTCGCTTTCTGTGATCTTTACCACCATGCGATACAAAGTGAGATTCTGAAATGCTGGCGGGTGTCTCGAGTGAAGTTTTTGGTCCACAGATGCCCTGTGCCTTTGTGAGTGACGCTCTTTGATCCAGCTCTTCAGGAGCAATACTTTTGATTTTGTAAAAAAAATACACATATATATTAGTTTCTCTCTTTGAAGCAGTACCGCTCTGAAGCGAACACGGAGGTTCTAATCCTCGTGAGGCCGGGCCTATGGCCTTGCCCCCGAAGGCCTCTTGCCTTGAGCGTGGCCGGCCACGGGGCTTACGTCCCTGAGAATCCGAGTTTGGCGTTACTGATTTTAACCTGTTCGCAGGCCTCTCCTGTACGGCGCCCACGTTGTGGGGCTTTGTAGGTGTTGAGATGGGGACGAGGTGGGGTCTGACCGGGTAACCGTGAGCGTGAGCCTGTCCTGTGCATGCGGTGACTCTGCCTTTCCCCCCCGCAGCCACTTCCCCGAGGGTGTCCTCCGAGCTGGAACAGGCCCGGCCGCAGACGAGCGGAGAGGAAGAGCTGCAGCTTCAGTTGGCACTTGCCATGAGCCGAGAGGTAGCTGAGCAGGTTGGTGCCAGGCAGGTGTGATTGCTCGCTGGGGGCTGGGGACGGGGGGTGGGGGGGCGGGGGGGAGCGTGGGTCACAGCGGGGATGGTGACACTGGCCTCAGTGTTTCCGATGTGTTTCCCGAGATGGGACTTGGCGTTGCCACAACAGTGTTCTTGGCCCCCCCCCCGCCCCGGGTCAGGGAGGGGGCCCTACGCAGTTCCATTTAGGGAAGCTTTTTGTGGGCCAGTGGATGAACTGGTCAGAGTGCCCCCCAGAAACACTTCTGTTGACAACAGCCGCTTGTCATGGTCCCTTCGAACGAGCCTGGGTGTCCACAGCCCCCTCCATGCAAGGCGTGTGGGCTCAGCCCCGGGGGAAGACAGTTTGGTAAGATGGCTCAGGTGCATCTGAATGCTGAAAAACAAGGCTAGGAGGGAAAGCTGCAGGTAATAAGAGCCCTTACTATGTTTCGGTGATGGAAGTGTGTGTAGTTTTAACTTGTTTTCAGTTCCTGTTTTTCTCTACTAATCACACATTACTTTAACATGGACAAGGAGGGAAAGGCGTGTTGGAAATGACCTTTCAAAGCTGTGTCCCTTTGGCCCCGGCCATCAGGTCTGTCCCTGCTGACCTTGGGTTAGGGAGGGTAGACGGAGTCAGGTAGCGCGAGGCGCTAGAAGTGATGTGCAGAGACAGAGATTAGGGGTGGTTCGACAGAAGTGCAGAGGCGGCTGTCCTGGCATGATTGGTGTCGCTGTAACTGGAGACCTCCTAAAGCGCGACCGCGGTGGACAGCTTCAGTTACAGCCCCCCTGTTCCCAGTAGGAGAAGCACAGCGATTAGATCCGTCCCTGTGGGTGCCTGGCTCTGTCACGGACAGCCCGGGGAGAAGGGGCAGGAATGCAGGGACAGATGGACAGTCGGAGCCCGCTTCCGCTCATAACTCATCTCTGTGATTCATCATATTTATAATAAAATACAAGGAACTTACTTCTATTTTGTGATGCTGTAAAAGCTAGGACAGCCCAGTCTCCTGCATGTGGTAACTTTGCCTTAAATAAATATAAATTAGATACAGGTGACCCTTGAACAACATGAGTTTTGGGCTGTGCGGCTCCACGTAAGTGTGGATTCTTGTCAATAAATAAGGTGCTGTAAATCCATTGCCCCTTTCTTAATTTATTAGTAACATTTTCTTCTCTCTAGCTTATTTTATTATAAGAACACAGCATAATACACAGAATATGCCTTAAGCGATTTACTTAGGTTCCAGTCAACAGTTGGCTCTTAGTAGTTAAATTTTTGAGGAGTCAAATTTATATATGGATTTTGGGGGGGTTGGTGCCCTTAACGCGCGTGTTGATGGAGGGTCAACTGTATAGTGAATCATTTCTGTTTGAAATCCTCGAAATAAACATGCAGTGATAGGTGATTTTCACCCTCTTCCTGATTCCTTTCTGGGCTCTCAGGCTTTTGTATTTTACAAGGAGACGTGTTGCTTCTATAATTAGAATTACAAAGCCATTTTCATTGTAAGATAAAAGCATTGTAGAATACGTGTTCCCTTTCCCCGACTTGGCCGTGCCTGTGCCTCCCCCCGCCCCCCGGTGGGACCCCAAAACCAGGGAACCCACACAAGGCAGCAGGGAGGGGCAGATGCGAGCCCTCTGGGCTACACTCGCAGGATAGAAGAGTAACTATTTTACGAGTTGTTCTCCCATCTTCCTTTGCAATAATGCGTACTCTGATTTGCCCGTCCTGTTCCTGGCGCATTGCTTTGTTCTGCACAATGATGTCATTACAGTCCCATTGTCCTCTTCAGGAAGAACGCCTCAGGCGGGGTGACGACCTCAGATTACAGATGGCCCTAGAAGAAAGCCGAAGAGACACGGTTAAGGTTCCAAAACAGAAGGAGGTAAGCGCCTCACCGGGAAGGTCAGCGTTAGAGCCCGTCCCACCATGGTTGCCGAGCGTCCAAGCCTAACCCGCAGAGCACGGCGCCTTCTCCGCCTTCTCGTGTACTCCTTTGTGATGAGCACGAGTGAGGGGAGGACCTGATTGAAAACACCCCCACCTGGTGCCCTTACTCCCGAGACCAGCCTGAGAAAAGATGGGCACAGGTGAGGGGCCTCCGTGGACCAGGGCCTCAGTTTCCTCCCCTGTAAACGAGCACAGTGGTAGCCATGTGGTCAGGTGACTGTTACATGAGCCAAGTGTCCCGTGCTTTGGGACAGATTCCTGGCACGGGCTAAGGCTCAGTAGTGCTGGGCTTCACTGTATCATCAGCCTTACCCTGCACCAAGCTGCCCGCGTGGGGCCCTAGATGACCAGGACATGGTTCTGCTCCCAGCAAGTTCCTCCAGTCACAAGATAGGCCCCCCTCCCCCACAGGGCCCGGGGTTCCGGTGGTCTCCCATGTCACGGTGCCACGGGATCCCTGACTGCAGCTCTGGTGGCCGTGGGAGCGGGAGGGCAGGGCAGGCCCCGGGAGAGGGGGCCCTGGATGATGGCTGGCAGCTGGGGGGGACCGAGGTGGGTGGGTGGGGACAGCATTCTGGAGGGACGCTGCAGCCCGGGGAAAGCCTGCGTTATCCTGGAAAGCCGTGGGGGCTGTTTGCAAGTGGGTGGGGCATTGGGCCCAAAGCACACAGCTCCGTGTGGGTGGAGCCTGGGCTGGAGTGGGAAGTGGTTAGTGGGGTGGTGGGCCGGGTGGGGCCGAAGATGGGAGGAGATGGGGCAGCTCAGTTTCCTCCCGGCCCCGTCCAGAGGGCTTCTTGTCCCAGGAGGCGCGGACGTTATATACGGTATATACGGCTAACAGCTAACTTGTGGGTATTTGCTGTAACTGTAGCAAAGTAAAACCTGTCCCCTTCTCTTTGTCTCAAAAGCATGGCTCCCACCCACAGCAGACCACTCTGTTGGATTTAATGGACGCCCTCCCCAGCTCAGGCCCTGCTGCCCAGAAAGCAGAGCCCTGGGGCCGGTCAGCCTCAGCTAACCAGACAAACCCTTGGGGCGGGCCGGCGGCCGCAGCCAGCACTTCAGACCCCTGGCCACCGTTCGGTAAATACCTGCCTCATTTGTCTCCCGTGCCTGCCTGCTGGATAGGGCCGAGCTGCCTGCTCTCTCTCACCTGGTGGAGGTGGGAGTGGGGCAGGTCTTTGGTGGTGGTTGCCCGGGATTCCCCAGTCCCCGGATGTAACGTCTGGTCGGGTCCTCCTGAGGACTGTGGTACAGTGCTTTCCTGTTTTGAATGGTTTTCTGCTTTGGTAGAGGGAAAGCTGACTTCCTCTCTGCTTCCCACACGCATCAGAAATGCCTTGTCCCTCCTCTGGGACATGAGTCTGGTCTCTTGGCCTCAGAATTGCACCCAGCACCCCAGGTTAAGAAACCGTAATACACAGCATGAAACCTCTCAATCAAGTTGCTGTAACTAGGCGTAGCCGGAGATTAGGATGTACGTACTATGATTGCTGATGAAAGGATGCATTTACTGTAATTCTTCTTATTTGTTACTTAAAGCAACAGTAAGTCCATTTACTGGGTTAAGTGGATATTTTAAAGTTCTGTTTAATGCCAAACGTAAGAGAATCTGTGGGAGGAGATTTGCAACATGAGTGTGGGTAGAAATCTTGGGCATAGGGGTTTCCTGATCGCTGGACACAGGGCTTGGCCTGCGGGCTTGGTGATGGCTTCCAACCCAGCCTGCTGCTTGGGAGGCTCCCTCTGGGTGCTCTGAGCCCTGCCAGCCAGGGCTGATCTGTCTGGGAACTTGCAGTTGTATATTTTATGGCAGCTTGCCTGTATCTCTTTGGGGTCTTTGTTTCCCCAACCTGGAACCATCTTTTGTATTCAGCTCGGTTCCCTGGATGTTTGCCGAAGTGTACCAAATGCCAGGCTCTGTCCTGCTATCCAGGGACCCAGACACAAACAGGTAATGGTCCTGCCTTCAAGGTCCTGGGCAGATGTGGGCAAGATGGGGATACCAGCGTCCTGGGACGGGGCTTAGTTCAGGAGGCTGGTGGGCATGAGGCAGGCGTCTTGGAGCAATCTGCAAGGAAGAGCAGGAGGTGACCAGGCCAAGAAGAGGCAAGGGTGTTCCCAGAAGAAGGCTGGCCTTGTGAGAGCCTGGGGGCACGCAGTGGTTTGGTGGGCAGAGACAGGCCATGGGGAGCAGGGACGTGGGGTCAGGGCCCTGCCCACTCAGGGCTTGGCAGCCGTGTCCAGAAGGCCGTGTCAGCCCCAGATGTCCTTTGGAGATGCAGTTGGCGTCAGGGACCTGGGCAGATCCCCAAACTCTGTTTGGCAGGTGCCCTCTGGGCCTTGGGGCAAGCTGCAGGCCAAATGGCCTACAGGTCTCACTCACTGAAAGCCAGAGTCCCATGGCAGCCAGGAGCTTGACGGTTCACGTGGTCCATGGCCTGTGTACTGTGGCCCCAGGGAGCTTGTGGGCTAAAGTCTTGCTGAGCATACATGGGGATAGTGAAGGTGGTTCTGGAAATGCCACCTGGACCCCTTCCAGACAGTGGCTTTTGACTTTTGTGTTAAGTCTGAAAAATAGTTGCTCTGTAATGTGATGACCACCTTGAGTTGTGGGTAGGATGTTCTTCAGGAAAGACTCTCAATCCCGTTCAAAGTTGTATAATGGGTCACGATGCAGACGGGACGTTTTTCTAGTGGCCAGGAAAGCAAGCAGTCACCCTAGAGCCAGGTGAGTTTAAGATTATGCTGTCAGTGGCTGATGGGAGGTGGTTGGGGTGGGGCCTGGGGGGAGGTGGGAGGGAGACAGACTTTCACTGTCTCCCTTTTTTTAACTGTTTGACTTAACTTTACTAGGGGTGTGCGTTACCTGGTCAGGAGAGACCAGATTTCAGTGAACCAGGTTATTCCTCCCTTCCTCTGGCTGGTAGACAGTGCTGTGCCCTGGAGCTGGTCTTGGTGGAGCCAGACTTTAACCTCAAGGGGTGCTGGGGAGTCTCCTGGTGGGTGAAGCGGGGCCACCTCCAGCTGTTGGGGTTCTCACAACCTGCACGCAGCAGAAACCGGGAGCCAGCCGGAGACAGGGACAGAGCCAAGGAGAGGTAGCTGGAGCCCAGTGACAGCTAACCATCGCACCCCACGCGACGGCAGACATGTTCAGTAGTTCGTAGCCATCCACGGTGTCGTGCACCCCTCACTGTTAATCCCAGGACGTTTCCGTCACCCTGGGAAGAAACCCTGTTCCCACTGAGCAGTCACTCCTTGTTACCGCTCCCTCCAACCCCTGGCACCCACCGGTCTACGACACCCTGTCTCTGGATCTGCCTGTATCTGGCTGTTTCAGATACGTGATGAAGTCAGACATGATGTGGTCTTTGTTCCTTTCACTTAGCTTAACGTTTTTAAAGTTCATCCATGTAGTTAGCATGTGTCCCTACCTTCCCTTTTTTGGCTGAATAATATTCCATTTTATAGACAGACCACATTGTGTTTAACCGTTTAGCAGTTGATGGACATTTGGGTTGTTTTCACTTTTTGGCTACTATGAATCCAGTTTTTTTTTTTTTTTTTAAAGATTTTATTTATTTATTTATTTGACCGAGAGAGACACAGCGAGAGAGGGAACACAAGCAGGGGGAGTGGGAGAGGGAGAAGCAGGCTTCCCGCTGAGCAGAGAGCCCGATGCGGGGCTCGATCCCAGGACCCTGGGATCATGACCTGAGCCGAAGGCAGACGCTTAACGACTGAGCCACCCAGGCACCCCTCCAAATTTTTTTTTTTTTAAGACTTTATTTGAAAGTGAGAGAGGGAACACAAGGAGGGGGAGCAGGAGAGGGAGAAGCAGGCTTCCCCGCCGAGCAGGGAGCCCAATGTGGGGCTGGATCCCAGGACCCTGGGATCATGACTGAGCTGAAGGGGGACGCTTAACTACTGAGCCACCCAGCTGCCCCTGAATCCAGTTTTTTAAAGAGAAGATTGAAACCTAAATTTCTGAAATCTATTTTTAAATGTTGACAGTGAATTTTAAAAAATTGGGAACATGGTTGGGGCTGATGGAATCTACAGGTCGCCAGCGTGGTTCGTGGACCGCTAGTTTGCCATCTCTTACCTCTTGCCCAACCCAGGGCCCTCTCCTTGGTTCTGACACACTTGGCATTTTATCCAGCGACTTGGGGAGAAAACGGGACACCAAAGCCCAGAGAGGCTGCCCATTCCTCTGGGGCCACACAGCAAGTTAGGGGCAGGTTCAGTGCTTATGGTGCCTAATCCTGGAATCGTCATGCCATCTTGGACTGCTGCAGAAACCCTCTGTGGCCGTACATGTCCTGGAGAAGTCACCTCAGAGTCTAGCATTGAGAGGTAACCAGTGCTAACATGTTAGCTTCTTTGCTTCCTGTATTTTCTGGGCACTTGTTTGTACACAGTTGAGGTCATACTGTGTATACAGTTTTGTAAGTAGATAGAGGTGTTTCCGTTTGCACTACGTGATGATGAGCATTAGGGGCCCCAGTGGGATGGTGCTGGGCTGGAGCACTGTCACCCAGCCGCCCGTGGCCGTCCCCGGAGGTGGTGGCGCAGGTCTAGCGCTCCGGCTCTCCGCAGCTCTGCAGGAGATGGCCTCGCAGCAGCTCCTGGGTGCACGGGAGCCTGGTCACAGCGCCTTCCCTTCCGTCTTCGGAGCCCGCCCTGGAGCAAGACTTCCCGACTAGTCTCTAGGAAAACCTGCTCGGGTGTGTTTTCTGGGCCACCCCATTGCCCGGAAACACGTTCATCGGTCTGAAAGATGAGAGAGTCTCCGCCCAAGCCCTGGTAGCTGCGCCCTCTGGATGAAAGGAACACTGTTTTGAAGGCCGCTGTTTGTAGTCAGCCCTGCCATTTCCAGTTCTTTCCAAGCGGCACTGGGGGCCTTGGGAGGAAGTGCCGAGGGCTGAGAGGGGGGCAGTCGAGCCCCCCAGGTCAGCGGGGCACTTCCTCCTCTGTTCCAGAAGCACAAAGCGGCCACCTGGTAAGAGAGGGGCCCACAGCCTGGGGGTTCAGAAGGCCTTGGCTGGTGCGCGCCCGCTCGCTGCCCGGGCCGGGACAGGGGCCGGCTTCCGCCCCGGTGGCAGCAGGTGGTGCTGCTGGTTTTTTGGTGACCCCCACCACTCAGTTCTCTGACCCCACCATGTGACGGCCCCCCCTGTGCACATGAATATTCATATGTGAGGCTTCGGGGGAGCCAGGCTGGCGGGTGAGGGGCTCCGGGACACGTGCTCCCTATGAATGGGCCCACAGAGGAGGAGGCCGGAAGCTGCTTGATCTTTCTGCCCTGGGTTCCATCCTCCTTTGCTCTCATTCACTCCCGCTTTCAACAAGCATTTATTTATTGGGTCTGTGGCGTGGCCCGGGCCCTGTGGAGGCCGTGGAGGACAGAGCACAGAGGGGCCTTGCAGCAAAGCTACTGTCCATTCATGGGGGAGGAAAGTGGAGCGCCGGGCCCTGCGGCCTGGCTGTCAGCAGGCGTTCACTGGGGGGGGGGGGGGGTCTGCCAGGTCTGCCCCCACTGCAGCCCGCTTTCCCGCAGGCCAGCTTAGGTGGGCGGTCAGCACCCGTGGGAAAGCCCACGTAAGCCCACGTTACCTGTCTCCCCCAGGTTGGTTTGAGGAGAGCGGGGTGCCATGGCATGTAGCCTCCCCTGACTTGTGGCCCCCCGTGGAGCAAAAAGTCAGCACGGTGGCCTGAACGCACGTAGGTCCCCAGCCACCACTCGACGCTCACCGAGGCCGAGCTGCTTATCCACAGCCGTCTGGAAGACTGGCCAGGGTTTGAACCAGGGGCATCTTTCATCCTACATCCAGAGCCCTCTGAGCTGGGACCGTGCTTTGTCCGTAAGCGTGGCGCCACACAGGGGTGGGGGTGCTTTCTGGGCCCTTTCAGGCTTTAGGGTTCTTGGCCGGGCTGTGGGTTTTGTTGTTCCGGCGGATTCCAGAAGGGAAGCGCGGCCTGTGGGAAGTAACGGGAAGGGTCAGAAGAGGCGTGGCGCCAGCCCCAGACACAGCATGACAATGACAGCGCACGCCGTATATACGGCCTGGTGTTCGTGCAGGAAGAGCGCTTCCAGAACGATGGCAGGACTTTGTTTTGACTCTTACTCTTCCATGTGTATCAGTTTGGGGGAAACCTAGTGTGTTTAGACCCTCGTCGTCTGAGAGAGGGTCTGGATGCGGGAGCAAGCCCTGCTTTTGCACACGGCACAGCAGGTGTGCGGTTGCTGAGGGGCTGGCTGGCTGGGTTCCCGCGCCCGCCTGATCCTTTTTACCTTGTGTCCTGTGGGCCACCTATAAACTCCTGTGTGCTCTTGAACACGTGGTTCAGATGTCGTGCTTGGGAAGACACAGTCCCCCTGTCCACGGGACTGTCTCACCCGATCCCATGGTCACCGGCTGCCCGGGACCCCCATGCTGATTGCAGTAGATACATTCTTTTTTTTTTTTTAAAGATTTTATTTATTTGACAGAGAGAAACACAGCGGAGAGGGAACACAAGCAGGGGGAGTGGGAGAGGGAGAAGCAGGCCTCCCGCCGAGCAGGGAGCCTGATGTGGGGCTCGATCCCAGGACTCTGGGATCCTGACCTGAGCCGAAGGCTGACGCTTAACGACTGAGCCACCCAGGCGCCCCTTATTTTATTTTATTTTATTTTATTTTATTTTATTTATTTATTTATTTTTATATGACAGAGAGAGACACAGTGAGAGAGGGAACACAAGCAGGGGGAGTGGAGGAGGGAGAAGCAGGCTTCCCGCGGAGCAGGGAGCCCGATGGCGGGGCTCGATCCCAGGACCCTGGGATCCTGACCTGAGCCGAAGACTGACGCTTAATGACTGAGCCACCCAGGCGCCCCTGCAGTAGATACATTCTTGTTTCTCTCTCAGAGGCAGGACTTTCGGGCCTGCTGAATGCTGGCCAGGTGCCCATGTGTCCGAGCTGGTCCTCCGATGGTGGCCCCCACTTCTGAAAAGACTTGGCCAGGCCCCGGAGTGCTGCAGGAGCTCAGTCGCTTTCACACATCCCGGCTGCCCATTCTAGGCACTTGGGGAGCTTCTAAGAATCCAGATGCCCAGGCCCTCCCAGAGTCTGTGTGTGTGAAGGGAGGAGACAGTGTATTTTCCTAATATCCCTGCAGCGATTCCTCAGGACAGCCACAGCTGAAAACCACTTCTCTGGTGGCCTCTGAATGGCATGGTGAGTGAAGCAGTGACAAACCTAAGGTGTTGGAAAACTGTGCAGCGTCAGAGATTAGGGGCGGCTCTTATCTGTGTAGGTTTCTAACGCTTGAATTGGACGTTTACCCAGAATCGTCCAGAAGTGGTCACTGGACTCCAGTGTTCAGAGATGCCTCACTGGAGGGAGTTGAGCATAGAAAGTGCAAAGTCCCTTCCAGCCCTGGGGTTCGGGGCTTCCCTTCAGCCCCCACTTAGCTGTTGAGCATCTTTCGTGTGTGAGGCTCAGTTCTGAGCTCAGGGAGCAGGAGCAGTGTGGGCCAAGCAGAGCCGCCCCTGTTCTGTGAATGTTCGCTCTGGCTGGGGAGACAGATTCTCACGTGAGCAAGAGCGGGGGAGAGTGCCTTGTGAGGAGCTCGGGGCTGGTGGGTGGCCGTGGGATGAGGTAACGTGCAGGCTGCAGGGTGGGGATCGTGCCCTCTCAACAAACACCCCCCACCCCACCCCTCCACACCCACAGCCACCTGGGGAGGCAGTCTGTCAGGAAACTACCCTGCAGACAGCTTCAGTAGAGATGGGGAGCTCTGTCTTCAGGCCAGCTTCACCCGTGGCTCAGAGATTATCACCAGGACCCCACCCGCTGGGCCCTTTTGCCCTCTCCCCTCTGGCCTCAGTAGCCTTTCTACCATCAGGGATTTGGGTGTGGGGTTCGGTAGTTGGCGGACTTGGCAGGTTGACATTAGCTGGTGGAAACCCACCGTCGTTGCCAGAGCAAAGTCAGTTCCACTCGGCCTGGGACTGGGAATAAGCGAGGGGGTAAATCTCCCAAGGAGAGTCGGGGTGTCTTTCAGGAGAAGCGGGAAGGTGACCTGGACATCCCCTGACGGGGGCAAGAACAGGGAAGGACAGTCGCTCTCCCACGGTGCCCCGGTGGTCAGGGCTGCACGGGAATGCGCTGAGACCCCCAGCCCATGTCCTCCTGGTGCAGGTGTGAGCAAGGGGGATGTCGACCAGGGAGTAGGCGTCACCTGACGTGGGCTCCTTCAGTTCCCATGGTTGCTGGCGAGCAAGGGGAGGCTGCGGAATGTGTGTTAACACCCCTGTGCTCACAGGGAGCCAGGAACAGCCTGGCCCAGGTCTTCCTGTGGACCCAATCCCAGGTCTTCTCCACTGCATCCCAGCAGCTCTGAGCACACGACCCGTCTCTTCTCCTTACAGTCCTGCTCTCTCCCGGACATGGTTTCCACCACATTGTTCGCTCTAGCCTTGACGCAGAACCGAGGCCCCGTGAGGCACTTCATGTTGGGGCATAGCAAGGGCCTGTCCCCACTGTGTGATTCCAAGCTGGGACCAGTGTCCTGCTAGGCCCCTTGTCATGTCCGGCAGAGGTGGGCCTGGGGAGAGCGGTTGCCGTCATGGGGACATGGCTCTGTGTGAGATTCTGAGAAGACCGGGACAGAAAGGTCAGAGCAGCTTCTGGAGGGAGGCGGGTGTTTCTGGAGGCCTCTGGAGGGTTGTGGGTTTGAGGCGGCTGCAGCAGAAGTCCCTAGTCCACACAGCAGTTGACAGGCTTATGTGTCCCCGGGATGGTGGGAGTGCACGCTGCATGGCAGAATCGGCCTTGGCCCGTGTCCAGCTCTGAGCGTTAACTGTGGGTGCGGTGACAGGTCTGGGAAGTAGCTGAGGTAGCCCCGTCCTCCCCTTCCCTGTGCCCCTCCCACTCGCCGTCAGCCAGACGTGAAAAGACAGTCAAGGTGGCGGCTGATATGGGCTCGACAGGCCCACTCTAAAGTCACTCAGCATCTCAGGACCAGAAGAGATAAAGCCAGCACAGTGGTAGAACTCCTAGCAGAGGTTCATGTTTCTGAAAGTCAAGGGCCGTCCTACCCGCATGTCCATCCCTGCCCACGGCTACTCGGGCTGCTAAGAGGGGCATGCCTGGGAATGGCGCCCAGGGCCGTGGGTCCTCCTGGGAACCTGGGAGCATCCCCTGTCTTCTCTGAGCCTGGCAGTCACCGCCCTTCCTGTGGCCCTCTCTGAGCCGTGGAGCTCAGCCAGATTGTCCCAGTTGCTACCCTCCCACTTCCCTCCTACACTCCCCTGCGCCCCGCTGCAGGTCACAGCCCTCGGAGACACTGAGGCAAATGAGTGCTCTGAAAGAAAGCTGAGCGGTTCCAGGAGTTAGTGAAGGCAAGAAGAATGGGAAAATGGAGGGACGTGGAGGCCCAGAGGCCTCAGGCGGTGGACATGCCCTTTGGTACGTCTGGGGAGCTTTGGGGAGGTCGGTGTGGCTGGGGAAGTGCAGAGGCAGAATGAGGACATCTAACACACATTCTCTTTGGAGTTTCAGAAGAGTTTAGATTTGAAAAGAGTGATTCGGGGTTTTTAGGTTCACGGCAAGGAGCCACTTCTCAGATCCAGGAAGCCTAGTGAATCATAAGCAGGATATAATAAAAGAACTTCCCACCTGGGTGCATTGGCAGGAGACTGCAGAGCCCCAAAGGAGAACATACTAGACCCACGGGGGGCAGACGGTCCATGGAAAAGGGGCGGCAGGCACGTTGGTAGCTGACCCGTCTCAGCATGGATGGAAGGTGCCAGAGGCCCGTGGGGTAAGGTCTTCCGGGGGCTGGAAGAAAAACAGTCCGCCTTGAATTCCTTTCCTAGTGAAATCCTCTTTCTTCCAAGAACGATGGTAAAATGCATTTTACATCTTGAAACACCAACAAAACAACCTGGATCTTCCAGAATTCTATATTCCTTGAAGGTATTCCTTAAGAAGGAAGGTGTAAAACGCGACATTTCCAGGTAACAGAACGTTCCCAGCTTCTAATCGAGGCTTGGGGGTTCTGGGTATTCTGGCTCCAGCCAGGAGCCGGCCGGGAACCATGCAGGGTCACCTCAGTAAGCAGGAGATGCTCATGGTGCCTGGTCTCCTAAGAAATGACCGGGGTTTCGGGAATTCTGTGCCAGGAACGGGGGTGTGGAGACCAATATGTATACTTCTTATCATTTCACCAACAGTAGTGAGAATGTAACAGAATTTGAGCAGCACGGCTCATGAGGTCGTGGATTTGTTGTTCTCAGTGACCCGAGCACACACGTTCCAACTACTGACAAAAACTTGATCGTGTGCTGGACATAAAGTCTAGCAGCCTCAATGCGTTTCTGGAAATTGGGAGCACCCAGAACACATTTTCTGACCACAATATCCTCAACAACAAAAAGAAAACTAGAAAAACTCGGTACACTTGACACTTGGAAAACCCTCCTGAAATCTTGAGTCAAAGAAGAAATTATAAGGCGAACCAGAAACGTTGAGAACCAAAAATAATGAGGTAAATAGTCTTACTTCAGAATTCGTGGGGCACCTGAAACAGC
Organism: Neomonachus schauinslandi; assembly: GCF_002201575.2. Taxonomy (NCBI): domain Eukaryota; kingdom Metazoa; phylum Chordata; class Mammalia; order Carnivora; family Phocidae; genus Neomonachus; species Neomonachus schauinslandi. The sequence continues at coordinate 10,792,872 of NC_058417.1, read as the reverse complement.
AGTGTGAGGGCAAGTGACAGCATTGCCACCCAAATAAAGTGGAAGAAATGAAATACGGATAGGAACAGAAATTCATGCATTAGAACACAGACGCATGATAATATCCACAAAGACAGATGTTGGTAATTAAAAAGTAATAAAACAGACCAATTCCCCGGCAGGATTAATTTTAAAAAATAAGGGGGGCGGGCTGGGTGGCTCAGTCGGTTAAGCATCCAACTCCTGATCTCAGCTCAGGTCTCCATCTAAGGGTAGTGAGGTAAAGCCCCACGTTGGGCATGGAGCCTGCTTAAAATAGAATAAAATAAAAAATAAAGAGGAAAGGCACAGACACTATGAGAAATGAAACACAGTAACATAACTGCCAAGATTTCTGGTGGAGTAAGAGGCTGTTTGATGTACTCTGTGCGTACAAATCTGAAAACTTAAAGTAGATAAATTTAAAAAGAAAACTTAGCAGAGCTAACCAGAGAACAATAGAAAACCCCAAAATAGGGATAGTGCTATAATCATTAAAGGCATTGAGTCAGGACTTAAAAATCCTCCCCACCCCACAATCCACCCAGAGGGCTTTGCCGGCAAATTCTAACACCACTCAAGAAAACAATTCCACCTTTATACAGACTCCTTCAGAGGGTAGGAAAATGGGGAGTGTCCCTCCTGGTTTTATGAGACTAGCATAACCTTAACACCAAAACCAGGCAGGACGTACAGTGTGAGAACAGACCTGCCAGGCCACCCCCACTTAGGAGTACAGACGCAAAAAGCAAAGAAACAATTGCAAATCCAAAATGAAAAATATACAAATGGTATCGTACATCATGAGAAACTTTGTTCGCAAAGAGCAGGTCCTTAGAAGACCTATTCATGTACCATATTACAGACCGAAAGAGAAAAATCATGCTGTCATCTTAATAGAGACAGAAACCCGTTCCAGCTATTCATTGCAAGAGTCTTAGCAAACTTGGAGTGATGAGGAGCTTCCATGACCTGATAAAGGGCTTCTAGAAGGAAGAAAGCCTGAAAGTGGTAAATGCTAATGTTTTAATGTAAAATGTTGAAAACAGATCCTGAAGAGCGAGACAGAGACACTGACTATGCACAGTTGTTCTTTACGTTGGGACTGGTGGTCCCACCCAGCACAGTGAGACGGGAAAAAGAAAGAAAAAGTATAAGGACTGGGACAGATTAGGCCATCATCATTTGCAAGTGTTATGATCACGTACATAGACTATCCAAAAACTTCTCGAGTAACTCTCTTATAATTAAGACGTATTAGAATTCTAAGAATAAATAATTTGCGTGAATTTTAATTATTAGACTTGAGAGTTTAATAAGATTGTGGGCTGCAAGAATCCGTGTATAAAATTAAATGTTTTCTGCATACAATAAACGAATAACAATGAAATTTTAGAAATATACCAGTCCCGGGATGCTGGGTGGCTTATTTGGTTAAGCGTCTGCCTTCAGCTCAGGTCATGATCCCAGGGTCCTGGGATCGAGCCCTGCATCCAGCTCCCTGCTCAGGGGGGAGTCTGCTTCTCCCTCTGCTGCTCCCCCTGCTTGTGCTTTCTCTCTCTGTCAAAGAAATAAAATCTTAAAAAACACACACACACACACACACACACATCAGTCCCTAGAGATAGATTTTACAGTTGTATGAATGAATCCCTTAGGGAAATAAAGGATAAAATAAAGATTTTCACTGAAATCTTTCACTTAAATCTTCACTTAAATTTCCTCTGATTTCTTTTTCTTTCACTTAAATTTTCACTGAAATCTTTCACTTGAAATCACTCACTTAAAGAAGGACTTGAGTGGACAGATGTCCTGTGATTTTGGTTTTTTGGAAGACTCACTGTTACAGTGATAACTTACTTCAAATTGATCTGAGATTTGGTGCAATTCTGATCAAAATACCAGCCAAGTTCTTTTTTATTATTATTATTTTTAAAGATTTTACTTATTTACCTGACAGCACAAGCAGGGGGAGCGGCAGGCAGAGGGAGAGGGAGAAGCAGGATCCCCACCGCGCATGGACCCTGATGTGGAGCTCCATCCCAGGACCCTGAGATCATGACCTGAGCTAAAAGCAGACACTTAACCTACCAAGCCACTCAGGCTTGGAAAAAAAAAATTTTTTTTTTTTTAACTTGGCAAGATGATTTTAAAATGATTATGGAAGAGCAAGGGCTTGGAAATAGCCACGATACTCCCAAGGAACAAGACCAAGGTATCAGGTACCAGATAGCAGTTCTTCTTAGTTCTGATATCTGTGAGGATAATCCAGAATGCACAGCGATGGAAACAAAGGGGTCAGTGGATCAGAACGGAGAGCCCAGGAATGAATCTGTGAAGCCGTGGCTTCTGGTGGAGGCGGCAGCGTGTGCAGGTCAGTGGGGAGAGAGTGGCGCCAGTGTGACTTGTTCGGGTAGGAAAGGATGAGATCGAATCTGTATTTTATGCCATATGCAAAAATCAATTGCTAATGGAGCAAATATGTGACCGCGCAAGGCAAACTGTAAATCTGTTAGATTTGCTAAAGAGGGAGACAGTTGAGGTGTCGGGAAGGCTTTCCTGAATGTCAGGAAAAGCACAAATTAGAAGGGAAAATACTGATAGGTTGCACCCTGTTCAATTTAAGAACGTCTCTCATCCAAAGCTACTTAAGGAGAGTGAAAAGAAAAGCCGCAAATTGGGAGGTAATTTCTTTGCTTTTGTAACCTAAGTAAAACAGTATTCACAGTGTGGTAAGAAACTCTCAAATCAAGAAGAGAAAGATAAACACCCGCAGGAAGGCAGAGAAAGCCTGGGATGGGCACACTATAGGGGAGGAATCACGGAAGACCCGTAAGCAAATGACAAGAGGCACAGCCTCATTAAGGAACAATGAGATGCAAGTCAAAACAGCCAGGATGGGGCACCTGGGTGGCTCAGTCATTAGACGTCTGCCTTTGGCACGGGTCATGATCCCAGGGTCCCGGGATCGAGCCCCGCATCGAGCTCCCTGCTCAGCGGGAAGCCTGCTTCTCCCTCTCCCACTCTACCTGCTTGTGTTCCCTCTCTCGCTGTGTCTCTCTGTCAAATAAATAATCTTAAAACAACAACAGCCAGGTGACCTTGCACGCCCACCAGATTGGCACGCGTGGAAAAGTGAGCAGGAAGCATTAGTGAGGTGAGGGGGCAGTTGGCTGGAGCCGGACTTGCGTGCACGCAGCATACGTAAGCACAACCGCGCGGAGACCACCCTGGAGTCACTCGGCAGACGGGGCAGGGAGCCCCGACCCGAGGTCCTCACGGGTACGAGCGCACCCAGACAGGAGAAGAAAGAGCAGCACCACAAAGGCAGAGCCAAGCCAGTGCCTTCGGCAGACTGATCAGCTGTGGTTCCTCCCCAGCTGGAGTGGAAGGTTCTAGGGCGGTTAAAGGGAACAGGTTTCAGCTGCACATCAACGCAGGTGAACTCTCCCAAATACGGAGTGAACAAAGCCGGTCACAAAGAACGTGTACAGTGTTTCCGTTTGTATACGGTGAAGAAAGTAGGCACAGCTGATCAATAGGGTGTCTAAAGGTACCTCTACAGGGTGGGACCCGAGGAAAGATCAAGGGAAGGGCGAACACAAAAGTCACGAAGATCAGGGTGACGGGTGCCATGGAGAGGGAGGCACTTTTGCTCCCGGAAAGGCAGCCGTGGCTTTTAAACATCGGCTGTGACCGTCCTCAAAGAAAGGCAAGACATGGTTCGCTTGTGTACGCACTTAGCCCGAGTAATGCCCGCGTCTACACGTGACAGATGAAAGGTCCACACAACGGGAGCGAAAGCTGGGGTGCCTTCCGTTAGGTGCGCTCAGCTGTTCTCTGTTTTACCCTTCTAAAAAGCCAGTTGTGACCCCCTAAATTGATTTGTCACTCACTGTTTGAAAACATGGGCATTTGTCGATGATTCCTCTTCATGTTGTCCTCCTCTGTTCTGTTCGCCCTCTGTCAAAAGCAGAAACCACTCAAAGCAGGTGGGGACAGGGTGCGTCCGGGGGCCTGCGCCCGAGCAGCGGATGCCTGGGCAGGGCTCGCTCTGCGGAGGAGGCCGGTGGACTCTGGGGGGGCGGGCTTGAAGAGGCCATGTGCGGCAGGCACTTGGGAAAGTTCTCGGCTGTGTGCCGTCTGGTACCCTCCCAGCAGGCCCTGCGCACCCCCCAGGGTGGGAACCCCAAAGGCTGTAGGCCCTGGCGTTCAGCTCAGTCTAGCTTCGCTGGCCTGGGACAGCACCCTTAGGGTGGCGGCCTGTCCTGACATGGGGCACACCCAGGTGTGGCTCACGTGGCCCAGTGCCCTTTCCTTTCTCACCCCAGCTTTCCAGAACTTTCTGAGGACGTAGCTGAGCCTACCCTGCCTTCCTATAGGTGCCAAGCCAGCTGCCTCCGTGGACCCATGGGGCGTGCCCACTGGCACAAGCACACACTCCGGGCCCAAGGGCTCAGACCCCTGGGTGGCCCCGCAGCAGCCTGCCCCCAGTGCCGGGAAAACAGCGGATGCTTGGGCCGCAGCCTCAGCCGCCAAGCCCGTCTCGTCCTCTGGTGAGACATCGCTCTGCCCAGGCCCTGAGAGCCCCTTTGGCTGCACTGCTGTCCCCTCTCCTGGCTCCTCGGCATGGGACCTGTGGGTTTGCCTGCACTTGCCACCCTTGTCACCTGCAGCCTTTGTCCCCAGTCGTCCCATTCCCCCTCCGTGCCACAAGCCCACCGTGCATGGTGAGATCACAGGCCTTCTGGGCCCCTGCACCTCCGTCCAGAGGGAGCTTCCCAAGGGGGCCTGGGCAGGCTACGCTCTAGGCACTCCTTCCAGTAGCTTCCTACAGGTGCTATCCAGGTCTCTAAACCCGGCTCAGAAGTACCCCCCCCCGCCCCGTGCATTAGTCCCTCCTTCAGTTTGGGGTGGGGCTGGTGGCAGGCTAATGCCCCCACGCGAGGTTCCGGGAGGCCAGGATCCTTGACCCGGCCCCCTGCTAGACCATCGGGTGACCCCGAGCTGCCATCTGGCTCTCAGTTCTCCCCCAGGAGCAGGGGTGGAGATATGTCCCCTGCCTTCGGCCAGCACCCCCCAAGGTTGTAGACCGGGAAGCAGAATTGGGGAAGTCGTGATGCACCCGCAGTCACCAGCCTCTTGTGTTCACCCAGGGGCCTTTGATCTCTTCAGTAATTTGAATGGTACAATTAAAGATGACTTTTCTGAATTTGACAACCTCCGGACTTCAAAAAAAACAGGTATGTGAAGGTGGTCGTGGTTTCCATAACGTTCTGTGCATTTGACCAGTCCAGTTATGGCAGAAATAATCAGCTTTCAAAACCTCTCAACTTCATGCGTTTTCTTTGTGTTTTGATCTTGGGAGCCTGTAAGTGGCTAGTTGCAGGAATTCACACATCAGCAGTGAAAAGTCATGGGGTTGAGATTTTCTTTCACCCTCTCCTGGTGTTGGGCGCGTGCTTCCTGTCTCGTTCACCTCTGTGTCTTGGCCCTGCCCCCAGGCCCCTCGTGGTTGCTGGCACAAGCCCCCTGCCCTGGCCTCCCCAGCCCAGCCGCCCCATCTGAACCACTGCCTCCATATGCCTTCCTCCTCCCAACTTCCCAATCCCCACGGTGCCCCTTTCCCAGACGGTCCCAGCTCTGGGCCTGGACAGGGCGTCTCTGCCCCCACTTGATCACCCCAGGCTGTGGCTCCCTCCCAGCTCCTGTCAGAGCCCCGGCCCAGTGCCCCCAAGATGGCAGGGCTTCAGGGTGGGGTACAGAGAGACCGGGCCGGGGCGGGGGTGGGGGTGGAGGCCAGAGGCTGGGGACGGAGCCAGGCTGCCACACCCCCCAGCCACATAGAGCAGCTTCTCTCCTTTCTCTTTCCTCTCTCTGCTTCTCCCTGTGCCCGCCCCCCATCTCCATCTGCCCCCCACCCCCTCCTTCTCACCTCCTCCCACCACTTCCCCCAGCGGCAGCCACAGGCCTGGCTGGCCCCCCTGTCTAAGGTACGAACAGCCTGGCACACCTGACCACCCCTCGGCCCCCTCTCAGCTCAGGGGACCAGAGGCAACTTAGAACGCGCTGCTTCTTGGGGTCTTTCTTTCCCTGCGTTAAAGAAACAAAATTCCGTGCGTTTCCCCTGCAGGCCAAAGTGCCACCTAACAGTCCCTGCCCACCCGTGTGCGCCTCAGCGAGAAGGCGGTGTGGCCTTGTTAACAGTCCTTCTGTACACTTACAAATTATTTACCCCCAATTCTAGAGCTGTTTCCATTGTAGAAAATTTGGAAAAGTTTATGGAAGAAAACAGAACTCCTCTGTAATCCTCCCTACTCCAGCCGCTATGTTTCTTTCCAGCATTTTTTCTGAGCTCTGTTTACAGGGTTTTTTTTTTTGTTCAGCTCATACTGTCAGAAAGCATCGAATCCTGCACCCCGCCACCCCCCACCCCCGGTAGAATAACGGATTGAAAGCATTTTCTCGTGATGTTAAAAATTCTTTAGAAAATATCCATACCTATGGAATACCTTGTATCGCTCAGCAATCACGGATTTGAACTTTGCTCTTGGGGAGCGTGCTTTCGGTGGATTGCAGGTTTTGCCGAAGTAAATAACGCTGTGGTGAACATCCTTGTGCTTGAGTCCCCGTTGCCATCTCGCATTATTTCCTGAGACTGGATTCCTAGAAATGGGATTACCGAGTGGAGAGTATGACCATTTTTAAGAACCTTTAACCCCCCTGCCACGCTGGCTGAATTTTTAAAAACAATTTTTCTTCTCTGTCAAGAAATTCATGTTCATTGTAGAAAATTGACAGTGAAAACACACGCGAAACATGCACTGCCCACGGCTAGCCCGCGGCCCCAAATATCATCTTAATGTTTCTGGAGGATCGTGCCGTACGCTTTGTTTTCCAGCTTCTTCTCCGTGACGTGACACGGTCCTCTTGTCGGGAGGCCTCCTGTCCCCGCACTCTGGGTTTGGTTACGCGACCGGGGGTTCTGTAAGCTGCCCCGTGGCTGACTGTCCCTGGCTGGGTCTGTTGGAAGCACCACTGCAGCGAACATCCCCGTCTTCTGCGTGGCCACGCAGGTGTCCCCCGGAATGTCTGTGTCTCGCTCGGGTCGCCCCCCCCCCCCCTCACCGGGCCCCTGTGTGTCCTTGTCTTGTAGCTGAGGCCGTGGCCTCGCCACCGTCCCAAAACAACGGAACTACAAGCCCCGACCCCTTTGAGTGCCAGCCCCTGACCGCCGCCTCAAGCAAGCCCAGCAGCGCCCGGAAAACACCCGAGTCCTTCCTGGGCCCCAACGCGGCCCTGGTCAACCTGGACTCGCTGGTGACCAGGCCAGCCCCGCCGGCCCAGTCTCTCAACCCTTTCTTGGCACCAGGTATGCTCCCTGTGCTTGTCTGCCCTTGCTGACTGGCTTTGGGGCCGGCCTCAGGCCCTGACCTCTCCTCCGGCCTCTTGGGGCTCCTCCTGCCTTACACAGGAGGCATGCCCGGAATGCCTGGGCCTCTCCAGGGCCTGGGGAGAGGGGGGGCGCGAAAGCTGACGTGTGGTTGGGGGGATGGGTGGAAAACAGCTCCTCCTCTCAGCTCTCAGTGGAGACCACTGAACAGAAGCTGCCCTGGCCCTGGTGCCCTTGGCCGGGGAGACCCTCCAGCAGGCACCACTTCTCGGTCAGCTGGGGAAGGGCAGTGGCGGGGTGAGGAAGAGCCGGGGTTTGCTGCCCAACATTTCCCTTTGGGGGGGGGCCATTTTCCAGGGGCCCACAGAGCCTCACTTTAGCCATTCGAGATGCCAGATCCTGTCTTTCCAGGGCTGGGAACTCGCGCTGCCATCCCCCGTATCCATTCTCCCTGATGCCAGGCTCTGTCTAAAGGCCTGTTCTTCACCCTCAAAGGCTCTGTGTGGGCTGCAGGATAAGCCCCCCAGCCCTTGCTTTAGAGTCCGGGGCCGCTGGGGCCATGTGCTTAGACCCTCGGGGGCGCTGAGCTCCTCACCCCTGCACGCTGTGCTCCCCCTGCCCAGAGTGCCCTCTCTCCTCTTTTCCAGTGGGAGATCGGTCATCCTCAGCACCCAGCCCAGACAACTCTCTCCCCCTGGGGAGTGTCCCCCTCCCAGATTGTCCAGCAAGGCCTTGGGCTCCCCAAGGGCCGGGATGTGTCACATTCAGGGCGTTCAGACTGAGACCCTCCCTAAGACAGCGGAATCTGCAGCCCAGGGCCATAGCCTCTCAGAGAACCCTGCAGAGAAGGACCCCAGGACGTAGAAGAGCTGGGGTGGGGTCCTTAGGGCAGAAGTGGGATATGGAGTGCCTGGGTCCTACCCACCCCCATGGTCCTGAGATGGGCGAGGACGGGGTTGCTCCTCGCTCCCTGGGTGGAGCTGGATCCGAACCCAGTGTCTCAGCCAGGCTGGCTTTCCTGTCCAGCACCCCGCCATCCCGCCCCGGTTGCGGGGGGGCTCCTGGTACCTCTGAGTTGGCTCAGCTCTGGCAGGGCTGATCTGCAGGGGTACGAGAGGGGCTGGTGCGGGGCTGCCCGGCTGTGCCCTCAGCAGGGCCTTCCTCCTTCCCCCCTGCCCCCCCGCCCCGGGTGGGATGGAGTGCGGGCAACGTCTCCTGGTGGTGACTGGGGGCGCCCCGCAGCAGGCAGCCTTTGTGCGCAAGGGCTGGGCTGCTTTGGAGCCTCTGTGCTGCCAGCTCGCGGGTGTTTTGGCAGAGTATCAGCACACGTTTTTGCTAAAAGCTCGGGAAAAAGGCTTGATGGTGTGTGATAAATTCTGGAAACGCTAGATAAGACAGAGCTGCATCCGCTTCTTGACTGCAGGGCTTCTCAGAGCCTTTATTACACCAGCCCTTGGGTCCCAGGGTCCAGGGTGGAGACAGGCAGTCAAGCCTCGTGCTGAGGTCCCCAGCTCCCCCTTTGCGCCCCTCTTTCCCGGACACCTGTGGTCCCGAGCTTGGCAAACCGAATAGGGGAGCGGCACCTGGTGTTTGCTGCTGAGGGAGTCCTGGGGCGCCGGCTGCGAGTAGGCACAGTCCCAGCACTGCCCGAGTCAGGCTTTGTGACTCCGGACTAGTCACTTGGCCCCGAGCGGCCTTCGTGTCCTCATCCAGAGGCCGGAGCTGCAGCCGGCGGACGTGCAGGGCGTGCGGGGCGTGCGTTGGCTGGCGCCCGGGCCCTGCAGAGCAGCCGGCCCTGGGACGCACCCTGTCCCCAAAGGGGCAGACGCCGGAGCACACGTGCTGCTGGTCGCCACCGTCTCCCGCCCTTGGACTTGGGGACGGCTGTTGTTCTGACCCTACCACTGCCCCTCCTCTCCCCCAGGTGCAGCCGCCGCCTCGGCCCCTGTCAACCCCTTCCAGGTGAACCAGCCCCAGCCGCTGACGCTGAACCAGCTGCGGGGGAGCCCCGTCCTGGGGACCAGCACGTCCTTTGGGCCTAGCCCAGGTGTGGAGCCCATGGCTGTGGCCTCCATGACCTCCACGGCCCCACACCCGGCCCTGGGGGCCAGCGGTTCCTCCCTGACGCCGCTGGGCCCCGCCTCGATGAACATGGTGGGCAGCGTGGGCATCCCCCCCTCGGCAGCTCAGGCGGCCGGCACAACCAACCCTTTCCTTCTCTAGTGCCCGGGCCTGGGACCCACCACAGAGCGAATGCCCAGAGCCTCTGTGCCTGAGGACGCCGAGCAGGGACTCTCGATTGTGGACTGGTGTCCAAGAGTGGGGGTGGGGGGTGGGGGGATGTTAGGGCTTCCCGGTCCCGGCTGCCTGATAAAAGGGTTGTCTTCCCAGCCCCGACCCTCAGACTCCAGCGGCGGCAGGCCTGCTAGACGTCAGACACAGCACGTGGGTCTCCGCGCCTTCCGAGGCTGCCCGCCCGCCTGTCCCCAGCCCACCGCCTGCTGCCCGCGGGAGGGGCCCGACCCGGCCTGGTGGCCTCCCCGCTTCCTCCCGAGCGCAGAGATCCTGGTCCTGCAGATTGGCCAGCTCTCTGGCGCCTGGGATGAGGCGGGAGTCCTCAGCGTCGCCCTCGCCCTGAGCCTCAGCCTGAGGGCCTCTGGGACGCCGCCTGTCCCCCCCCCCCCCCCGGCCCCCAGCCCTAGCGACACCCCAGGCGGTCCCAGGTGTGGACAGAATGAAGCACCGACTTCACGAGACGCTGATCTTTTCGGGGAAGTGGTTGTGCATATTTTATTTTTCTTTGACTCGTGTGTGAGTTCAAAGTAACCACCACCACCGTGGAACAACTCTTGAATTAAATCCACTAGAGCAAGCTTTAAACTAATCTGAGCATAACCCTGCCACGTGGCTCTATGCTTATGTACGTTTGCACATGATTTGTTTAGTACAGTTTCATATTTGAGTTTGCAGAATTATCTAATAGTCTTTTTTTGGCTAATATTTTTATAACGTGGTTCTTATTTAACTGTCTAGTTTTGATAGAATTTACCAGGTCTGGCTGAATTAAGATATTGGCACGTGTCATGTGAGTGGTTTAAACCCTCTTATTTATGGTTTAACTCTAAGAAAATTTAAATAGGAAGAGACAAAAAAATGCCTTATAAAAAAGAAAACTAAAGCAAATTCTTTATAGGGAAAAATACGGGAATTTGATTACATAGAAAAGATGATGTTTATTTAAAAAAAAAAAAAACCTACAACAGCAACAACAACAAAAACCCAGCCTCCAGTTGCCTCTTCCTTTCTTTTACTCCCTGTTTTGGTGACTTACCAAACGGATTGACCTGCAGCCTTTTGGGCTAGATCCAGAGAGAGGCTATTTTTCTTACTGCTGCACCAACAGCAAGTTAAAGAAAAAAAAAAAATCTAATGGATGAATGTGACTCACTGGTTTTTATCAGCCAGTTCCCTTTTGTAACTGAAGGCATGCACGGATCAACAAGGACTTCCGCTTCCAGTGGAAATCTGAAACGGAAGAGGCATCTTGAAATTTGTGTGTCTGTGATCTCCTCTGTCTTAATCCGCACTCAGGGTAAGGATGGGGATGGCGTGGAGACGGCATCTGGGGGCTCCCCAGGGACGGCCTCCAGGCCGAGACGGGTGAGCGGCCAGGGCCGGCCCTGACCCACCCACCTGCTGACTCCAGACACACACTGCAGACTTCAAAATAATCATCTCTTGTTTTGGAGAGGCAGGAAAAATAAAGTCATTCTCACATGGATTTTTAACAAACAGGCCCTAATATTACCTCCCTCTCCCAACTTCCTCCTCTCCTCTTGCCCTACCCACCACTAGAAGAAAAGTATGAATTCACGTAAGGGAAAGACCAGAAAAGACGCAAATCTCCCCAGGGAAGGGAAACCGACCCCACACCCGATAGGCCCCTATCCTGCGTCCGGTCAGTTCACCTTGCCTGGTGGGCGCTCCGGTCTTGCTTTCCACTGTGGACTTCTTCCCCCTCTCTGGCCCCCCCTCAACTCCAAGGGCAGCCGACCCCCTGGTGTTCCTCCACCCCATCCCCTCGCCCCGCTCCCGGAGGAAACTGCCGTGAGCAGGGCACAGGCCTGGAGGGGAGCAGGCAGAGTCCGAACAGCCTTCTCCCGCCTCTCCTGTTGCCTAATTTTAAAAGCTCACCCGTGCTGCTCCCCAAGGCTGTCCCCCTGGAGGAGCCACCGCCGGAGCTCCTGACCGGCCATGCCTCCGCCAGAGCCGGAGACCTGGGGCTGGACTGTGGACTCCCGCCCGCTCTGGCCTCCTCCGACCTGGGCGAGGGTGAGACAGGCTGGGGCCCCGGCAGGTCGCTCCCCCGGGGAGGTGCTTTCACTCACATGGTGCGGGCCTGGACCCCTGCACAGGCCAGTAGACCAAACCTGACTACTGGGTCAGTGATTCTTTTATAACAGTCAAGAGCCCTTCGTGACTTGACTTTGAGGCCCCAACATTCTAGCCACTGGGCCGCCAAGGCCCCAGAAGACCCCCCGCACCCCCTTCCCCCCCCCCCCCCCCCCCGCCACCCCAGCCCAGGCCCATCCCAGGCGCCTTGTCTCTGTCGCCTGCTGCACTGATCATGAAGCCACCGGCCACTGCCACCCCTGTAATGCTCCCTCCCGATGGGCACTGTGGTAGGGGGGTCGCCCAGCCGTTTCCTCAGTCCCAGGGGCCGGTGGCTGGTTTTGAACTTGTGTTGACTATTGATACTTATTTACTGTACAAATATAATTTATCATTTGTATCATGATGCGGTTTCTGGCTGTGTCCTTCCCTCACCCCCATCTGTATCCGTCTCCCAGCGGAGATGGGCGGGCAGGAGCCGGTCCTCATGCCTGCCTGCGTGAGCCTCGGGGTGTCCGGGGAGGAGACTGGCCGGGAGGCAGCCCTCGGGGCACCGCGACAGGGGGTCGGCAAGGGCGTCGGTGGCTGGGTGCGCCTCCCCACCCAGGGACTTGGGATCCTGTGAGCAGAAGCGGCCCAGCGTCTGAAGGACAGAAACTCCTTTCCGGGCAGGGACAGAAGAGGTGTTCGGACGGCGGGTGGAGAGGGAGGCCTGGGCGGGCGTGTGGCTTCCCTCTTGCCAGGACCCCAGCTCTAGCCTCTGCTCTGGGGCCGCCCTGGCCGCCTGGTAGCCACTCAGGGAGCAGGACTCAACAGGGGGCCTGGAGAGGGTTTGCCAGAGTCCGGAGCAGCGGGGACTGCCACTCCCCGGACCAGAGAGGGGTGCGTTTGTCAGGGTGACGAACTACTTGTCGGTCTTCTCACACAGTCCAGTACCTCCTTGGGCAGCTCTGCTTCCGTGGGCAGGTTGCCGTGGAAGGGAATGAGCGAGCAGAGGGAGATGTGTGTGAGGTCTCAGAGGGCTGGGGGCCGGCGGGCGGGGGACGGGGGGGGGTGGGAGTGGTTAGGGTCACACGAGGCTGGTCTCTGTCACAGCTGGCCTTCCAGTCACCAAATACAGATTTCGTTCTTCTACACGTAGAGCATATCCCTTCCCCCAAGGGAGGCATCCTAGGGTCCCTTACAGAATCACAGGAGATCCCGTGTGGGGTGGTTTTAGGCGACCGTGTTTGGGGGCATTTTGTTACACAGCCGTAGATAACAGGCACACGCACACAGTTCTTCCTTGGCCGTCTTAGCCCCATGCTTCCTGGTAGCTACTGTTGGGGCCATTTGGGGTAACGTAGGAGTGTGACCCCGTAAATCTGATACTTAACCAGGCGGTTGAGTTCCTTGTCCCCGTGAGACGTTTTTACTAGGACTTGAGTGCTCGAAGCATTCTTCCTTCTTAGCTCTTCCCATTTGACTTCTGGACACAGTTTCCTTTTCCAGCCTTTCGATGCCCCCAACGTTTTGGGTTTTCTGTCATTTCCGTTTGCAAACAGGCCTTTTCTTTCCTGAGCTCACGGCTTTCCCGTGCCAGCTTTCCACGTGCAGTAGCCGACCCGCCCCACGCATCCTTGCAGCACCCCCGGCCTGCCCCCGGAGTTGGCCCCCCAGGCACAGAACCCGCCTCCCGCGTTAGCTCAAGCGCCTTACCTAGTTGTGGGCTCACGTCATGGAGCCCTCCTGCCGTCCAGCCTTTCTTCTGTGTTCTTCCTGCTTGTCACCCAACTGCCAAGCCAATACCACATAGACTTGGTTCTGGTTTGGGTGATAGTGGAAACCCGCTCGTGATTTCCAATTTCCGCATCAGACTAGAATGCTCTGCAAAAACCAGCCCCAGAACAATATAGGAGTTGCTCAGAAACTGCCCAGTGGGGATGTTCCTTGGCTCCTCCCTTGCCATGTTCTGTCCTCAAAATGTGGCCTCCAGGGTACCACGGGGAAGCATGGAAGGATCGACCAGGGGAGCTTTTAAGTGGGTCAGACCTTTACGTGCTGAACAGGCTTTCAGCCCACCCTTCTTTGGCCAGAGCTACTCGCAGGGACCCACTTGTTCACAAGAGGCCTGGGGAATGGAGCCTTCCGGGGAGCCCGCGGCGCTGTCCCCCTTGACTGTTCTTCCTGTGGATGGTCCCAGGTCCCCACCCTGCTGCCCGCTTCCCAGGCAGGGTGCCCCAGCCTCCCAAGTTTCTAGCCTTCTCCTGCCTTGACTGGGAGAGGCGCTGGGCAGCTTCCTGAGGCGACGGTCGCATTCTAGACCCTAACCGGGCATCGGGCACGCGCTGGTCAAAACTCGGTGCGTACGTAGCACGCTTGACACTTAACGCATTTCAGTCCGCACCCACGTTCCCTCGAGAGACACGAACGACACCTACAAACGAATCCGGAACTCCGGGCCCGGAGAGGCATATGCTGAAACGTACCGCTGTCTGCGATTTATTTGGAAATGCACCCAAGCCAGGCCGGCTGGAAGGAGGGATGAGAACTCCCAAGTGTGGGAAGCTGGCAGGGGTGACATCGGGGCGGCTGGTGGCCGGCTGTTCACGGTGACCTTATTTCCACTTCGTAAGAAACTGTTGATAAAACTGCACGATGGAACGGACGAGAAGGGGGCCAGACCACTGTCAGAGGTGCGGGCAGACCGGGCCTGACGTGGTGGTAGAACAGAGGAAGTTCCTGGATCTCTATTTTTTTTTTTAATTTTTTATTTATTTTTATTTTTTTTTTAAAGATTTTATTTATTTGACAGAGAGAGATACAGCGAGAGAGGGAACACAAGCAGGGGGAGTGGGAGTGGGAGAGGGAGAAGCAGGCTTCCCGCGGAGCGGGGAGCCCGATGCGGGGCTCGATCCCAGGACCCCGGGATCATGACCCGAGCCGAAGGCAGATGCTTAACGACTGAGCCACCCAGGCGCCCCAAGATTTTATTTTATTTTTTTTATTTTTTTATTTTTTTATTTATTTTTATTTTTTTTTTTTTTTTAAAGATTTTATTTATTTATTTGAGACAGAGAGAATGAGAGACAGAGAGCATGAGAGGGAGGAGGGTCAGAGGGAGAAGCAGACTCCCTGCCAAGCAGGGAGCCCGATGCGGGACTCGATCCCGGGACTCCAGGATCATGACCTGAGCCCAAAGCAGTCGCCTAACCAACTGAGCCACCCAGGCGCCCCGATTTTATTTTTTTTTAAGTAATCTCTACCCCCGCCCGCCAGCGTGGGGCTCGAACTCACAACCCCGAGATGAAGAATCGCACACTCCGCCGACTGAGCCAGCCAGGCACCCGTCTTGGATCATCGCCATTTCCCCGTGAGCCCTTCAGCTGAGGGGGAGCGCTACTGGAGGTGCCAAGAGGGAAGACAGGTGAGGGGACAAGGGACCACCAGGAGGGGATGGGGATGCCTGGGTGCGTATCTTGGAGGCAGTGCGGTCACTGGTAACGAGAAATAGGCGGTGGGATGGGTGACTGCTGAGGGGCAAGGCCAAGGTCATTGAAGGGGAGGAGGCGAGGAGGAGGCGTGGACGCTGGTCGTGTCCGGAATGGCTCTAGGGCAAGGCGGTCAGGTCCTCGGTGGACGTCGGTCGTTGGTCTGCCGGCCCAGGACGGGGCCGTGGAAATGCTGGAAATGTGAGTGGGGTCCGGACGCAAACCTCGGCTCTGGCCCACGGTCTGCGGGGGGCAGCAGAACAGGGCTGCAGAGGGCCAGTGTGGGCTTCAGCACAGGACCGAGGTGGAGGGAACTTTCCATTCGGAGAAGAGGGTCAGGATCACAGGAATGTTGCTGACGCCAGACCACGAGTTGCAGAGCACACGGGGGGCCGGGGGGGCCCTGAGCAGCACAGACTTCCGGGGCGCAGACAGCTAAGTAAGAGGAGGGGCAGAGCGGGGTCAGCGCAGGGGTGTCGTGGGGCAGGTTCCACGGACAGCCGGGGTGGGGCGAGGCGGGTGGCAAGGCCGGTGGTGTGGAGGCCGGGCGCCCGGGGCTTTGTGGCTCCCCTTGAATCGGGCTGAGGGCGGTGCCGGGTGGAGAGCAGCCCGGGCGGGCTGCGCGTCCCATCCCCAGGCGGGGGGCAGGCCGCGAGGGGGACTACCCCAGCCGTGCCGTGGGGACCTGTGTGTTGAGGGTGCTGGGCTGCCGTGAGACTGGAGAGCTGGGGGCCTCTCCCTGCAGCTCTCGCCGATCCCATTCTCTCCTCCTCGCACTGAGCCCCGAAAGCCTCTTGGTGTCCCTCCTGGGTTAGGGAGGAGTGTCTGGAGGCGAAGGAAAGGCCACACAGCCATGAGTGGGGCTGAACCAGACCTCACATGCCAGGTGGCTGTCGTGGGGTGCCGCTCCGGGCAGCTTCTGCCCCCTAAGCAGTGTGGGGAGGGCAGCAGGCGGGCCCCAGTGACCTGCTCCCAGGGAGCCGGGGGCAGTGCCAAGGGGAGAGGAAGTAGCTCCAGGCCTGGGTTCAGTGAAAAGATGATGCTTTATTATATAAAAATCTCCCCCCCACCCCTCCCAGCCCCCTGAGGCTGCATGTCAAGCAGATGGATCCGTGGCCAACTCTCTGGAAGGACAGCCCTGCATTCTCTGAGGGCCGCCTGGCCTGCGCGGTGGCGTGGCCAGAGTCCGTGGCTGTGGCAGGGGCCGGGCGGGGGCCTTCACAGGGGGAGGCCCTGCTGCGGGCTGGGCCCTGAGGCGCCCTGCGTGTCGGGAGGCCCAGTGTCGTAGCCCAGCTTCCTCATGTCCTTGGTCACCACGTTGAAGAGGAGAGTGACAAAGCCCTGCGAGCGGACCCGGGTCACTGGGAAGAGAAGGGCAGCGTCAGCCAGGCTGCTCTGGGAATGTCTCCGCCCCAGCAGTCTCTCCTGTAAAGTGGGAACGACTGGGAGGTACGGGGGCGGCACCAACCAGGCCCGGGTGGGAGCGGCGCTCAGAGGAGAGGCCTGGGGCTGCCCCCGCGGTCCGTCTGTGTGCCTGGCAGGTGCCTGGCTTCCACCGTGTTTGCTGGGGGGTCTGCCTAGTCCCTCCCGGGCTCCGGCCTGCCTGTGGGGGGTGGGGTTGCGGGGATCAAGCTTTACCTTCCCGGCCTTCACCCTGAGCCACCACCTTGGGGTCTGTGTACTCGGGCCGCCGTCCCATGAACCAGCTGGGAAGACAGGAGAACCCTGGGTGAGAGGATCCTCGGCCTGGCTCTGCCTCAGAGCCGGGACGTGGGCGCTCTCCTGCCCTCAGAAACCGCAGCCCTCCTCCAACCCCTGCCCCAGGGACCAGGCCCCGGGCAGAACCTCCCCACCGCCCCTCCCTCTGCCGGGGAGAGGGGCGGCTGGGTACCACGGGTGGCATCCACGGAGGCCTGGCAGGCTGCCCCCAGGCCCGGGGTGCTCTGCACGCCGAGCTTTCCCACCACGGTCACCCGTGGCTTTGAGGGAGATGTGGGGCTGGGGGCACAGTGGGAGCCCCAGTGGAAATCCCAGAAAGGGGACAGCAGCTGGGGGCGGGCAGTGCAACCCCCTCCATCCTTCTGGCATTCGGCATTGGCCTCCTTGGGGTGTGCAGAGGGGCCAGATCTGGGCTCTCCGCTTTCCTCTCAATAGTGTGGGATCCAGGACAAATCACTTCCCGTCTCTGAACCCCTGAATCCCAGTTCCTCTCAGCTGTACCTAGTGGTAGCCAGCTCACAGGGCTCGGGGTGAGGGCACTCTGTCAACTACCAGGTGAAACATTCGTCCGATTACGGTTCTCGCTCCGGGGTGCCCGACACGATCCTCTCACCCCACCGTCGCAGGTGTGCACCTGCCCCTCCCAGCAGCCCCGCTCTGTACACCCCCCTCCCCCCCACCGAGGCTGAGAGCAGTGCGGTGGCGTGCCCCAGGCCCCAGCAGGGCGGTGCGGGCTGTGTGCAGGGGTGCTGTCCCAGGCTTCCGCTCCAGGCCCCGCGGCCTGAGCCAGGGCAGCTCCTGGCTCCTCCCACATGCCCACCGGGGCCCCAGCAATCTGGGTGCACATTCCCTGCCGGGTGGGCAGACGCGGGCGTCGAGCCATCCAGGAGCGCCTCCAGCCTGAGCTTTGGGAGTCCTGCCGGGGGAGGCCGGTGATGCAGCTGTGGGCAGCAGGCGCCCCACGGGAAGGAGGCCCCTCGGTCTGTCTGCCGAGGTTCCCGCATCCCCAGAGCAGGCTCCGCCCTGCCTTCCGCCAAAGTGGCTGGCCTGGGAGGGCTGGCAGGCCTGCGCTCCGCCCCAGCACCCCAGCGCCCCAGCGCCCTGGCGCCGCCACCCTCCCCCCACCAGCAGGCCCTCCAGCTCCGCGCTGGAGTCCCCTGTTGGCTCAGGCCACCTTGACTCGGCCAGCCCCCCGCCCCCGGGTGCACTCTCTGGCGAGGGCATGGGTGCCACTGGGTGCCGCCCGGGGGTGGGGCTCCGTCCCGGCTTTCGCCGGACAAAGCGGTGACTGCCCCCTGCTGTCTGCAGGCCGTGGGGACAGCTAGTAAGGAGGCTCACGGGCTCCCAGCCTCGGGAGAGGGGATAGGGAGGAGAATTGGGAAGCTAGGGTTCCAGCCAGGGCTGGATGGCAGGCCACCGCCTCTCTGTGCCTCAGTTTCTCCATCCGAGGAGGGGGGCTCTCCACCTCGCAGGCAGGGGAAGCAGCCACAGAGCCTGGCACACCCCCACCTACTCGTACTCGCGCACTGCACTGCTCTCTCCTGAGGTCCACAAGGACGGGCCGTTCGGGGGAGGGGAGAGCGTCCAGGCAAGGGCTGAGGCCAGGGAGGACCCAGCGGGCTGGAGGAAGCGAGTCCGGGGGCACGCAGGCAGGGGGGAGGGCCCGAAGTCAGGGGGCAGGGCCCGAAGTCAGGGGGCAGGAGAACACAGGGTCTCGCAGCACCCTAGCTGAAGCTAATGCTTGATGGGTTTCTAAGGTTGCGTGTTAAGGAAAAGCATTTTTGTCGCGCTGTGAAGTCTAGGCGGGGGGCGCTGTCAGGAGCTGAATAACGGCCCCAGATACCAGGTCCTAGTCCCTGGACCTCGCAAATGTGACCGTATTTGGGAAAAGGATCTTTGCACATGTGACTAAAATAAGGATCTTAAACACGGGGCGGGGGGGGGTTGTCCTGGATTATCTGGGTGGGCCCTAAATGCCCCAAGTGTCCTTCTAAGAGAGGTGGAGGGAGAGGTGACACACACAGGGGAGGGGTGACACGTGAGGTCACACACGTGACCACAGAGGCAAAGACTGTAGTGATGGGCCGTGAGCCAAGGAAGGCCGCAGGCACCAGAAGCTGGAAGAGGCCAGGAGCAGATTCTCCCCAAGAGCCTGGGCGGGGGGCAGGCGGGGCAGCCCTGCCGGCGCCTCGATCTCAGCCCACTGACGCTGACTTTGGCCTGGGAGATAATAAATTTCTGTCGTTGACGCCGTTGAGTTTGTGGTCACTGGTTATAGCAGCCCCGGGAACTAACAGGGCTGAGTGGAGGAGGGCAGGCCGGGTGGGCCGGGCAAGGGCTGGCCTCCACCGACGGGCTCTGGGAAGACTGGGATCCAGCGGCCTTCGCTCATCAGACCTTTCCCAGTGTCCCGACGACAAGCACACGCCTCGCCCGGGGGAGACCGCACCGGCCCCGAGCTGCTAGCCTCAGGCACCGGCAGAAACACCCAGAAACTTCTCCAGCACTGAGACCCTTTCCTCAGAGGGCTGTGGCCCTGAGACGCGAGCTTCCCTGGGAGCTGTGGGGTTTGAAGCGGTGCGGACGCCCCGGCCAGGACATCGGCGTGGGCTCAAAGCCCTTAACCTCCCTCTACCCGCTGACGGGCACGGCCCCCATTTTCCCAACAGTCCACGGCTGGGTGTGGTCCCCTCTAGCTGACGCTGGCCCAGGGCACCTTCCCATCGCGGTGGCCTCCCAGGGGGCCTTCGAGGGGCGGCGGGCTGCCAGATTCTCCCCTCCAGGCCTCAGAACTCAGTGAGGCTTCCTCGGCGCAGGCCCGACGCTGGCCCTCCGCCCCGCAGGGCTCCGGCCAAGGCTCACCCCAAAACTGGCCAGGCCTGCAGGGGGCTGCTCGCCAGCTGCCCCCTGGGCACCCAGGTGGTCCTCCATCCCCCCCGCCCCCATACCCACTGTGAACAAAGGGCCCATTCCCGGCTGACCCGGAGGGGAGCAGCCAGGAGCTTCTATCCCCAGCCTCGGGGCAGGCAGCCGGCCCTCTGAGCTTAGATGCGGACGTGGTAAGGGGCAAGAGGTTCCCTGCCTGGTGTCTCCCCCACATTCCCCTTGCTCCCCACCCACCAGCAACAGCCTGTCCTTGTTGGCTCCGCACACAGTAAGCCCATGGACCTTGCACAGTTTCCTACGCCTGGAATGTTCCCTCCCCAGATCGCCCACACTGGCCCTTACCTCCACTCTCGTTTCTGCTCAGACATCACCTCCTCCAAGAGGCCCCCACATGTGAGGCATTTCCAAACTGATAGAAATTGCCCGTCAGGATGATGATTACTGTTCTGTTCGGCTCTTACTGCTGTATCCGCCTGTGTCCTACCTTTTACATGCCCTGTTATGTCATGAGCCTTTCCCCATGTGACGAGAGCTTTTGCTCTGCTCTGATACAAAGACCACAGGGCGTGAAGGTGCGCGGCCTCGTGCAGCTGGAGCAGCGGCTGAAGGGAGCCTAGCAACCCTCCGACATCCCACAGCCCCCGCGTCCATGGGCCCCAAAGACAGAGCAGTTGGGAGACCCGATGAGGGAGGGACAGGGACACCCCTCCCTCCCTCCACTCTGACCACGTAGGTCAGAAGCCGGCGCTGGTGGGGACATGTAGAAAACTCACCTCGTAAACTTCTGCAGTTTAGACGTGGATTCGGGGACAAACATGGGGATGGTCCTTTTGTGCCTGAAACAAACGTTTTCCCGGACCGATGTGCTGACTGACAGAAAGGTGGGACTTTCCGAGCCCCCGGAGAGCAGGAGCGCTCGATCGGGCAACGCCAAGGCCAAGCCAAGGCCAGGGGGGCCAGTTGCCCGCCCCCGCTGTGTGGTGCTGGGAGTGAGGTGCAGAAAACAGCCCACAGTCCCTGCGAGTCCTGTTTCTTGTCAAGGCTCAAGAGGATGCTGGGGTACAGCCATGACAGCTGGGGTCCCGGCTCCCGCTGGGCCCCTCCGAAGCCCTGCCCCCCAATGTCCGAATCCTCCACCATCTCCAAGGCCCAGTTTGGGTGCCCTTCCTCCAGGAAGGCCCTGACGATCCCCGGAACCTCACCCCTGCTGCGGCCCCTGGCCCTAGTCCTGCCCTCCGAGCCCGGGGTCCTGCCCCTCCCCCCCCGGCCCCCCCCCTCATCTTGCACTCTCTGTCTCAGCAACAATGCGCAGGGCATTTGGCTGTCCTTCCATCTTCCTCCACCTTCTCCAGGCAAACCCCTGTCCTCTGCGCCCCAGAATACCCTGTCTATACCTGTCACTGTGCTTAACAAAAGACAATTGCGTCTCTCCATCTGTGTCTACTCCTCTGAGGGCTCCTGAGGAAGGCCCCACGTGGTCACATATGACACCAGCGGGAGCTGGGCACATGGGGGCATCAGTGAGCGCTCATGGAGGGGGGGCAGAAACAGGAGGGGAGGCAGAAACAGGAGGGGACTGAGCTTCTGAATTGTAACCCCAAACTGCCTGTGAACTGTCTGTCGTTGGACCCAGCCCCTCATGGGGCCTCCAACACTCCCTGCACCCACCTGCTGTTTGGGTGGTAGCCTTGGCCTCACCCATGTGGGCCTCTTCCCAGATATGGGCTCTAGCCCCCCTCGCCCCCGCCCCCAAGCCCAGCTGCCCAGGCCCGTGGGGACCCCAGGCGCACTGCTAGCCTAGGGGTGAAGTCTGTCCCAGGAAAAGCCCTGCAGGGGGTGCCCTGGTCCTAAGCCAGCATGGCCCTGCAAGGGATGGACTGTGGCCCGGGGAGCCAGTCACAGCCAGAACCCACCTGCCGGGTGAGAAAGGTACGTGCACCGCCCCGTAGCCTCGGACCACATCGTTCCCGAACACGTCTGGTCCGTACACACTGAGCACGATCTGTGGCCCTTGGGAAGAACAAAACAAGGGGTCAGCCGGCGGGATAACGCAGGGGAAGGTGCAGGGCAAAGAAGCGGACATGGGACCCCCCCTTCTCCACTATGGGCTCCTGCCGACACAGAATCTGGGGAGGCGGGCAGGGACAGCGGTGGGGAGTATGACCTGCCACCTGCCGGCGAGGCCCCCTGCTCAGCCCGGATGCCTGGGGAGTCACAGGGCCGGGATGCCCCGCAGATCCTGTACCTTGATGATACAGGGAGGGCCCCTGAAGGCACTCCTCTCCTCTGCTCGAGGTACAGGGACCCAGGGGGGAGTGCGTAAAGGGGCCGCTTCTCGGGAGCTTCCTTTCTGATACAGGTGGTCGGATTCAAGCGCATACTGCATGGGCTCACGGGCCACAGGGGCTTGCTTTGGGGCGCTGCGGGGGAGGTCAGAGGGAAAGCCCTTCCATGCACTTTCCTTTAAATGATCACTGATCCCACCTGTTCCCTGCAAACACGGAGGTACATCGTCCCCTGAAGGCGGGGAGGGGTGGGGGGGAGACGACAGGCTGACCTGCGGCCTGTAGGATGGGCCTCCGGCCATCAATCGCCTCACCTCCCAGCCTCTCGGGTCCCTCACCTCTAAGACATGGAGAGTAGCGCCCCATGCAGGGCAAGTGCTTGGTGAGTGTTAGGTACGGTTTGGGCCCTTCCCATCACTCCCCCTCCCCCAGAGGTAGGCCCTATTCTGACTTGATGAAAGCGTATCTTCTAAGGCTTCCCCACCAAAGAATGCATCCCAAACATGGTACTTTGGTTTTACCCATTTTTTTTTAAAAGATTTATTTGACAGAGAGAGACACAGCGAGAGAGGGAACACAAGCAGGGGAAGTGGGAGAGGGAGAAGCAGACTTCCCGCTGAACAGGGAGCCCGATGCGGGGCTCCATCCCAGCACCCTGGGATCATGACCTGAGCTGAAGGCAGACGCTTAACGACTGAGCCACCCAGGCGCCCCTACCCGTTTTTTTTTTTAAAGATTTACTTAATTTTGAGAGAGAGCAAGAGAGAGTGAGCGAGCGAGCAGGGGGAGGGGCAGAGGGAGGAGAGAATCCCAAGCGGACTCCATGCTGAGCCGAAACTAAGAGTCAGACACTTAACCTACTGAGCCACCCAGGCGTCCCCCCCCCTCTTTTTTTTTTTTTAATTTATTAATGCTAGAGAACATTCTAGCTCTGAACCAACCACAAGGACGTGGTTCACTCCAGTGCCAATGGACATGTGGGTAGTCTCTCCTTGGGGGGCCCCCCGGGTGGTGAGGCTATGAGCTCTCCGCCACTCTCGTTCAAGTTCTTGCCCACACGTGCACACATCCCAGGAGGAGCCGCACAGGGTATGCGGACGCTCGGTCTGCAAAGGTAACACGGAGCGGTCTTCCAAAGGGGTCGGATCACCCCACTCCCGCCAGTCACTGGAGTTCCCCTCACGCCACATCCTCACAATGCTGGGGGTCCTCAGTCTCTCTGACTGGAGCTATTTTGGTGGCAGCTTCCCGTAGCCTGCCTTCGCGTCTGCCTTCACTGCAATCTTTCTCACTAAAATAAAGACCTTGCTTTGTTTCTCCATCACTCGGATGTCCTCCTTCGTGAAGTACCTGCTCAGTCTCTCACCTGGATTTCTACGCGATGGGTCTTTTCCTCGCTGACATGCAGCGTGTATGTGTGTGAATTCCGTGTCCTGTCTTTTGAGCTGTGTTATATTTTGATATGATTGTAAAGAATTTCTTTTTAAAATATCATTTTTGAGGGGCGCCTGGGTGGCTCAGTTGTTAAGCATCTGCCTTTGGCTCAGGTCAATGATCCCAGGGTCCTGGGATCGAGCCCCGCATTGGGCTCCCTGCTCAGCGGGAAGCCTGCTTCTCCCTCTCCCATTCCCCCTGCTTGTGTTCCCTCTCTCGCTGTGTCTCTCTCGGTCAAATAAATAAATAAAATCTTTAAAAAAATGTATCATTTTTGAATCACTTTTTGTGCACGAGAGAATACATATTCTATTTATTTTTATACAAAAAGCCACTGGGTTTTGTCTATCTCCTATCTGGCATTCATGCCAATTTATTATTTCTAGTAACTTATCTGTAGGTTATTTTGCAAATTCTACATACATAATGTCACCTGTGAAACAATAGTTTTGGGGCGCCTGGGTGGCTCAGTCGGTTAAGCGTCTGCCTTCAGCTCAGGTCATGATCCCAGGGTCCTGGGACCGATCCCCACCTGGGCTGCCTACTCCCTGCTCGACATTGAGCCTGCTTCTCCCTCTCCTCCGCTCGTGCTCTCTCTCTCTCGAATAAATAAAATCTTATTTTTTTTTTTAAAGAAAAAGGACATATTCTTCCTAATTCTTATGCCTTTTGTTTGTGGTGGTGGCAACAAGGAAATCTTTCACCATTTCACTTAGACAAGGTGATGTCTGCTCTAAGTTTTCTGTAGATAGCCCTTATCAAATTAAGAAAGTTTCCTTCTAGGAGCGCCTGGGTGGCTCAGTCGGTTGGGGGTCCAACTCTTGATCTCAGCCTAGGTGTTGATCTCAGCTCAGGGGTCGTGAGTTCTGGCCCCGCGTCAGGCTCCACACAGGGCATGGGGCCTACTTAAAAAAAAAAAAAGGAAAGTTTCCTTCTATTCCTAGTTTGCTAAGTGTTTTATCATGAATGGATGTTGAATTTTATCATGGTTTCTACTATTCATGGGGATGATCGTGACTTTCCTTCTTTTTAAAGCAATGAATCACGTTGGTTGATACCAGATATTATATAAGCTTTGTATTTCTGGAATAAACCATACTTGTTCATGATGTATTATCCCTTTTACATCCTGCTAGATTTGGCTTATGAATATTTTGTTTGGGAGTTTTTGCAACCGTGTGCAAGGTCTGGAACGATCCAGAGCTGGGCCGCTCCCAGTTCCCCCTTCCTCCCAGGGTGCAGCAAGCACTTTGAGGTCTCCATCCAGGTTGCAGGGATTTTCCTGATTCTTGCACCCCGAGCCCAGGGCAGCTGTCAAAACCCTCGATCAGCCTCTCGATCACGTCTGGTGGAGTGAGCAAATACTCTCAGGGGCGGTGTGAGTGGGATCACATCTCTAGAGGTCTGTTTTCTCCTGGATCTTGGCCTGGCAAATCTCCAATACTTTGCTAGCTCTCTGATGCCTTCGAATAGTTGTGTTTTGTTTTCGCTTTTTAATACTGTATTTGCCTCTGCTAGCCTTCCTCAGCAGCAGGAAACTGGTCCATAATCTAGTGCCTTGGTCCAGGAAGCCTATGGAAGCATTCTTACTCGTGGATAATGACAAGGAGGACTGCCAGGCAGCCCCTGTTCCAGACCCCCCGCACCCAGCAAGCCGAGGCCCCAAGCCACATGCAGCAGAAAGGCCCAGACTATGAAATCAAATGGACCTGAAATCCAATCCATGCTCAGCTGCTAGATATAAAGCTGAAGGCAAACGATGTTACTTTTTGGCATCAGTTTCCTAATGTGAGAAGAGAAACGCAGAGCAATCTCTCCACCACATAGGATTAGGAAGATAGGCCAAGCCCACCCGGGGCGAGTATTCACGGAGCCACCCAAGGCCACAGGCTGGGGCTCCACTTGATACACTCTGAGCTTCCTAAAGGTCAACTCTATTGCCTGTCCACGAACCGGGAGGGTGGGCAGGGTGGCGGGGGAAAGTAGAGGGAAACGGCCAAGTGGGAAGAGAGCACAGGACGGGGCTGGCACAAGGGCCCAGGGGACGGGCAGAGAGGAGCTGGGAGCGGAGGGCCCCGGGACGTCACCCCCTCCCCGTGTCCCTGGGGGCCCCTGCAGACTCACAGCCATAGGGATTGGTGCTCTTAAAGGTGACGTCGATGGGGAAGTTCCACACCAGTGCTCGCCGCACGTCCTGGCTCTTGGATGTGATCTGTGAGATGCCCTCCTCCAGACCCTGTGAGGACAGGGAACGAGACAGCTGGTGCCCGCGCTCCGAATGCCACGGCCCTCCCCTGATCTGGGTGCGCAGGCTGGGGGGCTGTTTTCCTCGCTACCTTCTGCCAACACACTAGCTTCGCGCACAACCGAACTCTGAGGGGCTGGAGCAGCTCCTAGGCCTCTCCAGGTCTCGTCTCATTAGAGCTGGCCGGCCTCAAGAGCCGGCCCGGGCACAGGTTCTCGTCCCCTCGCCCGAGGAAGCGGATCCTCAGGTCGTTTCCCGCTTGTCCCTGATTCCCCTGGACCTGCTGCATCCGGGCATGCGATCTTCTCCCCCAGGGAACAACGCTGACGATGTCGTCCTCCACCCACCAACCCGTTCGTAGCTCCCCTGCCGAACAAAACTCCGGGAACAAGCTGTCCGTACTCTCTGGCTCCCATTCCTTCTCTGCTTTCCTTTCGAGAACGCACTTCAGTCTGACTATAGGCTCCCACTCTACTGAAGTGTTTTTGGTGAGTAGCACCAGTGACCCCGGCGTTGCTGGACCTGTGGACATTTCTCTGTCCTCAGTTTACCTGACTCAGCAGCAGCACTGGACACACTCCCCCTGCCTGGTTTCTGGGACACCATGTCTTGGGGTCTTTCCTCCTCACGAGGGGCTCCCAGTGTTGCCCTCCTCTTCATGTGGGAGCATCTCGGGGCTGCCCACGTGGTCTGTGTGTGGCTGATTCCCAAACCCGTGTCCCCTGTCCCCAGCCTGGTCCTCACCTCTGACCTCCAGAGGACAGTGGCCCCGCCTCCGCTGGCGACCCTGCACCTCCACCCGGATATCTAGCAGGAACCTCAACCTCAACCCACGCCAGGCGGAGCTCTGGAAAGTTCTCCCAGATCTGCTCTACCCAGTCTTCTCATCGAATGGCAGCTCTGCTCCCAAGTGCCCGGGCTAAGAAGCCTGGTGTTATTCTTAACTCCTCTCTCTCCTGCCCCACATCTGTCCAAGAGGAAACCGCGTTGCCTCCGCCTTCAAAATATACTGGAAATGCCAGCGCCTGCCGCCAGCCCCAGGGCCGCGCCTTGTCTCCGTGCTGTCTTCGTTCCTCTGTTCTGGTAACAGTCCGTGGTCCCTCTTCGGCCCCTGCTCCCCCATCTACTCTGGACACAGAAGCCAGAGGGAGCTATGAAAAATACAAGGTGGGTCACTGTCTCCGTTCCAGACCCTCTGAGGGGGTCCCATGTCACCCTGCGT
This sequence comes from Neomonachus schauinslandi, assembly GCF_002201575.2. NCBI lineage: Eukaryota > Metazoa > Chordata > Mammalia > Carnivora > Phocidae > Neomonachus > Neomonachus schauinslandi. The sequence continues at coordinate 10,765,808 of NC_058417.1, read as the reverse complement.
GAGGCTGGGGTCCTTGCTCTGACTGACCGTGTCATCCACGGCCTGCCTCATCTTCGCCACCACCCCCCGCCCAGCTTCAGCCCCAGCCATGCTCCTACCAGCTCACGCTCTTCACTGGCCACACCGGCCTCCCCCCTGCTCCTCAAGCACGCCTGGCACACTCCCGCCTCAGGGCCCGTGCACCTCTCCTCCTTCTGCCTGCAAAGCTCTTTCCACAGACTTCCACTCGGCTCTTTCCCTCACTTCCTTCAGCTCCTGACCCAAAGTTACCTTCTCAGGGAGGCCTTCCCTGGCCCCCTTACCTAGATTCCAGCTTCTCTCTATCCTCCACACCTCCCTTCCTGACTCTACTTTCTCCTCGGCACTTTTTACTAGAACACACTGGAACATTAGTACTTATTGTCTGTCTCGCCCCACAGGGATGTGCACTCCACGAAGACTGGGACTCTCATCTGGCTGTCTGGTGGAGACAGATCGCTCTGAGGCAAGTCTTGCAAGGAGAGCTTCTATTCTGCCTTCTGATTCCCCAGAGTCCGCCCCATGGGCTAGGGGAGGGACAGAGGGCCCGGCTACTTTCAGGCTGCCCACGCACTCCTCTTTGCTGCCACGTGCAAGTTCCCGGGGCAGGGAATGTGAGCGAGCGCGGCTTTGATCGGGGCTGCATTCCCCACTCGCTTTACCAGGAACAAAGTCATGCTTGGACCCCCCTGAACTCATGTCTACCTCTCCATGGGTTCTGTACTGGGAGGGCAAGGGGTATGGTGGACACCTTCAGAACCCCCATCAGTCATGGAGGCTGTGAGTAAGGGAGGCCCGAGAGCCCAGCTTACCGCCGTGGGGGCCCAGTCCTGGCCATACACAAAGCAGTACTTGCAGTAGAGATCATCATACTCTGGAAACTGTGGGAAGAAGCACACACAGCTTCTGTTCACGGGGACCCGTGGTGAGGCCAACGCGTTGGCTAGGTAAGGGCAACCGATAGGAATTCTAAACACCAGGCACCTGGGGCGAGGTCTAAGCAACAGCCAGGGATGAGGACATGGAGTGCAGCAGAGGGGCTGGGGCCCGAAATGTGGGAGTCCAAAGCAGAGTCCCAGGCTGCTAGCACCCTTGAGCCTTTGCCCAGGCTCTGGCTTCTGTCTGGTATGCCCTTCCCATTCCGCCATCTGGCAAACTCCTATTTGTCCTTCAAAACTTACCTTCCAGGGAGCCTGCCCTAATTTCCAGGATGTTTTAAGCAACCCCCGGCCCCGCCGCAACCCCCATCCTGGCTCTGTCAGCCTCTGGTCCTTCTCTCCATCAAAGCTTTGATGGCTTGTTCTCATCTCTGTCAACCCCATTTGACTGTGAACAGGGAACAAGTGTAATGACGTTTTGGGTCCCCAGTGCCTGGCACAAGGATGGGCACAGAGGAGATCCAAGGGAATGGTGCCAAAGTGAAAGGATGCTCTCAGGACATAAAGCCTACACAGGGCTGGAGCTCAAGGCCTGGAGAGAGGGCGGAAACCAGAACTCAGTGGGAGGCACAGCGGGGCTGGCATGGGTGCTGACAATGCAGAGAGACGTGATCCAGCCCAGCCAAGGGCCCCTAATGGCACAGGAGAGGGGAAGGCAGTCGAGGACACTAGGCCAAGCGGCAGGTGGACAGGGTGGGAGTATGGGGATATAATCCCGATGAAACAGGAAGGCAAGCGAGACCCAGAGCTTTACCCAAACCATCTCACTGAATCCTCACAATAATAATAATAAACACCATCTTCCAACAGCCTGGAAGGGTAATGCAGCAAAGTTTTGGCGGCAGGCAGACCTGGGTTCAAATCTCAGCTTTGCCACTCCCTTTGGGCAAGTGTTCCCATCTGTAAAATGGGGATGCTAGTAATACCCACTTCACAGGGTTGTTGTGAGGGCTGAATGGTCAGTGCGGGGCGCCACGTCTGGCACAGAGCGAATTCATGGTGAACATATCTATGTATATATATAAATATGACAAATGGTTCTTATAAAGTGTACGAGATGGAGAGTAGCGTCCCCTTCTGTCAGACTGGACAGACCCTCCCTGGATCTTTCCACCACCACCATCGTTGGATCAGATTCACCAGATCACCTCCGTTCTAGCCCAAATTCAAGGATCTGAGGGTTCAGAGTGCAGAGCACTTGAGGACCGAGGCCCCCCGTCCCGGTCGAGTCTCGGCTCCTCCCTACACCCGCGTTAGGCTCCTGCCCGTGACTCAACCAACTGGACACAATCCGAACCCGGGCTCACAGGCTTGGCCGAGCGTGTCCTCGGCACGAGCTCAACCTCTCGAGGCCTGTTTCCACCCGCGCATACTGGGGCGCAGGCAAGCCTCTCAAATGCTGGTTCCCCTCCCCCCGCCTAACCGAGGGACACAGAGGCTCGGAGGAACCACGCGTGTCTTCGGGGCCACGCAGCAGCCCCGGAGGTCGCGGGGATGGGTCCCCGGGGAGACTGAGGGCAGGGCGGGCGAGGTCCACGGCCGCTCACCTGGGCGCTCTCCACCTGCCCGTTGACCATGAGTAGGAAGACGCTGGGACCCGCGGCCGCCATGGCTAGGCTGGGGGCGCCCGGAAACGACCCAGGCTGCGCGCGGGGTTGCGAAGAGGCGCCGGGTTTCCCTGGAAACCGACGGCGTGGCGCGTGGGACACGTTTCTTGGGACGCGAGCTTCGCTGAGGCAAGTGCGCGTGAGCGGCAGTGCGCAGGCGCAGCCGGCGACGGCGGCTGGGGGGCGGGGCTTTGGAGGGCGGGGCTCCGCAGCCCTGCCCCTCTCCAGAGAAGCCGGGGGCCGGAGCGGGGGCCTGTTGTGTGGAATCTCGCCGCGCCGCCCGGTCTGGTCACACCCGCGGGGAGTGTGTGTCCGCTCGGCCTCGGCCCCGCCCGCCCCGAAGCGCGGAGGCGCTCCCTGACTCAGGCCGGCCGGAAGCCAAGTGATGGAGACGCCCTCCGCCACGAGATGGCGCTGTGGCGCTACCCGGAGGACGGCGGCGGGGGCGCGCGGAGGGGGAGCCCGCGGGGCGCACGTGACCCACCACCGCCAGTCGGAGGTTCGCGCGCGAAGGCTTCGAGTCAGACCGCCCGGGTTCTGGAGAGTCCCCAGCTGGGGCCCAGCAGCTGCCTGCGTCAGGTCAGGGGGATGTCCCCCAAAATGTTTATTAAACAAACTTGGGAGGGACCCCAAAAAACCTTTAGTCCAAGCCACGGCTCTTTAATGTGAAGGGGGGAGACAGGCCCACAAGCCGTCGGAAGAAGAGTGAGCCAGAATCCACAGCTCTGCCAGGAAAATGTTCAAATAAGTCACTCCCCGGCCGCCGTGAGTAGGTCATAGCTTCTGTTAACACGTCGATCCTGTTCCTCTTAGCGCTCATCATGGTTTGTATTTGCACATTTATTACTGTCATGACCCGGGCTGATGCTTGCCTCCTCTTCCCTAGACAGCCGGCCTGTTCCATGAGCCCAGGGGCCACGCTGATCTTGTGTTCTGGTTGCCTGGCACATTGGAAGCCCTGGGAACAGTGTTGGATGAATGAATGATTGAATACCTCGCCATTACTCAAAGAGGAAGCCGATTCAGAGAGGGGAGGTGGCTGGGCTACGGTCATAGCAGCAGGTACGCAGCTGAATCAGGGTTCACATCCAGGACCTCACAGGCTAAGGAGCCTCAGTGCCTCCTCTGTCTGGTCCCCGGCCAGGCCCAAGGGCGCTTCTTGGCCAGGGCCTCAAAAGTGGCATTAGAGACCTTCTCTCTGATCCAGGAAATGAAAGGATGCACAGGTGTGTAGACTTCCCAGAGGCCAGGCTCCCAGCGGGGACCCCAGGTCATGACGCCCTGCAGCAGCTAGCTGCTAGCTTGGAAGCCCACCAGGGGGCTCCCTTCAGACACCTGTGCAGGAGAGGGAAGGAGGAGTCAAAGGCAGCCGGGACCCACTGACCACTCCCGGAAAGGTGAGCAGAGATTAACTGGTTAGGGGAGGGGGGGCTGTGGGCAGCCAGGGTTCACACCTCTGGTTCACACATCTGGAGGCCAGATGGGCGGGGGCCCCAGTTCAACAACACACAGAGCTCAGAGCTCGGGTGGGAGTTGTCTGCCCCTCCAGGGACTTGGTCATACTCCCTGCCCCCACCCCTCACACCCTCTTACCAGTTAAAAAGCTTTCTCCCACGAATTTTAGCATACTCTTTCCTCCTTGTGGCTTTTGAGGCTCAGTAGTACCCAAAAGTCAGTTGTCAACAAAATGCTTGTGATCATCAAATAACCAGGGGCTTCCAGTAGCTTAAAACCCGGCTATGTCAGGGGCGCCTGGGTGGCTCAGTTGGGTAAGTGTCTGCCTTCGGCTTAGGTCATGATCTTGGGGTCCTGGGATCGAGCCCCGCGTCGGGCTTCCTGCTCAGAAGGGAGTCTGCTTCTCCCTCTCCCTCTGCACCCCACCCGGCCCGCTAACCAAGTGTGCACATTAGATGTCTGGCTGGGTGATACGGAAGAGGGGGCCCCGGGTAGGGTGGGAGGACGCCGTCCCCGACACCCCCCATCCCACCCCCCTCTGCTAGGGCTCCATCCTGCCCTGCATCCTCACAGTCCTCCCAGGGAAGCTTTAAGCCTGGGGAGGGGACCAGAGCCAGGCTGTTCCCTGGGGCTCAGGGTCTGTGGGGATTACTGCTTCTGCAGGTGCCTGCCTCGCCCGGTCCAGCGCCCCCTGCTGCCCCCAACAATCCCGGGCCTCTGCTCCCATCCTACTGAAATCAGCATCAAAACCTTGGGCCCAGCAGACCTGCCGCCGGAGGAAGTGTTGGGGCCGGGAGCGGCTCCACCACACGGGACATGCTCTCGCAAGTGTCCGGCACCAGTCGGTCTGGGCCCAGGGTCACTCTGAAGTGGGACGGCGGCCAGTTATAGAGGGCAGCAGGTGGTGAGTCTGGGGGCCTCCCTGCTGGAGCCCCTCTCCACCACCCTCCCGAGCCCCCGCACCCACCTGCCAAAGCAGCCGGTGCCTGTGAGCACCCACTCTCGGGAGATGAGGACCCCCTCGCACTAGTGCTGGGTGTCCAGGAAGATGCTTGCCTGCCAAGACCACGAGACTGGGCCCTTCTTGCTGGGTCCCACATCTCAGGAGAACGAGCCTCACAGCTCTGCTCTGGGGCCCCAGATATAGCCTTCCTCTCTTTCCTATCTGGCGCCCCACCTTTCATCCAGGACCCTGCTAAGCTCTGCAGCCCCAGCTTCTACCTCTCACCCCTCCAGCTTGAAGTCAGACTGCCTGCAATGTAATCCTGTGTGACTTGGAGAAAGCTACTTAACCTCTCAGAGCCTGTTTCCCGGTTACACCCAGGGGGTCGTCATCGGGATTAGATGTGATAATGTAGGTCAAATACTTAGTCTGCAGCTCGATACATTTTTAAGTCTTCTTATTAAAAGCAGTTCTTGGAATACGCATGCCTTTTCATGCTCTTCCCTCTGTCCAGCACATCAGCTCCTCCCTGCCCACCCAGAGAACTCCTATTCAGCCTTCAAAGCCCACCTCTGTGGAGTTTTCTCTGAACTCCTCTCTCCAGCCCCTCCCCATCTTACTCCCGGGAAGATTTCCTCACCTGGTTGTAGGTGGGGTATCCAGCTCTGCTTGCTTTTCTCTCAACACAGGGAACTCACTCATGACGAAGGCAGCTGGGTCTGATTTAGGTGCCCTACCTGTCCATCTGGTCCTACCCTCAGGATCTTCAGAGGTCGGACCCCATTCACATGGAGCTCCTCCCTGCAAGCTAGATGCCCCACCCCCACCCCCACACACTACCTGTCGCCATCTCTGTCACGCACCTAAGTTCCTGCTACTCAAACCCAAGTCTGGGTTGCCAGTTTTGTGGGGTTTTTTTTTAAGATTTTATTTATTTGTCAGAGAGAGAGCACGAGAGTTAACAGCACAAGTTGGGGGAGCGGGAGAGGGAGAAGCAGGCTACCCCGCCAAGCAAGGAGCCCGATGCGGGGCTCGATCCCAGGACCCTGGGATCATGACCTGAGCTGAAGGCAGCCGCTTAACTGACTGAGCCACCCAGGTGCCCCTAAAGTAACTATTTTTAAGTTACAATTCAGTGCACCCTGGTGTCTTTCCACATGCTGTTCCTTCATGCCTGGAATATCCCTTCCACCTTTGCTGCCTGAAAGCTTCTTACTGAACAAGCTCAAGGTCCAGATAAATGTCCCCTCCTTCAGCCTACCTTTTTTCTGTGCCCCACCCCATGTTCGTCCAGGGGCTTTCCCTGGACCCCTCAGCCCCTCAGTCACAGCCCCACCACGAAGAGGCTGTGGTCTGACTTGGTCTGGACCCCACTGACAACTCCGTGAGTGCCCATGGAGGGAGGGCACATTGGAGCCCTTGTCGAACGAGCGAGTGAATGAGTGGAGGTCTTTGGGGGACACTTTAGGGGGCAGGGCTTGAGCCTTAAGGGCCAGGACTGAGCCCTCAGGTTCCAGCCAGAGAGAGGGTGTAGATTCAAGTTGGTGGGGGCGGGGGTGTGGGGAAGACTCAGGGATCCCAGCCTTCAGCAGCACGATAGAATAATCAGGTCTGGGTCTCAGGCAGAGCCTAGCATAGGGCGTAGGGCCCTCAGTTTCCATCTCCAGCCTGTCTCCCATTTTCAGTGTGACCATGGGTAAGTCATTGCCCTACTCTGGGCCTCAGTATCTGCATTAGTAAGAGAAGGGCAATGCCTGGACTATCTCATTCTCCTGTTGAGGCCGTTGAAAGGCTGGGGGAATCCCTGGCCTCTCCAAACCTGGCCTAGGGACCGGGCATGCTGTCTTAAGCCCTGAAGTTGAAGGGAGGAAGCAGCTCGAGTGGCTTCTTCCAGGAGTTATCCAGTAGGGGGAGCTGTAGAGAAGTGAGTCAGACAGCACCGGGTTCTAATCCAGACTCTGCCCCTCAGTAGCTGTGGGCTTGGACTGCTTTGCCTCAGGCAATTGTTGAGGATGGGGGTGGTGTGTAGAATACTCAATAACTCTTGTAGGAGGGCGCAAATCCATGCCATCAGATGCCCAATTGATCAAAACATGCCCAACCAACCTGCCTGGACACCTGCTGATGGGCCGGACAGCTTCGTGCCCGCAGGATACCAGCCCCGGTTATAGGCGTTTGGATCCACAGTTGCCTGAAATCCTGCTACTTTAAAGACACCTGGAGGCACGCCTGGGTGGCTCAGTCAGTTAAGCATCTGCCTTCGGCTCAGGTCATGATCCTGGGGTGCTGGGATCGAGCCCCGTGTCGGGCTCCCTGTTCAGCAAGGAGTCTGCTTCTCCCTCTCTCTCTCAAATAAATAGATAAATCTTGAAAAGAAAAAATAAAAGACACCTGGAAAATTTTGTCATGTCCAGTGAATTGTCAGGTGACACTACGTCGGTCAAAGAAAGCCCGTTGGAGGCTGGTGACGTTTAAGGCCTCGTCTTTGGGCATCGCTGTGGCATACGTGTGCCCTGACTAGCTTGTGGGAGGGGCGCAGGTGCTGGTTGCCCTTCGTGGGTCTGGGCACCACTCCTTCCCTGCATCCCCACCTGCCCCGGAGCTCCAGCCCAGAGGGAGCCGGGCGGGGAGGGGAAGGGAAGGGAGAGAAGAGCCAGGAGACGGTGGGAGAGGCTCCCTGGCAAGAGAAACTGCTGAGAACGAAGAGAATCTAGGATGGCGTCACTCTTAAATGGACCAAAGTCACCAAGGCTGGGAAAAGGGACAACAGAAGGATGATTTGTTTTTGTTTTTGTTTTTTAAAGTGTCCCAGATGACAAAGCCACGTAAGTGTCTCCATGCCATGCTGGAGAGGGATCTAAGCAGAGACTTCCTCTACTTGATGAAAATTTGTGATTTAAAAAAAATGTTGTTAGGGGCGCCTGGGTGACTGAGTCAGTGAAGTGTCTGCTCAGGTCATGATCCCAGGGACTTGGGATCGAGTTCCGTGTCAGGCTCCCTGCTGGGCAGGAGACCTGCTTCTCCCTCTCCCACTCCCCCTTGCTTGTGTTCCCTCTCTCGCTGTGTCTCTGTCAAATAAATAAAATCTTAAAAATAAAATAAAATCTTTTTAAAAAATGCTGTTACAGAATAAACCCAACAAAATGTAATTTGATATTGTTTGTTGGCTCTTTTTAACAGACTATTGAAATTACATGCATTGAAAGGGGCAAAAAAACAAAAAAACCCCCCAAACCCAAGGTTTTTACTGGATAACATGTAAAATCACATCATAACCTGTAAAAAAAAAAAAAAAACGGGAGTTATGTTTTTACATCCTGTGAGGCCGATAATAAGTACTTCTGACCGTTCTAGGATATTCCTTGCTCATAGCTACACAATGTTTTCCTCTCTGAGAAATGGTGGGGTGCATGGGGTTCCCAGTGCTGCGTTTTAGGGGCTGTAGATACTGCCAAGTGCTTTCCCATCCGTTCAGCCGTCTGGCCCCCCACAATAGCCCTGGAGGCTGAAGTTAGTAGCTCTCTTACGGGGTACAAAGCCACGAGGCTCAGAGATGGACACGGCCTCACCAGATCGCACAGCCAGGTGGGAGGGAGCTGCGCTAGAATCCGGGTCCGCCTCTGGCTGGCTCCTGCGGGGGCGTGGCCTCGGCGGGGGCGGGGCAATGAACCCCTCCCACCGGGGGCTTGCAGGCTGTTGGAATTGCTCCCACCCAGCATAAAAACTCAACACCAAGGTCATGAGAGCCGAGAGTTACGTCTCAATCAGTAGGTATTTACCGAGCAGCTTCTGTGTCCCAGGCACTGTGCTGGGTGCTTGCAGTGAAGTTGGAAACAAGACAGACGCACCCCCTGCCCTCGTGGATTGACTTTCTGGTAGTGGGGTGGGGGGGAGAGACAAACAACTCAACAGGTGTTCACAACGGTGTGAGACAGGGATAAGTGCTAGGAGGAAAAAATAAAGCAGGGTAAAGGGCTGGGGGTGGGCGCTTCCAGGCAAAGCAGAGTCAGTGCAAAGGCCCTGAGGTGGAATACGCTGGAGGAACAGAAAGGCAGGCTGGAGCCTGCTCACGCTGACTTGCTGTGACTCACAAGAGACAATTGTACACAACTCTGCCTTCAGGGATGTGATGTTGGTAGCGTGAAATTAGCCACAGAGGGAGTATTTACACCATGGAAACTGGCAAATGCTAAAATCAGGGCTTTTGAGTTAAAAAAAAATTTTTTTTTTAAAGTAGGCTCCACACCCAGCGTGGAGCCCAACATGGAGCTTGAACTCACGACCCTAAGAGCAAGACCTGAACTGAGATCAAGATTTGGAAACCTAACTGACTGAACCACCCAGGCGCCCCAGGGCTTTCGATGTTTTATATTTTATTTTCGTTCTATTTCTTCCGAGAGCCACCTCACCAGCATAGCACTGGGGGCAGGAGATGGGTTTAGAGAGCTCACCAGGGCCTCAGAAGTGGTGCAAAAAAATAAAAGAGGAATGATGTGAAGTGGCCTGGGTTTTACTAGAGTCTCCGGCCACCATGTGGGGAAGAGACCATGGGTGTGTGTTGGCCGGGGGTCGGGGTGGGGGGAAGCTGGGAGGCCAGGGAGGAGGCAGATGTGGCCATCCAGGTAGGGCTGCCAGATTTAGCAAAGGAAAGTACGGGATGTATGCAGTATTTCGGACACCCATAACCAAGCAGCGAATCGTTGCTTATGTGAAAGTCCGAGGTAACTGGGTGTCCTGTGTTTTAGCTGCAGCCCTACCTAGAGGTACCAGGCAAGAGAAGGTGGTCCACACCCACTTCTGGAAGGCTGGCTGCCCAGTCCCTGGGAGAGTCCCCCCCGCAATTCCAACAGCCTGCGAGCCTCCGGTGGGAGGGGTTCATCCAGTCCTCCCTCCTGGATCCCCACCAACCTCCCCCTGACCCAGCCCACACTCCAGCCGACCCTGGAACCCTGGCCCTGCAGACACCCGCAGCCATTTCCTCCAGCTTTCCCCAGCAGATCTGACGGAGGACACTGGGCCGGGAGCAGATCCCAGATGGGTGATGGGGGTGAGCTGACAGGAACCCAGATGAGCTGTCATCCACCTCCTGGACTCGGCCTCAGGCCTCGGGGAAGCTGGTCCCTCCACCTCCCTTCCCTTCTTCATGAGTGGGGCGGGCATGCAGGGCTGGGTGATGGGCTTGTCCTCTGAGAGGAGGAAGCTCCTCTAGGGACATGATCTGATCTGTGTTTTCCCAGAGATCTCTCGGGCTGCTGTGGAGGGACTAGGGTACAGGAGCAGGAGAGGAAGGAGAGAGGACAATGGGAGACAACTATAGTAGGACTGGGCTGTGAGCAGGAAGGATGGCGCTTCTCCTACTCCAGCTCCTCGACTCACTTAGCTCCAGCTCCCTCCCTGTTTCTCAACCACACCAGGGACACTCCTGCCTCAGGGCCTTTGCACTTGCCGTTCCTCTGCCCGGACTGTTCTTCCATCCAATCTCCACAGGGCTCATTTCCTCTCCTCCTTCAAATCCTTGCTCCAACATCACCATCTCTGTCTGGCCTTCCCTGACCCTTCTATTGAAAATTAAACCCCCTCCCCACCCCCATCAGTACTTCCTACCTCTGTCCCCGGCTTCATTTTTCTGCATGGTGCTTGTGACCTTCTAAGACACTGTATAATTGAGTCGATTTATCCTGCTGCTCTCTTCCAACCACAATCTGAGTTCCTCAAGGGCGGAGATTTATGTCTGTCTCACATCCTGAATCCCCAGAATCGGGAATGGCATCTGGCACGTAGTAGGTGCTCCGTATCATGGAGTCAGTGACTGGAGTTTCGGCTTTGGGCCTGTAGGAGGTGATAGATTGGAGGGCTAGATCGGGGGCAGGTGAGGGAGAGGGAGGGGTCACAGGTGACTTCCAGGTGCTTGCCCTGGATAGAGGTGCCATGTGCTGAGATGAGGAGCCTTGGGATGGGGAGCTGGTGAGCGTGGTATTCGTCACAGGAATTGGAGGGCTTGTGGGATGTCCGCGGGGAGATATCTGGGGATAATTGGCTGTTGGATCTGGAGCTTGGGGAGAGGGCCAGGCTGGAGCAGGGTTGAAAGTGGTCAGTGCAGAGATCTCAGGGAGGAACAGAGTGAGGAGGGGACAGTGGCCCAGGCCAAGCCCCGAGATACCAACTTTCTGGAGAAGGGCAGAAGACCAGGGGGAGAGGAAATCAGGAGAGGCGAGTTGCCATGAGGTTGATGTCCCTGATGACATTCATCCTGGGTCGGTCTCCCTGGCAGACCTGGGATCTTTCCGAGGATGGAGCAGATGCAATTCTCCATCCCACACCCAGGGCAATCACAGGCAGGCCTCAGGAATGTTCTGGGCTGGGCAAGGTCAGCCTCAGCGAGTTGGCCCAGCCACTGGCTTCCCCGGGGACCACAAAGGATGGTGGCCCCAATGGTGGGACTCCAGACACTGTGACAACTGTGACGATATCCGCCCCACCCCAACCCCAGCATCCCCACCCAGGTCCCTGGGCAGCCTGGGTGAGCCCAGTGGTGGAAACAGGGGTGGAGAGGGGTGCCCAGAAACCATAAATGGCCTCAAGCTGGAACCATCTGGCCATGAGGTCAGCCCACCTGCCCAGGCCTTTGGAAGCCAGGGATGGTAACTTCCTGGAAGGCTTCCTGCCCTCCCCTCAATGAGCTCGCAGGCTGGCCTGGCGGGGAGTCCCTCTCCTGCGGGCGTGCGGGCATGCACATACCGCCAGCCACACTGAGATCCAGCTCTGTCATATCCTCTGTCCGTGCTGGGCCCCTGGCAGCAGCCCCCTTGTCCCCCCTCCCGGTCACCTGAGTCTTGGAGTTGACAAGCCTGCCCCACATCTCAGGCCTTTGCCTCTCTGGATTAAGCATCGGCCGCCCCGGTCTCCCGCGTGTGATGCACTTCCAGGCAGAAGTCGTCCCTTCCGGAGGGAAACATAAAACAAGACGAAATCAGAGAGCGAGACAAACCATAAGAGACTCTTAATCATAGGAAACAAACTGAGGGTCGCTGGAGGGGAGCGGGGTATAGGGGATGGGGTAACTGGGTGATGGGCATTAAGGAGGGCACGTGATGTCATGAGCCCTGGGTGTTATATGCAACTGATGATTCACTAAACTCTACCTCTGAAACTAATAATACACCATATGTTAATTCACTGAATTAAAAAAAACAACAAAAGAAATCGTCCCTTCCTATTTTCCCCATGACCTATGGGGTGGAGGCAGTTTGTCCTGGCCGCTGGGTACTGAGGCAAAATAGACCAAGTACAAGCACTGGGGGAAGGAAGGTGTGTGTGTGTGCGCGTGCGTGCGTGCGTGCGTGTGCAAGCCCCCATGCGTGTCCCACAGCTTGCATATCCATGCAGACGTGTCCATGCGTGGGTATTGCTCCTGTGTGGACGCGTGCGTCTCTGCGGACCTCTGTGTGTGTGAAAGCAAGTGTGCGTGCACGCTTGCGTGTGTGTACGTAGCAGTACCCCTGTGCGTGTGTGTACGTAGCAGTGTCTCTGTGTTTCGTGAGTTCCTCCGTGTGTGGGTACAAGCATGTCTGTGAACCTAAATGGACGGGGCGCACGTGCGGGCACCGGGGACTGATGGCTAGTGTGCACGTGTGTCACGGCGTGACCGTGCGTGACCTGCGGGGCTTGGCAATGCTGGGTGGCGATCGGAGGGGCGGGCCCGGGCTGCCAGCCAGCACGTGCCTCATACCCAGCCCTGCTTGTCCCAGGGGAGACACTAGGCTCTGGGCCATGCGCGGTCTTGGCACCTGCTACCTTTCAGAAAGAGCATGGGAGTCCCAAGTCCCAAAGGCTTGGAGAGATGAGGAGGGTGGTTGCATTGGGGAGTCTATGGACGCCGAATGGGGGGGTCTAGGCCTGGGCTGCCAGCCTTCAGGGGCCCCTAGAAGAGGCCTATCTTGGTCTTGGGCAGTAGGACACCTCCCACCTGCCCTTGTGACCGGTAGATCTGGCTTTTCCCTTTGTACCTACGAGCTACCTACTCAGTATCTGTTCTCCACTTCTTCCTTTCCAACAAACCCCGATTTGTGGGGAAGCAATGTGCCTATGGACGCACTGGATTTCTGAGCCTCCCTTGCAGCTGGGGATGGCTTATGACACGGTTCTAAGATGTTAAGTGCGCGTCTGCTGGGGACTACCTGGAAGGCGTTTGCTCTTGTGATGACGGGGGACGGATGTAGCACCGTGTCCTTCTGCCTCCTTTATTCTGTCTGGAACATGAATGTGGTGGCTGGATTGCAGCAGCTGTCTTGCAGTCATGAGTTAGGAGAGGGAAAATGTCATGAGGATGATGGCAAAGTGAATAGAGCCTTAGTCCCTGACAAGCTAAACCAAGGTCGACAATGTACTTTGGATTTCGGGGTGCCTGAGTGGCTCAGTCGGTTGAGCGTCCAACTCGGTTTCGGCTCAGGTCGTGATCTCATGGTCGTGGGATTGAGCCCCGTGTCAGGCTCTCTGTTCAGCAGGGAGTCTGCTGGAAGTTTCTCTCCCCCTGTCCCTCCTCCCTCCCACATGCGTGTGCACATGCTCTCTCTCAAATAAATAAACCTTAAAAAAAAATAATGCAAAGTACTTTGGATTTCTCATGATGAAAAAAAAAATACATCTTCATGTGTTACGCCAGGGTTGGTGGTTTTCTGTTACTTGCAGCCTGGTGCAATCGTAACTGATCATTCTAGGCTGAGGGCTGGGAGAATGGGCCACCCTGTCCTCCCCATCCCCCAGCTGTGGGCCCCTCCCTCCCTGCTCAGAGTCCTTCCCACCTCCAGCCACTGCTGCCCTTAACACCAGGACCCATGTTCCAATCAGGCCTGGACTCAGGTATAATTTAGACCAATTCCACATTTTCAGTCTTGGAGAGACTCCTTCCTGAGTGTCGGGAGAACAGATTGCTACCCTCATGACAAAGAAGGGGAGACTGAGCTTCAGAGAGGCTTGCCTCGAGTCACCTGAGGGGATTACAACTCAGTCCTTACCTCTGGTGAGTTCCATGGGCTCATAGAGGGAGTTCTTTTTTGTTTGTTTTAAGATTTTATTTATTTATTTGTGAGCGAGAGAGCACAAGCAAGGGGAGGGAGAAGCGGGCTCCCTGCTGAGCAAGGAGCCCCATATGGGACTCGATCCCAGGACCCTGGGATCAGGACCTGAGCGGAAGGCAGACGCTTAATCCACTGAGCCACCCAGGCGTCCCATAGAGGGAGTTCTTGCTCCCAGCTCCTCTCGCCCACCTATCTCGCAGGTGCCCGATATACCCCCGTTGAGAACGGGCAGCATCCTTTGCAGGTTCATCCATTAAACTGGCCCCCTTCTTGGGAGGGAGCATCCTGTCTGCGATATCCGCAGGCCACCCTGTCCCACAGGTGGCACCAGGAGCAGGAGGGCTCGCTGAGCAAAGCAGGGAAGGAGAAAGTGGAGGGGCCCCAGCAGACTGCTCACTGCCATCCCTCAGAAGAGTGGGGCCTTGGGAGCAGCTTCTGTTGACCCTTGTCAACATGGGTGTGAGCTGTGGTCTGGCCACATGGGCTTTCCCCACTGGATGCCCCAGTCGCTCACTGGGTGGCTGAACCAGATTACTGACAGCTGCCTCGTTAGTCAGTGAGGTGTGTCTGTGAAGAATGGGAACTGGGTACAGGGTGTCCCGGATGCAGCAGCAGCTCACCTCCACCCCCTCAGCCCCGTGCTTGGTGGCCTTGGGTCACTTTCTCTCCCCGGCTGAGCCCATTTTCTCAGCAGTAAATTGTGACAGTGACTCTGTCTGGAAGGGGAAGGTGAGGACAGAAGTGTTTACACACCAGAGATACTGCTCACAAGGCCCCAGGCTTAGGGGGGCGTGCGTGTGAGTAACGACAGCTGGTCTAGCACCTCTGAAGATGCTGGGCGCTTTCCCGGCTGTCATTTCTCAAATCCATAAACCAACCCAACCAGAGAGGTCTGAACATCCCCACTTTACAGATGAGGACCTTGAGGTCAGGGCTGTCCGGGCCTGGCTCCCTCCATGGCCTCTGAGTCCTGCAGAGTTCAGCCTCTGCCTACCTCTCCTTCGGCCCCCTTCTCTCCTCCATTCTCCTGGCCCCTTTGGCTGGCCGACATGTGCTTGTCCTTTGGGTCCCCACTGACATGTCCACACGTCCATCCTTGACTTGCCCAGCTGCGCGAGAGGCCTCTCTGAGCTCCCCGGTGTCTGAGCATCCCCCACCTTGGCACTTCTCACCGGGGACAGTGGCTGTCTGGGTGACACATGGTCTCTCCTGTGAGGGGGTTGGGAATGTATGCTCATGGCATTGACCCCAGGACACAGCATGGACAATAAAGAATACCATGGCCGTGATGTGGCAGAGCAGGGGTCAAACGTGGGTGTTTCTTTCTTTCTTTTTTTTTTTTTTTGACTTTATTTTTTAACAGAGAGAGAGAGACAGTGAGAGAGGGAACACAAGCAGGGAGAGTGGGAGAGGGAGAAGCAGGCTTCCCGCCGAGCAGGGAGCCTGATGTGGGACTCGATCCCAGGACCCTGGGATCATGACCTGAGCTGAAGACAGACGCTTAATGACTGAGCCGCCCAGGCGCCCCAAACGCGGGTGTTTCTGATCCCAAAGCACATCTTCAAACTGTGGGATTGGAGGGGAGGCAGTAATACAGTATCCCAGTTTCTTCGGATGGAGACCCAGCCCTTGTTCCTCCAACTTCAACTACACTTCATCTGGTGGTAGAGGGGTGCGGATGGGCGGGGCACATCTGCCATTTCTGCTGGCCCAGGGCCCATCCCATCTTCCTGAAAGCACAGGTTTCCTTTGAGGAAAATGGCTCTCTGCTGCGTTTGGCTGGGGCTGGAGTCCCCTCCCTCTTCCAGAGAGGGACAGGGGACAACGGTCTGGCCACCAGCACACACGCACAACTCGGAGATAAGGCGGGTTCTGCTCCAGATCGCTGCAGTAGGGCAAATATCATGACAAAAGCAGCCACATGGGGGCATCTGGGTGGCTCAGTCCATTAAGCATCTGCCTTGGACTGAGGTCATGATCTCAGGGTCCTGGGATCGAGCCCGGCATGGGGCTCCCTGCTAGGCGGGAAGCCTGCTTCTCCCTCTCCTTCTGCCCCTCCCCACTGCTCGTGCTCTCTCTCTCTCAAATAAATAAATCAAATCTTTTTAAAAAAAGGAGTCGAATGAATTTTGGGGTTTCGCCATGCACATAAAAGTTATGCTCACACTATAGTCTAATAAGTGCGCAATTGCGTTATGTCCCCGAAATGTACGTATCTTAATAAAAAATACTTTATTGTTGGGCGCCTGGGTGGCTCAGTTGGTTAAGCAACTGCCTTCGGCTCAGGTCATGATCCTGGAGTCCCGGGATCGAGTCCCGCATCGGGCTCCCTGCTCAGCGGGGAGTCTCCTTCTCCCTCTGACCCTCCCCCCTCTCATGTGCGCGCTCTCTCTCTCTCTCTCAAATAAATAAATAAAATCTTTAAAAAAAAATACTTTATTGCCGAAAACTGCTAACCATCCTCTGAGCTTTCAGTGAGTCCTAATCTTTTTGCTGGGGGAGGGTCTTGCCTCAGCATTGATGGGTGCTGACCTGTCCGGGGTCAGGGTGGTGGTTACAGAAGGCTGGGGCGGCCGTGACAATTTCTTAAAATAAGACAGCAATGAGATTTGCTGCATTGCTTGACTCTTCCTTTCACGAATGAGTCCTCTGTAGTACGAGATGCTATGTGATAGCAACAGAGCCCCAGAACTTCTCAAAATGAGAGGGGATCTTCTCAAACCCTGCCGCCGCCACCTTCTCAACTAAGTTTGCAGAATCTTCTAAATCCTTTGTTGTCATCTCAACAATCTTCCCCAGGAGTAGATTGCATCCAAGAAACCATTTCTCTGCGCATCCCTAGGAAGCAACTCCTCATCTGTTCACGCTTTATCATGAGATTGCAGCCATTCAGGCCCATGTTCAGGCTCCACTTCTGCTTCTAGTTCTCTTGCTGTTTCCACCATATCTGCAGTTACCTCCCCCAGTGAAGTTTTGAACCTCCAATTTGTAAAAAAAAAAAACAAACAACAGAACCGCACTATCCGCAAGGCACAATAAAGCAAGGGATGCCTGTACTCCGTCCCGGGGCTTCACCTGCCCAATGAGAGGCCACCCCGAACCTTGGCTGGGGCTACTGACTACCCCCACTGCCACAATGGGGGGGCCCCTGGAGGTCGTTTGAACAACTTTTTATTTTTTTATTTTTTTATTTTTTTGAGAGAGAGAGACAGAGCGAGAGCAGGAACACAAGCAGGGGGAGTGGGAGAGGGAGAAGCAGGCTTCCCACTGAGCAGGGAGCCTGATGAGGAGCTCGATCCCAGGACCCTGGGATCATGACCTGAGCCGAAGGCAGATGCTTAATGGCTGAGTCACCCAGGCGCCCCAGTATCTCCCTATTTTTAACATAGGCAAATAATTCCAAGCTTTAGAAAAGCTCTCTGTGAGTCATTCCCCCATACTGCTGGTAAGTCTAAATTGGTACAATCTCTAAGGACAGAGTTTTGACATTAACGATTAAAATTATAAGTGCAATATCCTGTAACTTGGCACTTGGACTTCTGGATATTCACCCAGCAGATATACTTGCAACATGATAATTTATTTCAGGATTGTTTCTGATGGCAAAAAATCAGAATGGATTTACCTATAGGGTGCTGGTTAAAGAGATTACATTTGTAGGGCGCCTGGGTGGCTCAGTTGGTTAAGCGACTGCCTTCGGCTCAGGTCATGATCCTGGAGTCCTAGGATCGAGCCCCGCGTCGGGCTCCCCGCTCAGCGGGGAGCCTGCTTCTCCCTCTGACCCTCTCCCCTCTCATGCTGTTTCTCTCTCTCAAATAAATAAATAAATAAATAAAATCTTAAAAAAATAAAGAGATTACATTTGTAAGGGGATACTACGTAGCTGTAAAAAAATGACACATCAAAAGCCCAAGTGACAAAAGACCAAAATAGGTAAATTGGAATTCATCGCCATTAAAAACTTTCAAATTTTAAAAACGTTTGTGCTTCAAATGATACCATCAAGAAAGTGAAAAGACAACTCGCAGAATGAGAATATTTGTAAATTATGTATCTGATAAGGGACTTAGGTCCAGAATATATAAAGAACTCTTGTAACTCAACAATAAAAAGGGAAATAACATAATTAAAAACAGAGGATTTGAACAGACATTTCTCCCCAAAAAGACAAATGGCCAATAAGCACATGAAAAGCTGCTCAATATCATTTGTCATTAGGGAAATGCAAATCAAAACCACGGTAATATACCACTTCATGCCCACTGGGATAGCTCTAAAAAAAAAAAAAGGGTGCCTGGGTGGCTCAGTTGGTTGGACGTCTGCCTTTGGCTCAGGTCATGATCTCGGGGTCCTGGGATCGGGCCCATGTCGGGCTCCCTGCTTGGTGGGGGGGTCTGCTTCTCCCTCTGCCCCTCCCCCGCTCCTGTGCTCTAAGTAATAAAATCTTTAAAAAAAAAGAAAAAAGGAAAGTAACAAGTGTTGGTGAGGGTAAGGATGTGGAGAAATTGATTGGAACCCTCAAATATTGCTGGTCAGACTGTTCAATGAATGCAGCCGCTGGGGAGAAGTTTGGCAGTTCTCCCAAAAATTAAACATAAAAGTTTACCGTATGACCCAGCAAGCTCACTCTAAAGTATAGACCCAAGAGAAATGAAAACATGTCCACACAAAAACTTGTACAGGAACATTCACAGCATCATTGCTGACGATCGCCAAAAAGCGGAAACAACCCAAATGTCCATCCACTGATGAATGAACCAAATGTGGTCTATCCATACAATGGAATGGTTTTGGTCTTAGAAAGGAATGAAGTTCTGATATGTGCAAAAGGATGAACCTTGAAAACATGCTAAGTGAAAGAAATCAGACACAAAAGGTCACATACTCTAAGATTCCATTTGCAAGGAATGTCCAGAATGGGCAAATCCAGAGACAGAAAGTAGATTAGCGGTTGCCAGGGGCTGAGGGGAAATGAGGAGTGACGACTAATGAGGCTCTTTTTGGGGTGGGGAAAATGTTCCAAAATTAGGCTGTGCTTGCACAACTCATATGGACATACTAAAAACCACTAAATTGTAGACTTTGAAGTTTTATGGTCCATGGATTTTATCTCAAATAAGCTATTACAAAAGAAAAAGAATGAGGGATCTCTCTGGTTATTGAGACTTACTGGTCTTCAGGAAAAGGGTATATAATTTGCTACCCTGTATATATTAAGGAGGCTTTGGACAAGAATGTGTATTTGTATTTGCTCGTGTTGATTTTGTACGGACAATAAAAGTAACCACCCGGAGTTAGGACCAAGATTTTTCACTTAAACCTTCTTATAATGAGTTTTGAGCCAAACGAAACGATTTTTTTTTTCTTTTTTTTTTTTTTTTTTTTTAAAGATTTTATTTATTTATTTGAGAGAGAGAGAGCACATGAGAGGGGGGAGGGTCAGAGGGAGAAGCAGGCTCCCTGCTGAGCAGGGAGCCCGATGCGGGACTCGATCCAGGGACTCCAGGATCATGACCCGAGCCGAAGGCAGTTGCTTAACCAACTGAGCCACCCAGGCGCCCCTTTTTTTCTTTTTTTAAGATTCTATTTATTTGAGAGAGAGGGAGGGAGTGAGCACAAGAGGGAGGGGAGGGGCAGAGGGAGAGGGAGAAACAAGACTCCCTGCCAAGCAGGGAGCCCGCCTCAGGGTCAGATCCCAGGACCCCGGGATCGTGACCTGAGCTGAAGGCAGCTGCTTAACTGACCGAGCCACCCGGGCGCCCCTGTAATGATTTTTTCTTAAAGAAATGGTCAGTCATGTTGGCTGCCACAGAGCACAGTAAGGCAAGGACTGAAGAGTGTCTGCTGGATTTGACTATAGTTAGGTAATTGATGACTTTTCCAGGACAGAGTCAGGGCCGAGTGGGGGTAGAAGCCAAGCAGCTCATAGTGGATTGAAAAGTAGATGAGAATCAGTTTTCGTCAGAGAATGTTGAATAGCCTATAACTTGTATACCAGCCCAGCTGAACTATTTACAGAGAATTAAAGTGAACATAGTTTAAGAGTCTCTTGGGAGATTCTGTTTTATTCCTGGATCATAGAGGACCATCACGCAGCTGCGCACTCGGTCCCTGAAAAGATGTGTTTGTGCCTTGCTTTTGTAGGCCCTCTACTTACACTGAGGGTCACCGTGGGCCTTATACTGCATGTACGTCAGTTAGGGAAGATTGTCTACTGTATCCCATAAAGAAAGGCCATCAAAGAAATATTTTCAGACCTCAGTGACAGAAAATGTTCACTTTCCCCCAGTATGGTTTATTGATTAATATTCAATACAAATCATGTAACAGGTTATTTGGCTTTTTGCTCTGCTGTGGGAAAAAAATCAGAAATGAATTTATAGTTCAGCCTTAACTGAGGACACCCATATGATCTTTGTATGTCTAAATATTAGGTAGCCGTTTTTCCAGAGGCTGACCTAATATTTATAAATATGTTCCTCCTTGAGTGTTTAAAAATGCAGTATCTACGTTTCCATTTTAATGTGCGATCCCAATAAACCTCTGAAAATTCAGTGCCCGCCCCAAAAAGTGTGGGAAAGGGTTACCAAAAAGAAACTGTCACCATTAGAAAAGAGAAGGAGCTTCTGGGCAGCTGATAATTTATCCGAATTCAGTACAACTGGTGTTGAATTTGTGAAAACTGATGGAACTATATATACACCTATGTCTAACTTTCTGCATGTGAAAAGTAAACAAAAACACAACAAAATACACAAAACATACACAAAATTTTTATTTCTTTTTTAAACAAAATTTTAGGGAGGCTCCTGGGTGGCTCAGATGGTTAAGCATCTGCCTTCGGCGCAGGTTATGATCCCAGGGTTCTGGGATCGAGCCCCACATCGGGCTCCTGGCTCAGCGAGGAGCCTGCTTCTCCCTCTCCCTCTGCCTCTCTCCCTGCTCATGCTTTCTCTCTCTCTATCTCTGTGT
This sequence comes from Neomonachus schauinslandi, assembly GCF_002201575.2. NCBI lineage: Eukaryota > Metazoa > Chordata > Mammalia > Carnivora > Phocidae > Neomonachus > Neomonachus schauinslandi. The sequence continues at coordinate 10,744,798 of NC_058417.1, read as the reverse complement.
CTCAAATGAATAAATAAAATCTTAAAAAAAAAAATTTAAAAAAGTGTGTGGGCTTGCCAAAATCCATTTCTGGTCTGGATCCACTTTTCAGCCCCTAGTTTGTGATGTAAGGAATAGACCCTCGATCTGGCGCTCAGAGTCTATTGGGTTCCACCGGTCATTATTCCAGGGCAAAGGAAGAACCTGCAGAGCCTGCGTTCCTCTTCTCGGTCTCCGTACCTTTGCCTACTCGTCTCCCCAGCTCCAGAGCCCTTCCTTCTCTTGTCACTTGGTGAAAACTGCCACTTTTGGTGTCCCAACTGCAAACGCTCTTCCTTACCGGCACGACCTCGAGCTCCCTGCTGAAAACCTTTCCTCCCCACCAGGTACCTACTGCCTCCCCGTGTAACCGCTGCCTCCTCAGCACTGGGCTTTTAAGGGACGGTGCTCGATAAATATTTACTCTACGAATGGACTAGGGGCTCTGGACTGGGACAGAGCCACCAAGTGGAGGGAACACGCCGGAGGCCTGGAAAACCCGAGCTGAAGCCCAGGGACGCCGGAAGCTGTGCGGAGGACCAGGCACCGGAAGTCAGTGGCGGCTTCAGGCCGGACGCTCTAGAATCGCGGAGGCCCAGGGTCTCTGTGGTTGGACGCCTCGGATCCGTCTACTTGGGGTGGCGTATTACCAGAGCCGGGCTCCCGGGACCGATCGGGAAAATAAGGGGGTGGTGCATCATTCCTCGGGCGATGGGACTGACAGGAGAACAGGGGCCTGAAGGAGGGGGATTTCATGAGCCAGCCGACAAGGTAACAGATCCACGCACCTGAGCCCTTCCGAATTCCGGGACCAGCGGCAGTCAAACCCGTGGATGGCGGTGCGCAAGCACGCACGGGGGCGTTGCCTTCCATTCGCGTGGCTCCTGGGACAGCTAGCGCGCATGCGTCAGAAGACTGCGCGGGGCGGAGAGCCTGCAAAGCGCCGAGCGCCCTTTGGGCGGCTCCCGCGGGCGAGCTGGAGAGCGGCGCGCGCGCACAGGCGCGCGCGGGCGGAGGCGTGGCTTCCTCTGCAGGTGAACTCGGATTGGGCGCAGCAAGTCGAAGGGGTGGGAACCTCCGCAGAGACCGCCCAGCGATTGGCCAGAGGCTGGAAGGAGCGTGGTCGGGGGAGGCGGGGCGGGGGAACCGGCGGGGTAGAGCGCGACGCTGAGGTGGTGGCGGCGGCCTTGAACAGTGAGCGAGCGACTTTTGGAGTACCCCGCCACTGGGGACGGGAGCCCGGGGAGGCGGGGAGCGCCGGCGACCTCCGAAGGCCTGGAGGAGGCGTCGGAGTGAGGCGCCATTCGGTGAGTGTTGACAGAGAAAAGCGAAGTGCCCCGCCCCTCCCTTTCTTCCTGGACCGCGCCTGGCGGCGCCTCCCCCACCACCCACTCTGCGTTCCGCACTGGACCTGAGCTCTGGGTTCCAAGTCCGGGTGTGGGAAGACTACGACGTGCCAGCCGCTCTCTTTCGCTCCCTCTCCGGCCCCCGTCGGCTTAGGGAACTTGGAGATTCCCTGGTCCTGCTCCCCAGCCTCACAGAGGGGAAACTGAGGCCTGGCGGGGGAGGCGGGCCGCTCCTCACCAGCGTCTCCACACAGACGCCATGGCTGAACCCCTGAAGGAGGAGGAAGGCGAGGACGGCTCTGCGGAGCCCCCCGGGCCGGTGAAGGCGGAACCCACCAACACTGCTGCCTGTGTAGCGGCCAAGAACCTGGCCCTGCTCAAAGCCCGCTCCTTCGACGTGACCTTTGACGTGGGGGACGAGTACGAGATTATCGAGACCATAGGCAACGGGGCCTATGGCGTGGTGTCCTCTGCGCGCCGCCGTCTCACCGGTGAGCCTCCCTGTCGTGCACCGCTTACAGCTGTGGAAGCCGGTCCCGGAGAGTGAGAAACCTGCCCCCTCTCAAGCAGCCAGGAAGGAAAGCTGGGATCTAAAATCTGGTTCAAGGCAACAAATACTGGTTAGGTGCCTTTGGGTGCCAGGCTCTGCGTTGGGCACAGTTCTCTGAAACTGCCATGGTGCTGGTGCTTATTTCCTTAGAAAAATGGTAGTCCCAGTTAGACCAGAGGGGAGATCCTGTCTTTGGTTTCTAAAGGAGAAATGTATTCTGGAGCCAGAGACTGGTGCAAGGAATTGGTGGTGGGATGGGCGAGGTGTGAGATAGAGAGTGTGGGGAGGTAAAATGAGCACAGGCTTTAGAGTCAAGACTCTACCACTAACTACCTGTGCAGCCCCCAGCAAGTTGCTGAGCCAGGGTTTTGTCATCTCCCAACTTTGAATGGTTAGTATCTGCCTCAGGGTAGGTGCGAAGGGAAAATCTGATAACGTCCGTAAAGTGCTTGGCACGTAGTAGGTCCTCGCTATATGATGGTGGTCATTCGGTGTATGGTAACTGCATTCTAGAAGAGAGATGTTGAAAGGGGCGTTTTGCCGATCTGCAGCTATTCTGAGCTACCTCATGGTATCTGCCTTTTCCCTGCTCCCCAGGCCAGCAGGTGGCCATTAAGAAGATCCCTAACGCTTTTGATGTGGTCACCAACGCCAAGCGGACCCTCAGGGAGCTGAAGATCCTCAAACACTTCAAGCATGACAACATCATCGCCATCAAGGACATCTTGAGGCCCACCGTGCCCTATGGCGAGTTCAAATCTGTGTAAGGAGCAGGGATGGGAAAGGAAGGCAGAGGTGGGACCTGAAGTTTCTGAAGGGCAGCTGAACCTAATGTAAGGCAGGCTGGGAAAATTCCCGTGATTCCAGACCATTGTCCCTTAGGGCTTTGCCAGGGACAACTGGTTGCTTGAGAAGAGGCAGATGCTGCTGTTTTATAGAATCTCGGTATGTAGGATGGCGCATGTAGGACGTTCATACAGTAACCGCACTCTTCTACTCTCATAGCAGATATCCCCGGTCAGTCATAGAACACTTTCTTACAAAAAATGGGCAAGCCTTCATAGTTTTCCCAGTCTTTCAGGCAGCCATGCCAAACAATGGAGATGGCCCTAAAACTAAATCTGTTGGTCAGCCTTGGTTTAGTCCAGCCCCATCTTGTCTTTGATGGGGAAACCAGATCTAGAGAGAAAAGTGATTTCACTTAAGTTCATGGAAACGGAGAAAATCTAGAATCTTCATACCCTGCCGTTGGCCCGTGCAGAATGCAAAGACGAGGCCATTACCTGTCGAGCTGGGAGCGTGTAGTGAGGCTGGCGCGTGGGCAGGGTAGCCATGCCTGTCTTTCTTGTCCCCTCTAGCTATGTGGTCCTGGACCTGATGGAGAGCGACCTGCACCAGATCATCCATTCCTCCCAGCCACTCACTCTGGAGCACGTGCGCTACTTCCTGTACCAGCTGCTCCGGGGCCTCAAGTACATGCACTCGGCTCAGGTCATCCACCGCGACCTCAAGCCCTCCAACCTGTTGGTGAATGAGAATTGTGAGCTCAAGATTGGTGACTTCGGCATGGCCCGTGGCCTGTGCACCTCGCCCGCTGAGCACCAGTACTTCATGACTGAGTACGTGGCCACACGCTGGTACCGTGCTCCTGAGCTCATGCTCTCGCTGCACCAGTACACGCAGGCCATCGACCTGTGGTCTGTGGGCTGCATCTTCGGTGAGATGCTGGCCCGGCGCCAACTCTTCCCAGGCAAAAATTATGTACACCAACTGCAGCTGATCATGATGGTGCTGGGCACCCCATCGCCGGCTGTGATCCAGGCTGTGGGGGCTGAGAGGGTGCGGGCCTACATCCAGAGCCTGCCACCCCGTCAGCCTGTGCCCTGGGAGACGGTGTACCCAGGTGCCGACCGCCAGGCCCTGTCCCTGCTGGGGCGCATGTTGCGTTTCGAGCCCAGCGCCCGCATCTCCGCAGCTGCTGCCCTTCGCCACCCCTTCCTGGCCAAGTACCACGACCCTGACGATGAGCCTGACTGTGCCCCGCCTTTTGATTTTGCCTTTGACCGTGAAGCGCTCACCCGGGAGCGCATTAAAGAGGCCATAGTGGCTGAGATTGAGGACTTCCACGCACGACGTGAGGGCATCCGCCAGCAGATCCGCTTCCAGCCTTCCCTGCAGCCCGTGGCCAGTGAGCCTGGCTGCCCTGATGTTGAGATGCCCAGTCCCTGGGCTCCCAGTGGGGACTGTGCCATGGAGTCACCTCCGCCAGCTCCACCACCGTGTCCCGGCCCTGCACCTGACACCATTGACCTGACCCTGCAGCCGCCCCTGCCAGCCAGTGAACCAGCTCCTCCCAAGAAGGAGGGTGCCATCTCAGACAACACCAAGGCGGCCCTCAAAGCTGCGCTGCTCAAGTCCTTGCGGAGCCGGCTCAGAGGTGCCTTGCGGAGGCAGTGGCCGGCCAGGGAGTGGGGTTGCAGAGGGGTACTCCCAGCTTGGACAGGCCACAGACTCTTACCTTCCCCCTGCCAACTCTCTGCAGATGGCCCTAGCGCTCCTCTGGAAGCTCCTGAGCCTCGGAAGCCGGTGACTGCCCAGGAGCGCCAGCGGGAGCGGGAGGAGAAGCGGCGGAGGCGGCAGGAGCGAGCCAAGGAGCGGGAGAAGCGGCGGCAGGAGCGGGAGCGCAAGGAGCGGGGGGCCGGGACCTCTGGAGGCCCCTCCACTGATCCCCTGGCAGGGCTGGTGCTCAGTGACAATGATCGCAGCCTGCTGGAGCGCTGGACTCGCATGGCCCGGCCCCCAGCCCCCACGCCAGCCCCAGCGCCAGCCCCAACCCCAGCCCCAGCACCAGCCCACGCCCCGGTCCCAACGCCCAGCCCAGCCCAGCCCAGCAGTCCTCCTGCTGGCCCCCCAGCACAACCTGTAGGCTCCACCCCTGGTCCTGCACCGCAGCCCGCCTGCCCACCCCCTGGCCCCACTCCCCACCCGGCCAGCCCTCCTGGGCCCGTCCCTGGCCCTCCTCCACTCCAGACTGCCACCTCTAGCCTCCTGGGCCCCCAGTCGCTTGTGCCACCCCCCGGGGTGCCTGGCCCCAGTGCTGTTGGTGTTCTGCCTTACTTCCCATCTGGCCCACCCCCTCCGGACCCCGGAGGGGCCCCTCAACCCTCCACCTCAGAATCACCCGATGTGAACCTGGTGACTCAGCAGCTGTCCAAGTCACAGGTGAGAGGCTGTGAAGACACCTGGATCAGGGCCCTGGGAAAATAGGTTTGGGAAGTCCTTGCTGTTTGGCAGGGGCGGGGGGGTGGGAGAGGCTGTGGTGTCTCTTTATTCCGTGAGAACTGAGTGGCAGATGGGCCTTTATCTCTGAACTTGTTCTCTTGCTCTTAGAAGGAGCACAGTGCCAACGAACAGGTCGTTGGGAGACAAGTAAGATGCTTCCTAGGAAGTGCGTGGGCTGGAGACGGGCCCTCGACCAGCGCACAGTGACTGGCCAGGCTGGTGCTGTCACCCGCAGCTCTCCCGCAGAGTCCCTGGGAGCATCGGGACAGACTTGCAGACCTCTCTTTGCTCTTGGTAGTGCCTGGGTTGTAACCTGTCATCATCCGTTGCAGGTGGAGGACCCGCTGCCCCCGGTCTTCTCGGGCACTCCAAAGGGCAGTGGGGCCGGCTATGGTGTTGGCTTTGACCTGGAGGAGTTCCTAAACCAGTCTTTTGACATGGGCGTGGCTGACGGGCCACAGGATGGGTAAGATGCTGGACCAAGCTTCTGGAATGGGCCTGTGGGTAGGGTTTCCAGGTGCAGCAGGAGCCTGCCTGTGGGATGGGCAGGGAGCCAGCCTAGGCTCACAGTGCCTCTCCCCTCCACTCTCCCTGCAGCCAGGCCGACTCAGCCTCACTCTCGGCTTCCCTGCTTGCTGACTGGCTGGAGGGCCACGGCATGAACCCTGCCGACATTGAGTCCCTGCAGCGTGAGATCCAGATGGACTCCCCGATGCTGCTGGCTGACCTGCCGGACCTCCAGGAGCCTTGAGGCCCACAGCCTGTGCCTTGCTGCCAGGGGCAGACGCAGCTACAAGACTCACAGGAACGTTTCCAAGGGCTGGACCCCTGGGCCCAGCAGTGGAAGCTCAGCTTCGATGATTCTGCAGGTTCATCTCAGACACACTCTGCAGCCTTAAGCAGCCACCTGAGCCACCACCAAGCCATGGCAGGATCAGGAAACCTCTACTCCCTGAGCGATCCTTTTCAGTATTGTATTTTTTTAATTATTATTATTGTTATTATATTAATATTGTGACACGATCTTTTTGCCATCCAGATAAGGCCTGTGAAATATAAGATTCCCTTTAGTGCCTAACTGTAGTTGTGTTTTTGGAGTTGAGGGCAGGGTGTTGTCATAAGGGGAGCAAGGAGGAGCCAGGTCCTCACGTTTGGGGGTCAAGCAAACACATTTGCACGCACAACAGCCAAAGCAGTTCATTCAGATCCTGAGGTTTTATTGAGCTCTTCACTCCCCACCTCCTTCCAGTCCCACAGAGGTTGTCCTCTGTCCCCCCATATGGTCAGACCTCAGCCCTGGGGCGAGTGGGGGGACCGCGTAGCTATGCCTACCTCGGTTGGAGTTGTTTTAGAGTAGCGTGCAGTAGCTGTGTGAAATACGGTTTTGGCGTTGAGCTTTGGGGGCCTGGAGCAGGCGGGAGGGGGCAGCGGAGGAGGACCGTGAGGTGGGGCCGGGGGGTCCATTGTGCTCACCACTGGGGAGTGAGTTGGTGGGAGGGAGGCTGAGGACATGGCGGGGGGGTTACTGGCCTGTGGCCTGGCACACGCCATGGGTATTGGTCAGACTACGCCAGCCCAGTCTAGCACGCTAGGGGGGCTCCAGACGGAGGAGTCCACAGCAAGGAAGCTGGCTGAGGTGGATCACGAACCCACAGCCTCGGAGAGCGGCTCCCGGCTCTCCGCCTTGGGGGGAGGGCGGAGGCAAGGAAGAGTCTCGTGGAGCCCAGTCAGGTCCAGGCCGGACAGCTGTGCCTTTCAGGGGAGGCTGGGAAGGCTGCAGGCCGCATAGCCGTGGGCGAGGGCAACAGAGGGCTGGCTTTGAGGTGGACACCCTGGGTGTGACAGGACCCACTGGGGCTAGAGCCACAAGGCCCCCCTGCGGGAAGCAGGTGCTTAGAGAGCAGCGGGCAGGGGCGGGTGGGGCCGGGGTGCAGAGGGAGCACTCGTGGAGACCCGGAGCGGCCAGGGGCGGCTTGGGGCCTGATGGGGGCCAGCCCCTCAGGCCCGGCGGATTTTCATCTCGGTGCGCTTGAGGGAGTAGTAGAAGCCCTTCCACTGGGCCCAGTTGATGCCATTCGCGTAGGAGAGGTGGGAGCCACCCAGGTAGAAGCCGTTGAGGTTGGCGAAGTGGCAGCTGCGGAACCAGAAGGCTCCTGACGAGAGGGCCGCGCAGTTCTGCACAAAGAGGTCCTGGTCCCGGTCGAAGGTGGAGAACTTCTGGCCGCTGTGGTAGGACAGGGAGTCACCTGGCAAGAGGGGAGGAGGGATGGGGCTGCTGAGGCGGGGAGCTGGGCCCCCGAGCTGGCAGGGATGGGGGTGACAGGCAGGAGTGATGCCGTGAGCGATGTCACGTGGCAGCCTGGCGGGATGGGGTGCCCTCCCCGAGCCGGCCGTCGGGTAGCTGTGCTTGTGCATGAAGAGAAGCAGCCGCCCCTCGCAGGGCTGCCCGGACTGAGCGGACGCAGCTTCTCCGGGGGCCCAGGCCCGAGCTGGGTGGGAGCCAGCACGGCCCCTCCAGGCCGCGAGGGGAAGGGAGGGGCCTGGAGGGGGCCGGCGAGGGAGGGGGGCCCAGCGGGCAGTGCCAGCCCCGCCTTCTCCCCCGACGGCCCCTCGTTAGGCCCACAGCCGGGGATACCTGCCCCGCCGTCCTCGAAGCCTGCCACGTAGAGGGTGTAGCCGTCCTCCTCCGCACTGACCGCGTTGGGCGAGATGGAGAATTCCGCGTACTTGGCCGCGGCCGTGTTGTTCTCAAAGTCCTCCAGGTCCACTCGCAGCTCGTACTTCTGTTTCAGCGTCAGGAGGTGCAGGTTCTGCAGCCCTGGGGGGCGGGGGAGGGGCGGCTGGTCAGCAGAGCCCTGGCTTAGGGCCGCCCCCGGCCCACGGGCCGCCCCCGGCCCCACCTTACCCAGCCAGTACTCCCCGTCGGCGCGGCCAAAGCCCAGCTTGTAGTCGTTCCAGCCCCGGAAGAAACTCACTGAGCCATTGAATCTCTTCTGGAAGACCTGGAGCAGAGAGGATAGGCCTGGGTGATCAAGAGTCCAGGGGGCGGAAGCCTCACCCAGGCATGGACCCTGTGACGCTGAGGGGGTTTTGTTGAAAGACTGAGCTGGCGCCTAAAACAAGGCCCACGCCGGCCCCAGGCCCCTCAGCGAGCAGCTCGTGGGCGCCAGGGAAAGGTGAGGGGGACGGTGGTTCTAGAGTACTGGGGTGGGCCGTGTGACCTTGGGTGAATTACCTCACCTGCCTGGGTTTCGGGTCCTCCGGAAAGCGTACCTGTCCCCCAGGATTACTGTGAGGGTGCAGGCACTGACCTGCCTCAGGCACCTAGAGCGCAGCCATGGTCGCAGCTCCCAAACTCTGCTGTGGGTGTCGTGAGCCCCGGTTTAGAGATGGAGAAACTGAAGTGCACGGAGGTGGAGCTTGGTCCCACAGCCGGGACCAGAACCGGGCCTCTGTTCCCTCCGCCCACTCACCGTCCACTTCCCGCCCTCGGTGCTCATGTCACAGAAGACAGGCACGGGCACGCTGGGGCCTGAGGGGTAGATGAGGTACACGCCGTCCGCCTGGTAGCCCTGGGCGTAGATGTCATCGCAGTCCAGGGGCTGCTGAAGGCAAGACTTCTCCAGAGCTGGGGGCGGGGGCAGGGACGGTGAGGAGACGGGGACCGAGGCGCGACCGGCCCCTCAGCGCCCTGCCGTTTGCCTCCCTCCCTGGGGTCCCAAGAACTCGAGATTTCCTCCAGGGGGGATGCTCCAGCTTCGTTGCCACCTGCCCCGTGGTAGAGAGGAGGCGGGGATGGCATCCTGCAGGGGCTCAGCCCTGAAGCCTGCCTCCCAGAAACGAGGGCTCGGAGGAACCTCTCTTCCCCCAGCCTGTCGGCCAGGCTTACCATCTCCCCGGATCCCGGAGACCTGGGGGGCGCAGGGGGGCGTGGAGAGAAGCAGCAGCAGCGGCAGGGCCAGGAGGGCCTGGGACAGGACAACAGGGTCACCTCACTGCACCGCCCCCCCGCGCCCCCAGCCAGCCCCAGAGCCCCAGAGCCCCTTGCGTTCGCTGCACTTGTCCTTGGTGCAAACCACCCCCTGCCGGGCACCCCTTCTCTGCCCTCCGGCCCCTCTTTCCATGTCTGAGAAACCCCACTGTCCGGGACAGGCTCGGGGCCCTCATAGTTTGGGAGTTCACAGCCCCCCTCTCCGGTAAGGGTCCCCGGTGCCGCGAGTCCCCCAGCCCCAGGCCCGGTACCTTCATGCTGCCAGTTGAGCTCACAGCGGCAGGGTGTCTGCTACCCCAGACGGAGCCCCAGACTGCACCCGCCCAGAGTTATGTGCTGGGCCCTGGCCAGCCGCCCTGGCCCCGCCCCCTGTCGCTGCAGAGCCCCCCTCTCCCCTCCCACGGCACTGAACCGGCATCTGCTTCCACAAGTCAGGGGGGCCGGGGGGAGGTGGGGCCCGGGCCAGGGGACCACCTGCGTCTCATTAGGCCTGTCAGGGGCAGAGCACTGGGGACGTTCACTCCCTGCTGAGTCACACGACTCCCTGGAGCCCCTCTACCACCCGCCCCCTGGACCTGTGGACGCCCTGGCACCCCCAGCCCGTCCTCTGCTTCCTCATGCCTCCCTCCCACTCCCCCACGATGTCTTTATTTTCTCCTCCCCTGGCCTGTGTTTCATCAGCCTTTGGGGGAAGGCTAAGGAGCGGTGGGGAGGGCGTGGGTATGCCTGGGTTCTGGGGAGGGGGAGGCCCATTCTGGGGGAGCAGAAGGCTGGGGAGGCCGCCTCAGAGCTCCTGATGTGGGAGCCTGTCTGGGGCTGGAGGGGGATAGGGGCAGCGGGGGCCAGGCAGGCTCCTGGCAGGGCTGGGACATTTCTGAGGCGTGAGCACAGCCTGCAGGCGTCCAACTGCTGTCTGCCCCAGCTCAAGCCAGGGCCCCTCTCCAGCCCCCCTTGCTCTGGCCCCTCAGGCCCCCTCCTTTCCCCTCCCCCAGAGTTCCCCCGGTGATGTGTCTGGCTCACGTAGCTGCGAGCTGGGGGCCTCTCTCCCTTCTCTTCACCTCACCCCACCCCCCTTCCTTCTCTCAACCTGCCCCTCAGACTCCCCACTAGACCCCTCTTAAGTAGTGTCCCATTTTCTCAGCCCTGAAAGCCCACCTCTTGCCTCCTGCCCCCACCGAGCCAGGGTGCCCTCCTGTCCGCCTCCCAACCTGCCCTGAGGCCCGTCTGCTCCTCTCCTCACTTAGCTTCCAGGCCTCCTTAGAACCCTCTCAGGGTGCTCATTGTCCCCAACCCCTTCGTGGACGTCCCTGCTTCTCTTTTCTCCCCCTCCATCCATCCTCTGCACAGACTGCCAGAACAATCTTTCTAGACGGCTGCTCCGTCAATCACCTGCTTAAAGTCTCTGGTGGCTCTCCGCGGCCTCGGGGCTGAGGCTCAGCTTCTCACCTTGGACTTGAGAGGAATTTTAAGTCTGGCTTAGGCCTGCCCTAGGGACCTTATCCCAGACTGCTTGTGACTCATAAAGTACAATCTAGCCACACCAGATTTCTCGCCGTGGAGCACCCCCCCCGCCCCCGCCTTTGCCTGCTCAGTTGTTCCCTGGGGGGCCCACCTATTGGTCATCTCTGCTTGGCTGTGAGTGCAAATGGGCAGGGTCAGCGCCATTCCTGCACACTTCGCGCACATCCCGGAGCCTGGCACGCGCACTGATTCACAGATCAAATGTCTTTTGAGCACCTACTTTGTGCTGGCTGCTGGGGATCCAGTTTCCGCCCCTGAGGAGTGGCAAACACAGGCATTAGACACTTGGTTGCAAACGTAACATTGTGCCAGCACCTCTGTGGAATGGATGAGCAAATGAAGTATCCAGAGGCACAAAGTAAGAAAGTGGCTCTGGCTCACGTCACCCCTAAGTCAATAAGCCCCTCGCATGAGCCCAGGCGGCTTTCGTGACTTGGTTCTATAATTGCCGGTAACAGTTGTCTGTCTCCATAGTTGTGGCACGTCCTGGGGATTCTGGAGCCCGGTTGCCAGCGTTCAAATCCAGGCTGTGCCGCCCGCTAGCTGGGGGGCCTCGGACAAGTTCTCTCTCCTCTCCGTGCCTCAGTTTCCCCCTCTGTAAAACGTGGATAGTCACAGTATCTCCTCCAAAGGGCTGGGGTAAGGATGAAGGACTTATACATAACCTACAGCACACAACTATGCCTACAATCAGTAACTGATAAATATGAGCCGTCTCATCATCAGAAACCTCGCGATTGTTCCTTACACGAATGGATTGTCTTCCGTGTGATTTTTATCCTCGTCTGTGGAAGAGATAGTTGCTGGCATCACGATATCCGATTTCCCGGGGTCCTAAGTGGTGCGGCTGATTGTCCAGCCTCCATTGGTGGGGCCACATGTCTGAATTTTGGCCAAGAAGCTGCAAACAGTAAGTTTTGTAAAGGTGGGGAGCTATTCTGCCTTCTTCCTGCTGGGTTGTCTGGTTGCTGGGCACGATGGCTGGAGCTCCAGCCGCCACCTTGTAGAGTGAGGACGAGGCCCCATCAAGAGATGGTAGAAGGTGGGTGCGCCTGGCTGACTCAGTTGGTAGAGCATCTGACTCTTGATCTCGGGGTCGTGAGTTCGAGCTCCACATTGGGGGTAGAGATTACTCAAAGAAAAAGAGATGGCGGAGGGTGCTCAGGGAGGAGCTGAGTCCCTCAGGACCTCATGGAGTGGGTCCAAGGCCAAGCTCTGGACTGCCCTTCCCTAGGCCTCACTTACGTGGAAGAGAGAGAAACTTTTATCTAGCTTAAGCCTCTGTTGGTTGTCCCCTGTTCCACACAGCTGAATCTAATCCTAATACATCCTTTCAGCAAATGCCTGCTAATTTTAGCACTGGCTACGAATAGGAAAATGACGAAAAAAAAAATCAGTCATCAAAACAAATAATAAAACGTGTAGAATACAACTAATAAATGTAGGAACAGAAGAGAGAATGAAGCAATGAGGGATCAATCAGATTTTGCCTATCAGTTGCTTTTTTTTTTTTCTCTAACTACACAGGAATGTATGTAGGTGTGGCAAAGCAAGCAGTCTGTTCGCTGGGTGTTCTCGAGATTTGGTTTAACTCTTCAGGGAAAGAAAGAGGTTTGGTAACACAGCCCAAGAGTCAGGAACACCTCCTTGAAGATGCTGTCTGAAGGAAATACTCTGACATACTGAAAAACTACATGGATTAGTCAGTGGACATATTTATTGGCTGCCCGTGGTGGGAAACTTCCCGTGTTTGGGGTTCCCCCCCTTCAACTGGAAGGCAGGTGCTTGCTCTCCCAGGCTTGCTTGCAGGTCTGTTGAAGACACGTGACCTTGGAGTAGCCAATCCAATGCATTACCCTGGGCTTCATTTTTGGGAGATCACCAATATAAGAGGCAGGAGAATGCAGAACTCACTCTTGGGGTGGTGGTGATCCCAGAGGCGTCGGGGCTTCTAGGTTCTCTGGCTGGTTGGTGGTGACTTTGCAAGCACAGTGCTGAGTCCTATTGGCTCAGGCTCGGGCTGCAAAACCTTCAGCTTGGATCTGCACTCTGGGCAATCGCTCTTCTCTGCCCGTGATCTGTTTGAAAAAGATCCCCCCTCTCAGGGGTGAAGATGTTTGTATTAGGGCCTTTTCACTGCCAGCAGATGCCAACTCTGACCAACTCTGTTGGGAGGCTTGCAGGGCCTGGGAGTTGTGGAGAACTAGCTTGACTGGGGGGCGGGTGGGAGCGGAGGCTGCCCCGAGCCTCTGGGGGGCAGGTCCTCCGTGGTGGTCTCGTAGTGGGGACAGTCTGTCAGGGTGATGCTGCTCACTGGACAGGCCATGTCTTTGCTTGAGAGCCAGGTTCCCGGAGGTGGGGAGCACCCGTCCCACTGGCCTTGGCTTGGGTCACTTGCCTGCCCACTTGGCATTTGCCTCTCTACCCCATCTTTCTCTGTCCTGCTCTTGTGGCGATGCGCGTTCCCATGGCTCCTGGCTTCTGGCTGGATTTGGCCGATGGGAGGCGCCAGCAGGAAGAGAGAGGGTGGGGTGTCTCTCCCTGGCTCCTGTCATTCTCAGGACTGCAGTTTCAGCAATGGCTGTACCCGCCTCCAATTACAGCTGCTGCCCTAAGCCCCTTCACTGACCCCTATACCTCCATTTCCTCCCCTTACCCCTGCAGCCTGGGATGGCAAGCCCCCCTCCCCCATTGCTCTTCCCAGGGTGCTCCAACATCCCATGCTGGCTTCCTTAATGCCCACACCCAAGTAAGTAGTCCCTTCATTAAACTCCTGACTAAGGAGACAAAACAGCCGAGACTGCCTTTGTTTCTTGCCAGGACCCTGATTGCCCCAAGCTCTTACTTCGGTTTCGTCCTAAAAGCCCAGCAGCCCGTGGAACGTCTTAGACAACAGCTGAAGACAAGACCTCCCTGCTGTCTCTGCAGGTGCTGGGCCAGCATCATCTCCCCATTGGAGACACAGAGATACAGAGAGAGAGAGAGAGAGAGAGCACGAGCAGGGGGAGAGGCAGAGGGAGAAGCAGCCTCCCCGCTGAGCCAGGAGCCGGATGTGGGACTCGATCCCAGGACCCTGGGATCATGACCCGAGCTGAAGGCAGATGCTTGACCATCTGAGCCACCCAGGCGCCCCCCATTGACCTTTCCTAACTGCCCCTCTGCTCCTCACCCCGCCTTCAGCTGAGCCAGAAACCGCTGAGGAGGAGAGTTTTCAAAGGGAACTCAAGGAGGGGAGAAGGGGTGGCCCCCAACCCAAGTGAGGGGGCTCCCAGAAGGATGAAGCTGTTTGCTAGGAGAGACACTGGCTGAAACAGGCTGCTGTTGCAGCAGGAGGCCGGGGGGGGGGGGGGGGGGGGGGG